>NC_081842.1:202300657-202617980 GCF_963259705.1 Myotis daubentonii
AGATGTTAAAATATTCATGACAGACTCTTTTACTCCTTTGATGTTTGTCTTTATTAGAGATTGGAGTTGGTGAGCACTGCTTTCATTGTGGACAGTAACAATATTATAACAAGCGAGAAATTTTTGGGCTCTTTTACTTACTTTTCTCTTCATATATTACTCTTTTCCCCAGTGCCTCTGATTTTAGGATGTAGGTTCTATGAAATCTGCATGATGAGTTATTTTCTAACTTTCTTTGTATATTTAAAATACTTCATATTTGGAGGGAAAGTTTTAGAGATAGAGTTCTGTTTTCTTTCCTTTTTTAAAAAAAATATATTTTTATTGACTTCAGAGAGGAAGGGAGAGGGAGATCGAAACATCAATAATGAAAGTGTCATTGATTGGCTGCCTTCACGCCCCCTGACTGGGGACCAAGCCCTCAACCTGGGCATGTGTCCTGACCAGAACTGAACCATGACCTCCTGGTTCCTAGGTTGATGTTCAGCCACTGAGCTACGTCCGGCCAGGCAGAGTTCTGTTTTCTATCTAATATGTTAACTCTTTCTGACTCTTCCAACAAGGATGTTGCCCCATCCTCAGAGTTCAGAGTAGAGGAAAGGAGCAAGAAGGGATAAGCCTGCTCTTTCTAAGAACATCCAGGAAGTTGCTACATCACTTTTCCTATTATCCTATGGGCTGAAACTTAAGTTACGTGGACCTCACTCTGCTACAAGGAAGCCTAGGAACACAGGCTTTTATGTTAGGTGACCATGTGCCTGAAGGTAAGGGATTGTAGATGGAGGGAGAGGAGATAATGAGATGGGTGGGGGTGGCAATTACAGCCCTGCCACAGTTAATAGACCCCTAAGACTGGTCGTCTTGATAACAACTTCATATCTCTAGTATCTAGTCTGGTGCCTAGCACAGAGTAATTATAAAATTTTTGTGAAAAGAAAAAGAAAAGGAAGTTAATTTTGGAAGGTCTTTGGCACAAAGGATCCTCCAAAATCTCAAATGGTTGTGATGAGTAGGTAGTGCTTTTTACAAGAGCAAGTTTCCTATGTATCATCTGATGGTGAAAGTGGTGGAAATATCTCAGAGGTGGATGTGTTATTTATCTCTCGAGAGCTTCATTAAGTGGTTCTCTCTGAAGATCCTTTTCTTTGCCTAGTTCTAGTCTGCTTTTGTTTTGGGCTCCATCTGAAAGTACTTGATTCAAGTAGTTGGTAAAATAATTTAATTTTATTTTCTTTGGTTCTTAACTTTCTTGTAGTTCAAACAAGCAGTATACAAACAGACCATGAAACTCTTTGCTGAGCTGGAAATTAAAAGGAAGGAGAGAGAAGCCAAAGAGATGCATGAAAGGTATATATCAATATATTCACTTAAACCATATTTAAATACCTAGATTAACCAACATTGCTCTTTGGGGATTTTTCCAAAGAAGGAATAATGTAATAGGTCATTTAAACAATTATCTAAAATAGTTATCTGAAACAGCCAACGTTTTGAATCACAAGGGTAAGAAATTCTGACTTTGGGAAATACTGAATAGACCTGTCCACAGGGAGTTTATAATCAGGGGTGCTGTGTACTTCCTTCCTGATTTCTTGGAGTGAAATAGGCAGTTATTGAGGCCGTTGTTACTGAGGCCAGAACTTTTTGTGTCTGGTGGCTGCAGCTTTGGTGAGTTGTAGTATCACACACACACACACATACACACACACGTATGTATAATCACATATACAATGTCTATTGTCCTAAAGTATGTTTCCCTGGCTCATCAAAAATCTTGAGTTTACTGGTAACTTAGTTTATGTATTTTGTGGCGTGGATTGGTGTTAAGCAATAATTAGGTTTTGCTAGTTGAAGTTGTATGAAATGTTCTTCTTTTGGGATAGGATTTTGTGCAGAGATCCTTTTGAGTAAGAACCTCTGTAATTGTAATGGTCATTCCACTGAAGTAGGTGGCCTGGGTTCTCGAGATAGTTTGTCAGTGGCTGAATGCAGAACCTCCAATTAGGGTTGGCTGATGATCTTGTCTATCTGTGTAATGAGAATTTATCTCTTCCCCATAGTCTTATCTGCATGTTTTAAAATGAGACATTTATGAAACAACTTAAATTTATTTTATTTCTTGTTGACAATATTACAGATGCCCCCCAATTTTCCCCCTTTTACCTCCTCTATCCCTCTCCTCCCAGCCCCACCCCAGGCCTTAACCACACTATTGTACTTCGGGCCCTTTTCAGATAGCTATCTTTGGTTGTGTTTCTTTTGTTGTTTTTAATCCTCACCCAAGGATATTTTTTCATTGATTTTTAGAGAGAGTGGAGGGGGAGAGTCAGAGAGAGAGAGAGAGAAATATTGATGTGAGAGGGACACATCTATTGGTTGCCTCTCAGAGATAGAGAAACATTGATGTGAAAGAGACATATCTATTGGCTGCCTCTTGCATGGGGATTGAGCCTGCAACTGAGGTATATGCCCTTAACCTGAATTGAACCTGGGACCCTTCAGTCTGCAGGCTGACCTTCTATCCACTGAGCCAAACTGGCTAGGGCAAGACAGCTGCTATCTTTGTAGAATCCTAGGAAATCGATTTACTTTATATGTTTGCCTCTGTGGGGAGATGCTTTAACTTGTATAGTTAGCACACACTCCTAAGTATTGTATAAATACCACAGTCTGGCTTTCCTCATAGGAAGCGACAAAGGGAAGAAGAAATTGAAGCTCAAGAAAAAGCCAAACGCGAAAGGGAGTGGCAAAAAAACTTCGAGGTAAATTTCCAAGGTGGTCAGGGAGGGATTCTTATTCCAGAGTAAGAAAACTTCCCAGCAAAGAAACTTGGTTTCCGGGGCATTCCCAGGATTGACTGGAGCTGACAGTCAGGGAAATGGGATATGTGGGAAGAGTGAGCTGCCTTGCCTCAGCCTCCTGTGAGCTCTGTAGCCTTGGCAAGGGCAGTGAGGATCCCGGAATGGTGTCTTAGAGATTGTGGTAGGCACACGCTGCTAAGTAGGCTCAAGAAAAATGGCCTGCCCGTTTAATTTAGGGGCAGACAAGGAGAGGTGCCCTACTTAGAGGTCTTTTAGTAGAAACCGAGGTTCTTATGGACCCAATGTCCTGCCTACAGAGAGACTTCTGGTTTCTGAACCTGACTCCTCTTTGACACTCTAGTTACATCCTTCAGGTGCACAGCTAGTTATCTGAATTGCGCAACACTTGGTCTCAGGGTAGGGATTGGCTAGCCAGAGTTGATGACTTTGTACCATGCATGCATGAATAAAGAGAAGATGAGTAGGCCCCTTGATAAGGAGGAAGAAGTCCCCAGTGGCCCTCTCAGTACAGCTGGTGCTGGCTTTGAGCCTCCATCCAAGTGTTGGTGGGAAGTAGGACAGGTGCAGGGAAGGAGTGGCTGTGTTATACTGGCTGGCCATGTGGCTTCGAGAAAATGATTTGACTTCTCTGAGCCTTGGTGTTGTCATTTGTGAAATGCTAGTGGCACTGTACACAGATCAGTCAGCTTTTTGTGAGGATTAGAAATAGCATATGCTAACTGTCCAGCCCAGAGGTCCCCAACAAAGAGTGGCCTCATTGTTGATATGAGCATTACTCATTTTGTTTTCCACTTCTGACCTGCGGCTGCCTTATCCTGCCTTCTAGGGGTGGTATGACTTTCCTGGGCAAAGGCTTGTTCCAGATGCTGAGCGAGGTTACAGGCAATGGCAGAGCAGGTCAGGCCCTTCCTCTTATTGACTAGTTTCCTTTCCTCCAACCACTTTTGTGTTTAGGAAAGTCGAGATGGTCGTGTGGACAGCTGGCGAAACTTCCAAGCAAATACGAAGGGGAAGAAAGAGAAGAAAAATCGGACCTTCCTGAGACCACCGAAAGTCAAAATGGAGCAGCGAGAGTGATGCCTGGGCCACAGCCACGGACCTTCCCCCACTGTCTCCCACCTGCTCTGAAGGACTCATTCTTTCCTCCCATTTCCCCCCAACATAGAATAGTATTTGCTTTTTAGGCCATTTTGTTTTCAAAACAATTTAATATCAATCAGAGTAATTCTTTTGTACATTGAAATGAGGGGCTTGGTTTAAAAAGAAACCTTCCTCCAGCCCTTACCCCTAGGCCAACCAAGATTGGAAGGTGCCACCGCTGGTGCTGCCTTCTCCACCCTGTAACTTAATGTTTTGTACTTCACTGAATTGTCATGGTTAGAGACTTCGTGTATAGTTTGTGGAAATCATCCAATTAAACATATTGCTTAAAATGGTGTTGCTGTGACTTCAGATCCAAGCCTGGGCCACCTGGGGAAGCCCCTTTGCCTCACTGTCTCGCTTCTGGGTGTGGCACCCTTCAGAGCCACAGGTCAGACAGGGAAGGCAGTGGGCACACAGAGCAGTCGCTTGACACCCTGACATCCTGGGGTGTTAGGCATGTGTTCTTCCGTCTGACTGGCCAGTCTGCGTGGCATGAAGCTCTGCGCCATCCAGACCTGCTCACTTCCCAAAGAGCTTGCTGCCCTCCATCTAACACCATTATGTCCTAGCCTGTCTGCATTCATTAGTGATCGATTCTGTATGTGTAATAAATTTTTATACCCTAACCATTACTGTAGTCTTAGGTGTTATTCCAAGGTGGGTCCCTTGTCTGGCTTGGTCCAACCCTGATATCCTTTGGAGTTCTGGCTCCCTTATTTGCTAAACCTTATTTGCTAAACCTTAGTTTCTTCATCTGCCAAATGGGAATATAGACTACTGTGGCGGTTTTTAGGGAGGAGTAGCTATCTATACTAGTATACCTAAAAGGCTAAGCGACTGGCCAATGGGTATGACGTGCACTGACCACCAGGGGGCAGACGCTCAATGCAGGAGCTGCTGAACGACAGCAACTTTGCAGAGTGCCCTCTCGCACTCTGGGACCCCTCGGGGGATGTCAGACTGCTGGTTTGGGCCCGATCCCTGCAGGCCAAGGGACTCCACCTGCTGGAGGGACCCTGCTTGTTCCACAGACACCCTTTGAGCCCTGGCACTGCCCCAAGTGCAGCCGGCCAAGGAGGGACTGCGGGAGATTGGCTCCAGGGTGGGTCTGGCCCATCTTGCCCAGTCCTCCCCTGCTGGTCACCTAATTAATTTCCTTTCAATGTGCATGAATCCATGCACTGGGCCTCTAGTGGCATATATAAGGTAGCTCCACAGTGCCCAATGGGTGTTGCCAATATTCTTTCTGTGTTAAGTGAAGGTGCTGATTACTTTGAGAATTAAATAATGCGTGAAAGTACACGGCTCATTGTATGTACTCAAATGTCCTGCTGGCTATGAGAGAGCCCTTGGGAGGGACATAAGGTGAGATACAGAGAAATGACGAAGATAGGAGACACTGGGTGACTTGAAATTAGACTTGCTACAGTGTTTCGTAGATGAGTAAAGAGGAATAATAATCACAAGCACAATCTCTTGTATACTGCAACTTTGATTTGCTTCCTTTGGAGGGGTCAGAAACTTGGGTGTGTTACTGTCCTCCAAGTGCAGCTGAGCACATCCCAACTACCGCTGAGTTCGAGCATGAGGGTGGGTGGGGTGGTTAACACTGGACCGAGGCAGAGGGGGGGTGGTGCACGTCATGAGGTAATGCAGACTGTCCTGTGTTGGAGCAGCCACTCTCCCCTAGCCAGGCGAGTGACACCCACCTCATGCAGCAGGTGTGCACACACCACCTCCTTACAGGGTCTACAAGCTTGTGCGCGGCGGGCCCAGGCTTTGCTCTTAGGAGGTTGTGCCAGCAATCAGCTATGGGTGTGCTGATTCCTTCAGCAACTCTGCTGGTTTAGAAGTGAAGTGGTGAACACGATGGGGCCCTGGCTGCCCACCTCAGCCCGCTGGGGACATGGGTGCACGAACAGGTGCAGAGATCATGGAAGGCACAACATGCCCACTGCTCTGAGGAGAGGGCCCTCGATCCCGTTCTCAGCAGTTGGGGAATGTTTCCTGGAGGAAGTGAAATTTTTAAAAACATCCTCACCCGAAGATATATTTTACTGATTTTAGAGAGGAAGAGAGGGATGAATAAAGGGGGGTGGGGTGGGGTGGGGTGGGGGGAGGGAGAGAGGGACATCAATGTATAGGAGAAACATCGATTGGTTCCTCCCATAGGTGCCCCTAAATGGGGATGGAACCTGAAACCCAGGTATGTGCCCTGACCGGAATCGGAATTGAACCGGCAAACTTTCAGTGCATGGGATGACACTCCAACCACTGAGCCACACCAGCCAGGGCAGGGAGTGACCTTTGTAAAGGTGGTACCGAGAGGCTGATGCATCAGTTGGGAATGTTTTCAGGTGCGAGGCATGCCCAGCATAAGCAGATCGGGAATATCTGCTTGCATAGAAGCCTGGTGGCAGGCACTTCAGGTATTTTTCATGGGCTCAACAGTATCCCCAGGGAACCAGGTTTTTACTGAGCCTCCTCTCCATCCTCTCTGGAGGGCTTGTTGTCTCATAGTCACATAGTTCCATAGGAGGTGGCGGCAGTACCACATGGCACACCAGTTACCAAGCAGAAATAACTCATCTGGGAGGCCACGCTTCCCCTGAAAGACGTCACTGGCCAATAATGGTCACATGTCCACCTCTAACTGTAAATCTGGGAAATCTGCAAAGCAGAACGGGCCGGTCACAGACCAGGACTTGTCCCTGTGGCTGAGTACCTACCGTTCCCACTTCACTTTTGTTGGCAAGGAAGGAAGACAGGCAGATTGCCTGCTGGGGATGACTAACTGTCTGGCACAGGTGGGCTAGAACTTGAGGGAAAGATGTTTCAGTCGGAGGGAACAGCATGTGCAAAGACCCGGAGTAAGAGCACAGCCAATTTGTGGAACCGAACATCCTTTGTTTTGCCTGGAGCAGAAAAATGGCTTGAGATGATGGAAATCTGAGATTCAAATTAAGAAATTCGGCTTTCAGCCGTGACGTCCTATTTCCCCAGATGGATCAAAGCCTTCCCATTTCCTTCCCGGCACATGTTAGCCACAGACCCACTCGGAAGATGAGCAGCAGACCCCGCCCATTCTCAACTCCGCTCGAAGCAATTTCTTCAGTGATGAGCTGGCCGGGGAGAAGGGTGTGCATTGGGGTTGGAACTGAGGGAGCATTAGTCAAGATGCCTCCAGGGCGGGGCTGTCCCTGTGGCAGCTTCTCCAGCCCCTTTATCTGTGAGTAGGTCCAGGGGTTCCTTGGGCAGGAAAGGCTTGCTGGAGGAGTGCCAGGGCCCAGGCAGGCCGATCGGCTGGATGAGCCACTCCACTCCTCTTCCTGTGAATAACGAAGCAGGTTGCCAGCACCCATCCCCACTCCCCACCGGGCACAAACCACAGGCAGAGATGAAGTGGAAGGAGCCAGACAGGGAGGTTAGAACCCTAGCATTTGGGCCGGAGACTTCAGTGCCGAGCCCTGCTTCCTTATGTGCACAGCGGGAATTAACCTCCTAAGGCATCAGTTGCGGCCTTTGGCAGTCCAGTCGCCCTCCGTCTCCCACCCCCGCGGCTGTGGTCTTCAGCGGCTGCCTGGGCAAGCCGCAGCCAGGCCCCGCCTTCTGTTTCCTTGAAGCCCCAGTGGGAGTGGGAGCAGGTGCGTGAGAGGCTGTGGACCAGCCTGGGCCTGCCGTGGGGGTGGAACCTCGGTGAGGCAGGATCAGCCCCTCTCCGTTTCCTCCCCCTCTCCACCCCCCACAGCCATCCTGGGACCTCTGGTTCATCTGCCCCCCTTGCTGGGGGTTGCCAAGTGCTTCTCACCATCGAAACTGGGGATTGGGATGTGTGACCTGAGCATTGTGGAAGGGCTTGGGGACACCTTACCGAGAATTGGCTCTGCCCATTAGAATCCTGGCAAGTCATTCCCCCGGCTCTGGGCTTTAGCCTCCTCTTCTTGGGTAAAATGAGGATAAAAATACCTCCTCCGTCCTCCTTCCGTGAACTCTATGAGGTTCTGCGGATCGCGGAAAGCACAAACCTTGCAAATGGAGGCAACAGGCCTGCGTTTGAGGTCAGACGACTGAAGTCTTGAAACTTCTCGGAGCCTCAGCTTCCTCATCTCTCAGGTTTCTGCCTTGCGTGTCAAGAACATCAGGAAGCCAGGTGCTTGGCACCTGTGGGGTGCACAGTGAGTACTCCCTGCCCCCTCTCCCGGCCTGGTGGTCCCAGTTCCCAAAACAGTGAAAGAACAGAGGGTTGAGGACACCTGGGAAACTTGTTAAAGAGACAATCCCTGAAGATTCGGATTCAGAGTTCGAGGTGGGGTGTGTGTGGTGGGGAGACGGCTGGAACTTGAACAGGCCCCCAGGATAACTCAGCCAGCGCTGGAACATTAGGCAGGGGAGCCAGTCCTCCATGAGGTGGGGTGGGGTGGGTGGAGCTCGAGGTTCTGTCAGAGATACCAGTATCCTCACCCCACACCTGTGCTCAGCGGGCAGCCCTTATTTGAGGTGGGTGGTAGTTGAGCATGGCTGGAAAGAGCCCTTTGGTGATGGAACTCTCCTTGCCAGGCCGGGGTTTCCCCTGGGCTCCCTCTGCTCCATGGGCCACCTGCCTTGGTGCTTGTTAAACATTTATTTCACTGGTGGTCCACCACCAGCACTGCTATCTCAGAATCTCTCTCTCTCTCCTCTTTTTTTTTTCTTTTACATTTTTTCTTTATTGATTAAGGTATTACATATGTGCCCTTATCCCCCCAATGCTTCCCCCCCCACCCCACCCCGCTCATGCCCTCACCCCCTGGTGTCTGTGTCCATTGGTTAGGCTTATATGCATGCATACAAGTTCTTTGGTTGATCTCTCCCTCTTACCCCCACCCTCCCCTACCTTTCCTCTGAGTTTTGACGGTCTGATTGATGCTTCTCTGTCTCTGGATCTGTTTTTGTTGATCAGTTTATGTTGTTCATTATATTTCACAAATGAGTGAGATCATGTGATATTTATCTTGCTCTGACTGGCTTATTTTGGTTAGCATAATGCTGTCCAGGTCCATCCAGGCTGTTGCAACTGGTAGGAGTTCCTTCCTTTTTTACTGCAGTGTAGTATTCCATTGTGTAGATGTGCCACAGTTTTCTAATTCACTCATCTGCTGATGGGCACTTAGGTTGTTTCCAAATCTTAGCTATGGTGAATTGTGCTGCTATGAACATAGGGGTGCATATATCCTTTCTGATTGGTGTTTCTAGTTTCTTGGGATATATTCCTAGCAGTGGGATTACTGGGTCAAATGGAAGTTTCATTTTTAGTTTTTTTGAGGAAACTCCATGCTGTTCTCCACAGTGGCTGCACCAGTCTGCATTCCCACCAGCAGTGCACGAGGGTTCCTTTTTCTCCGCATCCTCACCAGCACTTGTTGTTTGTTGATTTGTTGATGATAGCCATTCTGACAGGTGTGAGATGGTACCTCATTGCTGTTTTGATTTGCATCTCTTGGATGATTAGTGACTTTGAGCATGTTTTCATATGGCTGTTGGCCTTCCTTATGTCCTCTTTCGAAAAGTATCTATTTAGGTCCGTTGCCCATCTTTTGATTGGGTTGTTTATCTTCCTTTTGCTAAGTTGTTCAGAATCTCTTGAAGTGGAATCTGAAGAGCTGGTTTGTTAAACCTTCATTCTAAAGAAGTTGTCACCCAGCCGAGGTGGCTCAGTGGTTGAGCTTCGACCTATGAACCAGGAGGTCATGGTTTGATTCCTGGTCAGGGCACATGCCCGGGTTGCAGGCTGGATTCCTGATCGTGCAGGAGGCAGCCAATCAATGATTCTCTCTCATCATTAATATTTCTATCTCTCTCTCCCACTCTGTTCCTCTCCAAAATCAATAAAAATATATTTTAAAAAAGAAAAAGAAGTTGTCCAACTGATGTAGAGAAAGGATTTGATCCCCAGTTCTGGGACGTTAGGAGGAGCTTGGGTAAATAAGATGATTTTCATTTACTGAGTTTCTATGATGTACCAGGCATCACACTAGGTATAATGCAGGGAGAATGTGTTGCTGTGACTGACCCAGGCTCAGAGATGCTCCATGGAGGGTTCAGGCTGAATTCCAGAGGTGGCAGTCAGACCCTGGTCCAGTGGATTCTTAGACTCGGTATTTGAGGATGTCCACCTGAGGCCTAAACACCTTTGCTTCCTGCTAAGCCCAATCAGGTGTGGGTGTGGGTGGAGGTGGAGGTGGAGGTGGAGAGAAGAAGTAATTTTCAGGCAGAGCACCCGAAGTCAGAGCTCCAGGTGCAGTCCTAGGCCTCCTCAGAGCAAGGATTTTTTTCTCACTCCGACTGGGGGTTCAGGGCAGGGATGGTGGCGTCTCCCCGTCAGATGGGGGTGGCTTCAGAGGCAGGATTTTCTCTTTCCCAGCAGACTGGGCCTCCCTGAAGGCAAGGCTGTCTCTTCCTTTTCTGGGGGCACCTGTGGGCAGGTTATGTCAGACACATTGGAAAATGGCCTCCTATGGGCAAGACTGCAGTGTGTCCCCGCCTACAGGGGTATCTTCTGAAAGCAGTTTTGGATCTTTTCCACCAGCTTGGCGCTCACTATAGATGGGACTGTGCCCATTGAAACTTGGGCTCCTAAGGACAGGGCTCGGGGCTTCCTTAGGTCAGGGCCCATCTCCCCTTCAGACAAGGGACCCAGTCTCTCCCTCCTTTGCCCACCCAGGCCCAGCCCTTCTTCCGAGAGAGGCTACGCATTGAATGGGCCCAGCCCTGTGCTGTTGGCTGAGCTGGTATGCAGGGAGAGATTCCTTGGCCGAATGTGCATATTCCTGGTGACCTTGGGGTTGGGGCCCCACCCAAGCAGCTGGCTTCTTGGATTTATGCCCTGATCACCCAGCAGAGCCGGCAGGCAGGCCTCCCCTAATTCTTTATCCTGCTGCTGAACTGGGATTGGAGCATAGAGGAAAGTGAGTCACGCACCTAGGCCTGGGCCTGCCTCCTGCCTCCTGCCTCCTCCTCATTCCCTGCCCAGCTTCCTGAGTTCCCGGAGAAGCCATCCAGGAAACATGCTCTCAGCGGCCCCCACCACTCCTCAGCTGCTTTGTCACCTCCTAGACCACTGTCCCTGCTGGTGCACAGGTAAGAGGCTGGTGGCCGGGGTGAGAGGGTGAGGTTTGGCTGCTTTGTCTAGCTGTCCCTCAGTATCCTTGAGGCTAGATGGGCTCTGGAGGGGTCTGAAGAGCTGGGTTATGCCTGACTTCCCTGCCATCAGCAGCCGCTCATGGACACACAGTCCCTCTTCGTCACTCACAGGCACAGTCTTTCGCCCTCAGAGACATGTAGCACACACAACCACCAACAGATACAGCATCCAGCACATCACACAAAACATCCTCATCACCCACAGACACAATTCATGGCCCTTCACAGCCACGCAACACACACAGACTCTTGGCATCCACTGATACAACCCATGACCCTTCACTGCACATAATACGCAAACCGTTATAACTGATACAGTCCTCTCAAGGGGTGCATATCATATCCACGGGATGAAACACCTAGACACAATGAGCCATGGAAGACCCTCCACTCACTGCAAGCAAACCTATCCCCCCCCCCACACACACACATCCATGCAATCATCTGTACATATCACAGAAACTCCTCTTACCCCCTCATCCCCAAGATCCTGGGGTGCTGCTGCTCAGCTGGGGTAGGGGCAGGGGCTGAGCCTAGTGAGCAACACCATCCCCACTTCTCACACTGCCCCCACCCGCCCCAGCCCTGCTTGTGCATTGGGGGGCAGCCAGGGGCACAGCCAGCGGTCCTGGCCACATCACGGAGCATCATAGGAGGAACTCTATGCTGCTTCCCATGCCCTGGGACTAAGCACAAGATGTGAATACAAAAAGCTTGCTAGCAAGTTTGCAAGGAGGCCTTCCTAAGGATAGCCTGCTACGGTAATGCTTTTCTGCTCAAGGGGCGAGTAGCATGATTGATTGGGAAACTCTGACATGAAGATAAGCTCATTATCAATGATTGAGCAATAGGATTTCTGAGGTTTAGCTTGAGGCGAAGAAGGGACAGACTTCAAGTCAAAGTGGCCCTTGATGTCGTGTGATTAAACTGGCGGTGGGATCAGACTGTCCCATCTTCATGAGAAGTTCAGATTGATGGTCACTTCCCCACTCTCCCACCCCCATCTTTGCTCTGAGCATGTCTGGGCCAATCAATGGAACATAAACTATTGTATTTTAAAATGACATGGGGTGTTCTCTTCTGGGATAACATTTGCAAATTCTTTTGCTTGTTGGCTTGAAAGATTTACAGCTAGAGTTCTTACTAGGCTCTCAGAACACGTAGGCATTTCAAAGCCGCTCCACGAGTGTCCATATAGGGGTTTTCTTCCTAGGCGTGTTAGTTGTTAATGTTACACATTCTGACATCGTGACTAAGTTCGTATCTATGGAGACTCTGAATGTGGTGTGTCATTAAACCTGAACTTCTCTATTAAAAAAAACTTGCTAGCATTTATCATATGCTTACTGTGTGTCAGACGTCATGCTCAATGCTTCTGCAAGTATTATCTTACTTAATTTTACAATTCCTTAATGAAGTAGACTAGGGGCCCAGTGCACAAATTCATGCACCTTAAAGGAACTGTGGGCCGAGAGACTGCGGCGAGCACAGGGGCGGGTCTCGGCCCATCCTCCACGTCCCTGTCTGGCCCCTCCCGCCATGGCCCCCAATCCCCTGACTGCCGGCAGCCCCACTCCCACCTGCTGATAGCGCAGAGTGATTGGGACTGGCACCAGCAGTGGGTGCGAGCAGGGCCGGTGCCGTGAGCGGGTGCGAGTGGCAGCTGCTGCCCCAATCAACCCTCAGGAGCAGGGGGAGTTGGAGAAGCCCTCAGGGGCGATCAGGGCCGGCAGCCACCACTTGCACCCGCTGATGGTGCTGAGTGATTGGGACCGGCACTGGGCACCGATGGCAGGTGCAACCAGAGGCTCCAGCGCCGGCTACGGGTGCAAGTGGGGCCAGTGCTGGCAGCAGGTGCGAGCTCTGGGTGGGACTGCGGTGCGTGGGAGCAAAGGATTTTTAGTAAGCACCAGAGGCTCGCCCCGATGACAGCGACCGGCACCCTGCCTTGGTCTGGCACCCCCGCTCACCTGCTCCACCATCCCGCTGCGGCCAACTAGCGCCCGCCATGTTCCGCACACGCCCCCTGGTGGTCAGCGCATGTCATAGCGACCAGTTGTTCAGATGCTCCGGTTGTTCTGCCGTTTGGTCTATTTGCATATTAGCCTTTTATTATATAGGAAGAATACCCAGCCTCATTTCATAGCTGTGTTTCCATGTAGGCTCAGAGTGGTTAGGAAACCTGCCCAATATGCCATGGCTAGGAAGCAGCAATGGGGCTTAGATGTAGAGAAGTCTGACATCAGAGTCCACCTCTTTTTTATTTATTACTAGAAGCCCGTTGCACGAAGATTCGCGCAACAGGCCTTCCTTCCCCTGGCTGCCAGCACCAGTTTTCCTCCGGCACCCGGGACCCAGGCCTTTGGTCCTGCCGCAACGGAGAAGCCAAGCCTCTTCAGTCTTCAGTCTTCAGTCTTCAGTCTTCACTCTGGCTGGAGCCTTTAGTCTTCGCTCCATGCCTGCATATGCAAATTAACCCCTAGAGTGCTGGAGGGTGCGATCCCACTCCTCCTGTCCTTTTTTTTTTTTTTTTTTTTTTAATGAAAACACCCTCTTTATTGATAATAAGCTTAGAGAGATTTAGTTGGGTAAATTCCTGACAATACTTCCTTCAAGTTCTATGTCAGCTTTTGTCCTCAAATGCCAGGTGTGGATTTCCCAATATAATATCTTTTTTTTTCCTTTTTTATTTTTATTTTTTTAATTAAATCTTTATTGTTCAGATTATTACAGTTGTTCCTCTTCCCCCCCCCCCCATAGCTCCCCTCCACCCGGTTCCCACCCCACCCTCTGCCCTTACCCACCCCCCCACTGTCCTCACCCATAGGTGTATGATTTTTGTCAAGTCTCTTCCCGCACCCCCAAACCCCTTCCCCCCCCGAGATTAGTCAGTCCACTTCCTTTCTATGCCCCTGATTCTATGATATTCACCAGTTTATTCAGTTCAGCAGATTATTTATTCACTTGATTTTTAGATTCACTTGTTGATAGATGCGTATTTGTTGTTCATAATTTGTATCTTTACCTTTTTCTTCTTCTTCCTCTTCTTAAATGATACCTTTCAGCATTTCATATAATACTGGTTTGGTGGTGATGAACTCCTTTAGCTTTTTCTTATCTGTGAAGCTCTTTATCTGACCTTCAATTCTGAATGATAGCTTTGCTGGATAAAGTAATCTTGGTTGTAGGTTCTTGGTATTCATCACTTTGAATATTTCTTGCCACTCCCTTCTGGCCTGCAAAGTTTCTGTTGAGAAATCAGCTGACAGTCATATGGGTACTCCCTTGTAGGTAACTGACTGTTTTTCTCTTGCTGCTTTTAAGATTCTCTCTTTGTCTTTTGCTCTTGGCATTTTAATTATGATGTGTTTTGGTGTGGTCCTCTTTGGATTCCTTTTGTTTGGGGTTCTCTGCACTTCCTGGACTTGTAAGTCCATTTCTTTCACCAGGTGGGGGAAGTTTTCTGTCATTATTTCTTCAAATAGGTTTTCAATATCTTGCTCTCTCTCTTCTTCTGGCACCCCCATAATTCAGATGTTAGGACGCTTGAAGTTGTCCCAGAGGTTCCTTACACTATCTTCATATTTTTGGATTCTTTTTTCTTTTTGTTTTTCTGGTTGGTTGTTTTTTGCTTCTCGTATTTCAAATCTTTGACTTGATTCTTGGGATCCTCTAGTCTGCTGTTGGAACTCTGTATAATATTTTTTATTTCAGTCAGTGTATGCTTAATTTCTAGTTGGTCCTTTTTCATAACCTTGAGGGTCTCATTTGATTTCTTGAAGGTCTCACTAAATTTATCAGCGGTTTCTAGAAAATTCTTTTTTTTAAAAAATATATTTTATTGATTTTTCACGGAGAGGAAGGGAGAGAGATAGAGAGTTAGAAACATCGATGAGAAAGAAACATCAATCAGCTGCCTCATGCACATCTCCCACTGGGGATGTGCCCGCAACCCAGGTACATGCCCTTGACCGGAATCGAACCTGGGACCCTTCAGTCCGCAGGCTGACGCTCCATCCACTGAGCCAAACCGGTTTCGGCTAGAAAATTCTTGAAAAACGTTTTAAGTGTAGTTTTGAACTCTATATCCAGAGTTTGCTTTCCTCCATTTCTGTCATTTGTGACCTGTTTCTTTGTCTCCGCATTTTTTATGCTTCCCTGTGTTGGTAGAGCGGCTTTCTGTGCTAGGTGTCCTATAGGGCCCAGTGGCTCAGCCTCCCCAATTACCTGAGGTGGACACTCTTGGTGCACCCCTTTGTGGGCTTTGTGCACAGTCTTGTTGTAGTTAAGCCTTGGTTGTTGTAGGTATCACTGGGAGGAATTGACCTCCAGGCCAATTGGCTGTGAGAATCAGCTGTGTCTACAGTGGGAGAACTTCTGTGCCGGAGACACCCTTCTGGGGCAAGACTTGCTTCAATGGGGCTTTGGTGCTCACTGAGTCTGCCCCCTGAGTGTGTCCCTTATGGATCTGAGGAGTTGTAATCTGGATGGCCCCAATCTGACCACTGGGTACACTGGCTCTTGGATCTCTAAGGAGGTGCTAATTTAGCCTCTGCCTGAGGCTACCCAGCAGGAGCTATGGAGATATCTGCAGATTTGTCTTCTTTGTTTGGGGTTTGGAGGTGCCCAGATGAGGCCCAGCTGTGAAGCAATGCAAGTTGCTGTGGGGTCTTGGGCCTTCTTTTGGAAATTCTGGGTCTTTCTGATCCAGCTCCAGTTTGTTAGGTGATTTTCAGATTGCAAAGGGTCAGGCCTTTCATATGCAAAAGCCTCTGCGCACAGCTTGAGTGGGGCGGGGTCTCAGGGAATCAACAGGGCGGAACAAACAGCTATGGCAGATCCTCAGTCCTGCCCCAAGAGGCCCCGTGTCTCAGCGTCCTGGTAATCACTGCAAGCACCTCTGAGAGAAAGCCACCCTCGAGTTCCGCCCACTGCCAGACAGTCCAGTTTCTCCCCGTATGAGTCTGGGTCCCCAGAGACTCGCCTGGAACTGGAGTTCGGAGCGGTTGGGAGCCAGCCCTTTCCACATGCGCCGTGTCCTCAGTTGCCAGCCCTTTTCGCGTGCGCCTCCGTACCTCTGTACTTTACTTCCGCACCTCCTCTGAGTCTCAATGTGTGTTTCTCTTTCCTTCTAGTTGTAGAATTTCCACTCAGCCAGCCTTCCTGTGGTTCTGGGTGATGTCTGTTCTGTCTTTTGGTTGTATTTTTGAAGTGGTTGTGCAAGGCAGCAATTTCCGGTGTTTACTTATGCTGCCATCTTGGTTTCTCGTGCTCCTCCTGTCCTTCGCCAAAAGTGCTGGGAGCGCTATCATGCTCCTCCTGCAGTGTCACTATTAGATCTAGTAGTTCACTCTTTATTGACAGATAGCACCTAAGTGCAGATTACTTATGATGCCGAATGTTTGTAGTTCTAAAATTGAATATGTAACTTCATTTACTTGCGATTCATAATTTTTTTCTTAAACTGCTGTAAAATCAGCAAAAATGCCTTGGCAATTTTAGCATAGTTCCTAGGGTATTGGTTGGCACTCAAAGGGTTAACCGCCATCTTTATTGGGTTAATTTGCATACTCATCCTGATTAGCTGGTGGGCGTAGTGGAGTGACACCAATTTGCATGTTTCTCTTTTATTAGTGTAGATTATTACTAGAGGCCCGATGCACGATATTCGTGCAAGGGGCTCAGCCCTCACAGCCATGGCTTCGTCTGGAAGGTCATTTGGCTGTCTGGTCTAATTAGCATATTACCCTTTTATTATTATAGATTTTTTTACCTTTTAGAGGTAACAAATGTGAACACTGAAAGTTCAATAGGTATTAAAGAATACACAGTGAAGAGATGCCCTCCAATCCTTGTTCTCCAGCCACCTGAGTTACCTCTTGGAAACCTCTCTGTGAGAGGGGGTTCCAGCCCAAAGGGTTCCCAGAACAGTGTCCAGACTCTGGGGTTTTCCCATGCCCTCCCCCTGCCCAGGGACACAGGCAGCTGCCTCTATTTGCTCCTGGGGCTCCTTCCAACCTAAGTCCTAAGTTCTCTTTTGTCCGAAGTCCTCAGGGACCCCCCTATTTGAGTCCCCTGGACCTGGATCTTTCCCCCTTATCTCACTGCTGAGGGCCCTGGCCACACCCCTGAGGCTTCCTTTCAGGATCCAGCACACGACGATGTGACCCTTCTTACAAGCTGGGGCTTTTCCCCTGAGCAGTGCTCACTTTGCTGTAGAAAGTGCCCAGGCTGGGGAGGGAGAACAGATGAGACTCAGCCCCAGCCAAGGAAGAAAGGATGAGGGAGGAGAGGAAGAGGAGAGAGGAGACTGAGAACTAGCTGCCAGACACTGTGCTTCATAGACCTAACCCCACTGGGAGGTGGGGCTGCCACCCCCACTTTATAGATAAAGAATCCGAGGCTCCAGGCCCGGCCGGTGTGGCTTAGTGATTGAGCGTTGACCTATGAACCAGGAGGTCACAGTTCAATTCCTGGTCAGGGCACATGCCTGGGTGGTGGGTTCAATCCCCACTGTGGGGTGTGCAGGAGGCAGCCAATCGATGATTCTCTCTCATCATTGATATTTTATCTCCCTCCCCCTTCCTGTTTGAAATGAATAAAAATTTATATTAAAAGAAAAGAATCTGCACCAACTCCGCTGGTGCAGTTGTTAAGTGGCAGAGTTGGGATTTAAAATCCCAAAGTTTGAGAGGACGAGTAAATCAGAAAGAGAGGGCCAGAGAGAAACTGAGGTGAGGATGGTGAGAACGAAGAGAGGATTCAGAGCTGTCGAGCATCAGCTGGCCATCCAAGAAAGGGGCCTCAGGCTTTGTAGTAATCCCCCCCCCCCAGTGACTCTTTCTTTATTCTGTTTATTTGCATCATTTGTCTATCTGTGTGCTTAAATCATCCTATCTTAATTACTGTAATTTATAAAATCTTGATAGATGATGCTGCATGTTTTTTGACTTCTCATTCTCCAAATTGTCTTGGCTAATTCCATGTTTACACACACACACACACACACACACACACACACACACACACACACACCCCAAATACCGGTGTACCCATTAAGTTAAATAGAATATTATAGGTATAGTAAAAGCCTCCTATGTACTTCGCACATCTTGCCTCTTCCCTCTCTCCCCAGAGACAGTCCCATCCCGAACTTTCTATATGGATGAATACGTATTGTGTCCATGACTCAGAGTTTTAAGAATAGTAGGGAACTACATTTGTCCTTCTGCAACTTGCGTGTTTAGTTAAGCTCCGTGTTTACTGCCCATGTTATTGCATGTAGCTCTGTTCATTTTAAGGTATTTGCAGAATGACACTGTAGAGACATACAAATATATATCAACCTTGCCAGTGTACCTAGGAAGGATGTGCATATTTTCAACGTTATTTTGAAGTTAATTTTCAAAATGATGGTGCCATTTTTAATCTCTTCTTAGCAGTGTTATGAGAGCTTCCATTGTTCTACATCCTCCCAATAATTGAACTTGGCAGACTTTAATTTTTTCCATTCCGGTGGTTGTGCTTTTTTTTTTTTCTTCTTTAAGATTTTTAAAATTGATTTTTAGAGAGAGGAAGGGAGAGGGGGTGAGAAACATGGACGTGGGAGTGAACCATCCCACCTGGAACTGAGCCCACAGCCCAGGCATGTGCTCTGACCAGAAATCAAACCAGCGACCTTTTGGTGCATGGGACGATGCCCAACCAACTGAGCTACACTGGCCAGGGCTGCGGTTGCTTGTTTTAAAATGAACTCCTGATTTCCTGAAACATTGACCATATTTTTAATCTTTCTTAGCCTTCAGGCTTTTGCTTCTGTGAATGGCTTACTCCTTCCTTGTCCCATTTTTTAAAAATCCTCACCTGAGGATATTTTTCCATTGGTATTTGGACAGAGTAGAAGGGAGGGAGGAGAGGGGGAGAGAGAGAGATTGGATCGAGCCTGCAACCGAAGTACGTGCCCTTGACCAGGAATTGAACCTACGACCCTTCAGTCCGTGGGCTGACGCTCTAACCACTGAGAAAACTGGCTAGGGCATTCCTTGACTTATTTTTATTGGGCTTGTCTTTAAGTTATTAATTTGTAGAAATTGATACCATATTGTGTCTGAAAATTCTTTGATACATCTGTTGCAAATATCTTCTCCTGGTCTGTGACTTGCCTTTTTACTATTTTTGTAGTATCTTTTGAAATACACAGTTAATAATTTTTTGTTGTTGCTTATAATAAAAATAGTATATTTATTCATTTATTTACTTTGGTATTCATCAGATTAACATAGCTTTATCATTTCAGGTTCCTGTTGATTTCTTCCCCCCCGCCCCAGTATTTTATTTATTTATTTATTTATGTATTATTTTTAAAAAAAATATATTTTATTGAGAGGAAGGGACAGAGATAGAGAGTTAGAAACATCGATGAGAGAGAAACATCGATCAGCTGCCTCCTGCACACCTCCTACTGGGGATGTGCCTGCAACCAAGGTACATGCCCTTGACCGGAATCGAACCTGGGACCTTTCAGTCCGCAGGCCGATGCTCTATCCACGGAGCCAAACCAGTTACGGCTATTTATTTATTTTTAATTCTTTATTGATTAAAGTATTATATATGTCTCCCTTTTCCCCCATTGACCTCTCCCCGGCCACTCCCCCCCTTCCTCCCCAGTTCTAAATTTTATGTGGTCGGATTTATCCAACTTTTTTTAAAATTTCTATATCTTAATTTAAGAAAAAATGTCCCTTCCCTTATATCACGAATATATTTTTCCCTCATTTTCTTCAAAAACTTTTAATATTTTGCTTTTCATGGTGAGGGCTTTATGCCAGCTGGAGTTGAAATCTGGATATGGTGTGAGGATGTGACCTCGTTTTATTATTATTTTTCCCTAATGAATAGCCAGGGATTTGCACCAATATCTCCTCTTCTTTTATTGATCTGTAATGACAGCTCTGTCGTATCTCCTAAGTTTCCGTAGGTGTGCTCTCTACTTCTGGGACCGCTGTTCTGTTTCTGTGGACTGTTTGCTATCCTTTTGTTAATACTGCCCTGTCTTAACACTGCAACTTTATAATAAGACCTGATATATGACAGGGAAAATCTGATGATGGGTCCTTATTGTTGTTCTTAAAAAAATGTGTTGGCTGGTTTTGGATCTTTGGTTTTCATTTGGAATTTTAGAATCAGCTCATAAAGTTTCTTGAAGAGCCTATTGAGATTTTTTTCAAGTGCTTTATTATGTGATTTTTATTCCCCCACCTTTATTAACATCTATTGGGATTTTGATTGGATTGGCACTGAATTTATAGGTTAAACTGGGAAAAATATATCTTTATGATACTGATAGTCTCATGCATAGATATATTATTTATTCATATAGTTCTTTTTTTGCAAGAACTTGATCCTTTTTAAATATATATATATATATATATATATATATATATATATATATATGTTTCAGAAAGGAAGGGAGAGGAACAGAGATAGAAACATCAATGATGAGAGAGAATCATTGATCGGCTGCCTCCTGCATACCCCACACTGGGGACTGAGCCTGCAACCCAGGCTTGTGCCCTTGGCCGGAATAGAACCCAAGACCCTTCAGTCCACAGGCCAACACTCTATCCACTGAGTCAAACCAGCTAGGGCCATATAGTTCTTATTTAATTATTTTTCAATGATTTTTATAATTTCCTGTATCAAGATAAAATTGCACATCTTGGCTTCCTCAAAAATTATTTGCCCAGATAGTTTCCTTGCTATTATAAACTGTGTCTTTTTAAAATTGACATTTTCTGTTTATTGCTCATTTATAGGAACACCATTGATTTTTTTTATAAAATATTTTATTGATTTTTTACAGAGAGGAAGGGAGAGGGATAGAGAGTTAGAAACATTGATGAGAGAGAAGCATCGATCAGCTGCCTTCTGCACACCCACTACTGGTCATGCCCTTGACTGGAATCGAATCTGGGACCCTTCAGTCCCCGGGCTGACGCTCAATCCAGTGAGCCAAATGAGCCAAACCAGCTAGGGCACCATTGATTTTAATGTAGTGAATTTATATCCAGAAATCTTGTTGAAGTTTTTGTTGGCTCTAATAATTTGTCCATGACCTTACCTTACGTTTTCTATGTAAACAATCATACTGCCTGTGAAAATGACAGTTTTGCTAGTCTTTTCCAATCTTCATAACCATCCTTTTGTTCTCATATTCTTCACAACAGAGTGAGGCACTTATGATTATTCCCAGTTTACAGGTTAACAAACTGAGGCTCAAAGAAGTAAATTACCTTTTCCAAGTTCACACAGAGAGTTGGTGACGGTCAAAATTAGAATTCAAGTCTCTGGGTCTGAAGCCCATGCTCTTTTGCTTGTGGTGTTCTTCGTCCCTCATTATTCTCCGCCGCAGAAGAGCAAAGCGACGCTCACAGTAACGAAGTGTCCACATCCCTCCGAGTGGAGGGCAGACTGAGAGCAGAAGAAGCGAACAAGGCTCTGACAGCAGTGTGCAACAGTGAACTGGGTTGAGGGTATTGGGGTCCTAATTTCAGTTCTGCCACCTACCAGCTGTGTTACCTTGGATACGTCATTTGCTCTCCTCTAACCTCATTCACTCATGCAATAAGCATTATGGAGGTGCACCTGCAATGTGCCAGGCAGAGTTCTAGATAATAGGGTGTAGTAATCAACAAGCGAACTGAAACACAGGGGATTGTTCCTGCTCTCAAGGAACCTACAATTCGGCTGGGGAGCCAGATAATAAACAAAGTAAAGCAGCAAAATATACGGTATGTTAGATGTGGTAGGTGTGATAAGTGAGAAGAGTGTGATACGTGAGAAAAAGAAAGCAGTGCAGGGGCCCAGGTCAGGTCGGAGATGGTTGTAGTTTGTTGGGGTTATTAAGAAGTCCTCACCGACAAGGTGGCATTGGGATAAAGACATGGGGAAAGCTTGAGGCAGGAGTAGACCTGGTTATTTGAAGAAAACGAAGCCAGTGCAACGATGGGGGAGGGGAGGCCCTAGAGCTGGGAGATGAGGTCAGGTTTTGCAGGCGTTCTAAAGGACTTTGGGTTTTTTGTTAAGTGAGATGGAAGCCACCAGAGACTTTTGAGCAGAAGAATGATGTGATTTCCTGTTGAAGGGGCTCAACCACTGCTGTGCTGAGAACAAATGAAAAGGGGGTAAAAGGGTGGAAGCCAGGAGACCAATGAGGGAGCCACATCCAGGTGAGAGATGATGGTGGCTGGAACCAGGGCCATAGCAGTGGAGATTTTAAAAGTGTCTGTCTATCTATCTATCTATCTATCTCTATCATCTATCATTTTAAGTTGAAAGTAAATTTATATACTTAGTTTAAAATTAAAAATAAGTTGGCCTGCCCTACCTGGTTTGGCTCAGTGGATAGAGCATTGGCTTGCAGACTGAAAGGTCTCAGGTTCGATTCTAGTCAAGGACATGTATCTTGGTTGCAGGCACATCCCTAGTGGGGGGTGGGCAGGAGGCAGCTGATCGATGTTTCTCTCTCATCGATGCTTCTGGCTCTCTATCTCTCTCCCTTCCTCTCTGTAAAAAATCAATAAAATATATTTAAAAAAAAAGAAAAAAAATAAGTCAGCCTGATAAAACCGTGAGTGGACTGCCTGCTCAGTGAGCACATGCTCCAGACTATGTGCGTGCGCACCCTCCTGCAGGAGTAAAGATATTTGTCTGAAAAAAAAGAGTTGGCCTGGCTGGTGTGGCTCAGTTGGTTGGGTGTCATCCTGTGCACCGAAAGGTTGTAGGTTTGATCCCCAGTCAAGGCACCTCCCCCAGGCTGCAGGTTTGATCCCCAGTCAAGGCACCTCCCCCAGGTTGCAGGTTTGATCCCCAGTCAAGGCACCTCCCCCAGGTTGCAGGTTTGATCCCCAGTCAAGGCACCTCCCCCAGGCTGCAGGTTTGATCCCCAGTCAAGGCACCTCCCCCAGGTTGCAGGTTTGATTCCCAGTCAAGGCACCTCCCCCAGGCTGCAGGTTTGATCCCCAGTGGAGGGCAGCTGATCATTGTTTCTCCGTCGATGCTTGCATCTCACTGCCTCTCCTTTCCTCTCTCTCTCAAAACCAATTAAAAATATTTAAAATTAAAAATAAGTTTATTTGGTGAAGGAATTTTTAAAATATCTCATAAATACAAACATAAGGTAACTTCTTAGATAAGCAATCCTCTATTTTTCTGATGATGAGATCCCCAAAAGGATTTTAGACCAACTTGAATAATCTCTTAGGAATGTAGAGTATATAAATAGTCCAGAGTTCCTCAACCTCACTTGTATTAACATTGAGAGCCAAATACATTTTTGTTGTAGGGACTGTTTTGTGCATTGTAGGATGTTTAGCAGCATTGCTGGCCTCTACCCACCACATGTCAGCTGCCCCCAATCCTCTTCCTCTCCCCTGCCAGTGTGACAACCAAAAATGACTTGAGACATTGACAAATGTCCCTGGAAGGAAAAATAGCCCCCATTGAAAATCACTGATGTAGTCAAATGCCAACTTATAATAATTAATTTCTTCATGTAGTCATTCACACACTTAAATATCCTATATAATAAAGAGGAAATATGCAAATTGACCCTCACTCCATCACACTGTCACAAGATGGCTGCGCCCACAGAGGAGGCAGGGTTCCCGTAACGAGCCGTAATGAGCTATCAGCAGGGACCTGAGGCTGCATGGTGCTGGGCCGGGGCAGAGGACCTGAGGCTGTAACGCCCCCCCCCCCCCCGCCTGGTGGGGCTTGACAGGGGACCTCAGGCCGTTCCCCAACACCTGGCGGGGCTTGATGGGGGACCTCAGGCCGCACTCTCCACCCCAGAGCTGGGCTGGGGGACATCAGGCCTTGCCCCCTGCCCTGGCACCGGGCTGGGGGACCTGAGGGTGCTCCGGGGGACCTGAGGCTGTGTCCCCACCCAGCACCAGTCCAGGGGACCTGAGGCTGTGCCCCCTGCCCAGCGGGGCTTAATGGGGTGGGGCCGGCTGGGTCTGGGTCTCACGCGATTTTGAGGCTCACATGGGTGGGCGGGGACTTGACTCTGGGTCCCGCGGCATGCCCCAGACTCTGACAGGAGGAAGATTTTCATATACATTTTACTACTTTTCTTTCATCTCTGATACTTCTATTATAGAGAAAGGGCAAATAGCAATATTAAAATATTTCCTCTAATTAATTCCCTTTAATATGCATGAATTTCGTGCACCAGGCCACTAGTTTCAGGCAATAATTTATTATTTTATGTATAATGCTTTTTTCCAATCTCAAATTCCATGAAACCAACTTACGTCAACCCTTCGTGTTTATCGTTGATGTTGGCATCTTTGTTGTTATTGCTCTTTTCTGTCATCTGATAGAGTTTTCCAGGCTACATCATTTTCACTTCTTTCTATATTGTAGGAGATGCAGCACCTAACATCATATATGCTGTTTTATAATGAGAGACTATCACAGGAACATGACATCCCAAGACATAACTATCCATCACATAGCATCAGGACAGTTCCCTTTTTCATCGTCATTCTGATCTGAAATCTAAACAAGTGCTGAATTACTTTAGATAACAAACAACAACAAAAAACCTTTCTTATAAAAACTTGAAAACACATACAAAAGTGCACTTGCCATCAGCCAGCTTCAACAATTATCAACCCATTTTTAAAAATTGAGGTATGTCCCATATTATTTTGAAGCAAATCCCAAATATATAATTTTAAAAAATATATATTTTTATTGATTTCAGAGAGGAAGGGACAGGGAGAGATAGAAACATCAATTCAGCTGCCTCCCTCATGTGCCCTACTGGGGATCGAGCCTGCAACCTGGGCATGTGCCCTGACCAGGAATTGAACCAGGAACCTCTTGGTTCTGGGACTACACTCAATCCACTAAGCCACACCTGCCAAACTGCATTTGATTTTATGTCTCATAAGTCTCTTATGTCTTTCAATCTTGAACAGTCTATTCCCCCCCCCCCCCCCCCCGCCTCGCCTCCCATGTGGTTGGCCTGTTGAAGGAACCGGATCAATTGTCCTTCGGAATGTCCTTGTCCCTCATTCCGGGTTTCACTGATTGCTTCCTTGCGAGGCCCTTTAATTTGTTTCTCTGTCCGCTGTGTTTCCTACACACTGAAGCTTAGGTCTAGAGGCTTGATTAGATACAGAGCTGAATATATTTTTAAGTAGAACTGACAGAGTTTGCTAATGGAATGGGTGTGGGTATGAGAGAAGAAAAGAGTCTGCTTGCTCACTTCATGATGATGTTGATAACAATCTCTGCCTACCCACCTGCTTATTGATAATCTCAAAAGAGGTACCCCTCCACAAATGCTACATGAACCTACACCAGGGACTATTGAAAAACAGGCTGAGCCAACAGTCCTGGATTTGAGCCAGGCGTCCTGGAGACTCTGGTCACGTGGGGGCTGGCTGATCCTGGAGGTCCCTCCTTGGTCTCAGCTCGCTCTGGAGTGTGGTGGCTGGAGGACGGCTGAGAAGGTGAAGCCAATTTTGGGAAAAAGGATCTGGGCTGGGGAGCTGAGCGAGGGCCTGGGATTTCAGGAGGAATTTTGCGTGAAGGTTAAACTCCATGACCAGACCATGTCCTCTGTGTTTCACGGTACCCAAGGCTCAACAGAGATATGGGGAGGCGACAAAACGACCTTTTCAAAGTCCCTGCCGGAGACCTAGGGAGGCCTGAGGCGAGCGTGGGTGGAGGGGGTGAGGAGCAGTGGTGGGCGAAGGAGGTGGCTCTGGGCAGGTGTGAGGTGATGGGTGTGGGCACCTAATGTGCACGTGGGTGGAGGGACGTCCTAGTGAGAGAGCCTTTGCCTGGCACTGTGTATTGTGAGTACGCGAGTGTGCAAGCATTCGAGTGTGCAAGCGTCCTGTGCGTAGGTTGTTGGAGCGTGTCTGCCTGTGGGTGAAGGGGGCAGAGCTGGGGGAGCGGGGCAGACCTTTGGCTCCCGTTCCTAGGGCCGTGGCGCGTGGAAAGGTGTTTTGTTCTTTGGGGTTGGTTTTTGGCTCTGACAAGGAGAAGCAGTGTGTTCCAGCCAGCGGAGGGGGCTGAGGCTGGACCCTGCCAGATGGAGGAGGCTGGCCAGACCCCCCGGGGGGCTGAGGCTGGACCCTGCCAGATGGAGGAGGCTGGCCCAGACCCCCCTGGGGGCTGAGGCTGGACCCTGCCAGATGGAGGAGGCTGGCCAGACCCCCCGGGGGGCTGAGGCAGGATCCTGCCAGATGGAGGAGGCTGGCCAGACCCCCCGGGGGGCTGAGGCAGGATCCTGCCAGATGGAGGAGGCTGGCCAGACCCCCCGGGGGGCTGAGGCAGGATCCTGCCAGATGGAGGAGGCTGGCCAGACCCCCCGGGGGGCTGAGGCAGGATCCTGCCAGATGGAGGAGGCTGGCCAGACCCCCCGGGGGGCTGAGGCAGGATCCTGCCAGATGGAGGAGGCTGGCCCAGACCCGCTTGGGGAGCTGAGGCTGGGCCCTGCACGGGGAGCAGGAGCCGGCATCCTGGCTCTGCTTGCACCTGCCTCTGCGTAGGAGGGCATGGAGGGACTGACAGCGGAGGGACTTGCTTCCTTAGACAGCGTCCACTGCAGCGCCAGTGCCTGGGGGAGTTCAGTACATGGTGGTTGAATAAAACAGTGGGCAAATGGGCTCAAACCCGAGGCAGGGAGCTCCGGCCCATCCTTTCCTGATGTGCACGCGGAGCCTCCACCCAGCTGACTTTGCCACTCACTCACCCTCACTCCCGTGGACACTCCCAGACTCGCATCAGCTGCCCATCCCTGTTCACCCTCACTGTCTCCCACAGATGCCCACGCTGCCCCCCCCCATCTGCCACAGGAGTCCCCTGGGCTCAGTGCTGCTTGCTCACCAGGGATGCCCAGCCCACTCACGCCTCTGGCACGGCGGCTCCTCTGAGCTCCTCCCTTCTCATCCATTTCATGCCCTGGCTGTCTCTCCCTTTGCTCCTCGCCCTTTCTTCCATTCTGTCCCTCACGCCCACACACACACACACACACATGCACACACATGTGCACACACAGGAGCCCACTCGGCCTGTCGCATCTTTTCCTTGTTGAACTCCCTGCACCTCCTCATTCTTCTCAGGCGGCTCTCCGTTTACGTCTCCCTGTCTTTCTCCCTCCATCTCTCATTTCATCCTGACTCCCACTCCTACTCTGTTTTCTTGGTCACTCAGTTACTTGTGCCTCCTCCGCTTCCTCTCTCTCTCTCTCTCTCTCTCTCTCTCTCTCTCTCTCTCTCTTGTGCATGCTTGCTCATTTCTTGCTTTCTCTCTCTCACCCCAGCTCCCTGGCACGGTGGCTGCTGCCCGCACCCCACGCCGCCCTCTGCTCTGTGAGACACCCCCGAGCAGCGTCCAGGGCCTGGGTGCCCCAACTTGGAGGTTCCTGTGGCATCTGTTGGAGGGGCCCGGGGGTCACGGCACTTCCTCCCCAGGGTGACTGGGCAGTGGCTTGCTGTTTCCTCATTTCTGCCACTTCCAGAAAGCGCAGAGACCGGGCCTGCCGACGGAGACGCTCAGACCCCGCAGCTGCAGCCACTGCCCCTGGAGCAGGTAAGGGGGTCCCCGCCCTGGCTGGCAAGGGGGAGGCATATGAAAGTGTCCTCGGGAGGCCAAGGTCATGCCCCTAGACTGCACCAAAGCAACGGGTGGTTCTGTTTTTCAGGAACCATTGGGCATCCTCCTCGGGCTCAGAGTCTCACGTTTACAAATAATTTTCCCAGGAAACCCAGCTCCCCTCTTTGGTTCTCCCCCAGGCCTCACTGGGAGGCGCCAGGCGGTGAGAGCGGGCTGCCTAGACCACAGGGAGCCGAATGTCATGTGTTTCACTAGCGGAGTGACCTCGGCCACTTCGCACCCTCTCGCCGCACCTCAGTCTCCTAAAGTGTCAAATGAGGGGAATAGCGTCTCCCCGGCAGGGTGTGGGAGAGGCGAAGGGCCTGAGGGCACAGGGTTGGGTACTTAGGAACTCACTGGATGTTCTTCCCGGGCTCGGCTCGGGGTGGTGAAGATAACCAGGTGCCTCCAAAGGGCTGGCCCACCACCAGTTTCCCCCATTGGGTCCCAGGATGCTAGGGACAGGGCACAAGCTGGTGATCCTCCCCTCCCCCCCTTTTCTCTGGCAGGAGGTGAGCCAGGGCTGCTGCCCAGACACTCGGTCACCTGGAAAGAATGAGAGAACCTGCAGAGTCTCTCTAGAGAGACAGAGGGGCCGAGGGGCAGAGGGACGGAGAGAGAATGTGGGTGGGGGAGACCACCACTCAGCAGCCCTCCCACCCCCTTAGTTCCGCAGGAGGGGGCCTCAGGGCCGGGTTTGGCGTTGAGCTCAGCTGGCTGCCGGGAGAAGCGTGTCAAAGGGGTGTGCAGATCGCTTCACAGTTTATAAAGTCCCTTCCACTTACCAGTGTTTTTCAGTTTGCCAAACGCTTTATCACGCCCCCAATCCTACTTCCTTCTCACAACAATACTTGAGGTGGGAGTGGCACCCCATTTTGCAGTTAAGATCCCAAGGCTCCGCGGGTGCTGGTTGGTGGCACCGCTGAGGCCGCAGCCCGCACCCCCTGATCCCAGTTCCTGCCATTTCCCTTTAGCCGCCCCTGCTTCCAAAGGGGGAGATGTGGCCGGGTTGGTGCCTGGCTGGGTTGTTTTTGTTTGGTTACTTACTCACTCCTGCATTCAGCAAACATTTTCTTGAGGTGGGGGGAGGGGAGAGGAACTCACAGCTATTGAGCAGGCAGCATGGGCACGCATTGCTTCATTCCCTCTTACGACTACTTGGCAAAGAAGGTTTTATGATCAACATTTTGCAGATTAAGAAAGAGAGGCTTTGAGAGCCAAACATCAGCTGGGACAGAGCAGAGCCTGGCGCAGATCTGGGTCTGTGAGATCCCCCGGGGGCCAGGCCCTCTGTACCCAGAGGGTGCCAGCAGGACCCCGGGTGGGGACGATGGCAGTGTGATTCTTGGTATCACAGAGGGGTGTGCCCTGCGCTGGGGAAGCCCCAGAGGAGGTAGAGCCTCCCCAGTTCCTCCTGCCTGCCCTGCCTGACTTCCAGGAAGCAAGGAGAGGCAAGGCTGACTTAGACAGATACCATCTGAGTATCTGGGAGCCAGGAGGAGAGACCTCGGCCAGGCTCAGGGCCCCCCAACACCACAAGAACGTCCTAGTCCAGCTGAGTGAAGACTGAGTCTCAACAATGTAATTCACATGCCTGGCGTCAGGGTGGGCCCCGGGGAAAAGGGAACTGGGAAATTCTGGCCCCAGGCCACCCCTATCCCTGGGGCCCCAGATCCTGACCTATCTCCAGACAAGGAGCTCCATTCATCCACCAATAAGTACACCTGGCATGGCCCTAACTCCTTGTACTGGGAATGAGGGAGCCCAGTGCAGAGTTCCCCGGAGGCCAGTACATTTGCTCCCCTAACTTTGCCCTCCAAGCCCTCTGCTTCTTGGAGAAATTGTGATGAATCTGCTCACGAGGGGAATCTTTAGATGGTGTGGCCATCAGGGCCAGGCCAGGGCACAAATGTGAAGCATCGGGAGAGATCGGAATGGGACGTAGCTTACTTACTGAGCACCTACTGTATGCCAAGTACTTTCGAGTTTAGGTTTATCTGCCGTTAACCTCAGGGCTATCTTGTGAGGTTAATGCTGATATTATTCCAATTTTACAGATGAGAAAACTTGGACGCATAGAAGGGAAATGATTAAACTGTGGTGTTTTAGTGGACCCAGGGAATCTAAAAACTGGGAGTAGTTGAGGCCGGTGTGTAAGGTTTAGAAGTGAAAGATGAGGGACAATGTGACTCTGTGTGTGTGTGTGTGTGTGTGTGTGTGTGAGTGTGAGTGTGTGTGTGTGTGTGTATTTAGTAACTATTTCTTGAGTGTTTGCTGTGTAAGAGGCCTTATACTGTTGAAATACCAGAAGCCTTGCATCCAGGGAAGTCCCCACCCAGAAAAAGAGAAATCAACAGCCATGTATATTTTGTGTTATTATGGGGACCAGAGGTGGCACCTTGAACTCTGGCTGGGGTAGAGAAATAAGACTAACAGTAGCCAGCATTCACTGAACTCTGAGTATGGATCAGGCATTTCCTATTTAATCCTTACAACAACCCTATGAGGTAGGTAGTGTTGTTATTGTTACTATTGTTATTGTTATTATTATTATTTTACAGATGAGTAAACAGAGAGGCTCATGGAGGTTAAATGAATTGTCTTGGGCAAGAATTGGCTGATAGCATTTTGCCAACTGTACCAGCTGCCATAAAAAGACGTGACTGAGCCTTTAGGGTTAATGATATAGCTGGAAGCCTGATACAGGAGGCCTCAAGCTGGCATGAACTTGGTGTGAGCAGTCACAGTGACAGTGGCATGCTATTTTGAGAAACATTTGATCTGGACTAATCAGAAGGTTGACTGAATTTCCTGTAGATACAGCTTTTCAGAGCTGTTGATGGCGAATCCCTTCAGTTGTGCCAAGCACTTTACATACATTGCTCATGGACTCTACATACCACTCTGGGGAGATACGTGCGTGTAATATTATCAGCTCCATTTATGCGGAAAGGACCTGATGCTCAGAGAGTGATGTGCTTGACCATGGTCATTAAGCTAGAATGGGACAGAGGCAGGATTTGAATCCAGGTTTGTCTGACTCCAGAGTCTGTGGTCTTAACCACTGTCCTTTCCAAATACATATATCTTCCTGGGTGCTCACAAAAGCTCTATAAGGTAGATGTGCTATTTTAAAAAATATATATGTATATCTATATCTATATTTATATCTATATCTACATCTACATCTATCTATCTATCTATCTATCTATCTATCTATCTATCTATCTATCTAATTTCATAGAGGAAGGAGAGGGAGAGATAGAAACATAAATGATGAGAGAAAATCATTGATCAGTTGCCTGACTGAGCCCACAACCTAGGCATGTGCCCTGACTGGGAATTGAACAGTGACCTCCTGGTTCATAGGTGGATGCTCAACCACTGAACCACCCCAGCCGAGCGAGGTAGATGTGCTATTATCCCATTTTACAGATGAAGCTCAGAGAGGGGAAGCAGTTTTACCAAAGGTTGCACAGCTATGAAGTCATAAAAAACTGAGACATATAATTCCAAATTACAAGCACACAAGGTAACTTGCAAATCTGCCATCTCTTGGGCCTGCTTTTCAAACATATTTATTGTATCGTAGTAAAAAACACATAAGATAAATGGATTATCTTAACAATCTGAAGTGTGCATTAGAGTAGTCCTAGCTATATGCACATTGTTGCACAACAGGTCTCTAAAACATTTTCACCTTGCATGCCTGGAACTCTATACCCATTGAACAACAGCTCCCTATTTCTCCCTTTCCCAGCACCCGGCAACCACCATTTTACTTTCTGTTTCTATAAGTTTGATTACTTTAGATACCTCATCTAAGTGTGATCATTCAGTATGTCTTTTTGTAATCGGCTTATTTTACTTCATAATATCTTCAGGTTTTATCCATGCTGTAACATGCCACAGGAATTCCTTCCCGTTAAAGGCTGCGGAGCGTTCCGTCATCCATATATGCCATATTTGTTCACCCATTCATCTGCTGATGGACATCTGGGTTGCTTGCACCTCTTGGCTATTGTGAATATGCTGCTATGAACACGTGTGTGCAAATGTATCTCCAAGACCCTGTTTTCTTTTCTTTTGGATATACACCCCAAAGTGAGATTTCTGGATCATCTGATAGTTCCTTTTTCAATTTTTTGAGGAACCTCTATACTGTTTTCCATCGTCACTGCATTATTTGTCTTTCCACCAATAGTGCACAAATGTTCCAGTTCATCCACATCCTCACCAATACCTGCCTTTGTTGATAGTGGTCATCCTACTGGGTGTGAGGTGATAGATATGTCATTGTGGCTTTGATTTGCATTTCCCAGTTGATTAGTGATGGTTGAGCATCTTTTTATATACCTGTTGGCCATTTGTATGTCTTTGGAGTAATGTCTATTCCCATTCTTTGGCTATTTTTAAATTATGTATTTATTGTTATCAAGTTGTAAGAGTTTTTTATATATTCTGGATATTAACTTCTTCTCCAACATATGGCTTGCAAATATTTTCTTCCATTATGTACTTTTAGTTTGCCTTTTTTACTCTGTTGATTGTTTCCTTAAGTTTGGTGTAGTCCCATATGTCTATTTTTGCTTTTATTTCTTGTACTTTTTATGTCATACCTAAGTAATCATTGCCCATTCCAATATCATTAAGATTTACACATTTCCTTCTATGAGTTTTATAGTTTCAGGTCTTACGTTTAGGTCTTTAATCCATTTTGAGTTCATTTTTGTATATGGTGTATGATAAGGGTTTATCTTCCCTTTTTGGCATGTGAATATCCACTTTCCCCATCACCATTTGTTGAATAGACTATCTTTCCCCCGTTGTGTAGTCTTGGCAACCTTATCAAAGATCATTCGACTATATATGTGAGGTGTTTTTTTTTTCTATATGTCTATCTAGAAATTGATCTGTATGTCTGTCTTTATGTCAATACCATACTGTTTCGATTATTGCACTTTGTAGTATATTTTGAAATCAGGAAGTGTGAGACCCCCAGCTTTTCTTTCTTAAGATTGTTTTGGCTATTCAGGGTATTTGAGATAAGATTTCACATGAATTCTGTAAATTTTTTTTCTATTTCTGCAAAAACTGCTATTGGTATTTTTATAGGGCATTGAATCTGTAAATAGCTTTTGGTAGCGTGGACATTTTAATAATAGTAAGTCTCCCAATCCATGAACACCGCATGTCTTTCCATTTATTTGTGTCTTCTTTAATTCCTTTCATCAATGTACTGTGATTTCCTGTGTGCAAGTCTTTTGCCTCCTCGGTTAAGTTTATTCCTGAGTGTTTTATTCTTTTTGATGCTATTGTAAATGGGATTGTTTTCATAATTTCCTTTTAGACCCATTTAAAAGTCTTCATTTTACTAATGAGAAAACAGAGACTCAGAGTCATGGGGTGAGTTTAGTGTTTGAACCAGGATTTGATTCCAACGCCAGCAATTCCCGGCCGCAGTGAGATGGATGCAGCAGTCCCTCCCCGCCCTTTGCCCATTCAGTTTCTGAATTTGGGGAGCAAAGGTGAAAGCAAGGCCCCAGGTCAAAGACATCTCTTTCTGGGGCCGCACGGCATCCAAAATTCCCGTCCTCAGGCCCGTGAGAGGCCGAGTTGGCCAAGGAGTGGTTTGCTGCAGCTTGGCCGAGGAGAGAGAGGATGGGTCTTGGACTTCAAAATCCCACCTGCTACCGCCCAGCTGTCTGACTGGGGACAAGTGTGTTACCCGCTCTGACTTCGCTTTCTTCCCCGGGAACGTGGGCATTTTGTAACGCTTACCTCCCAAGGCCGATTGGAGGAGGAAATGTGATCATGGGTAAGAGCATCTACCCATTTAATTGGAAAATCATGCCCAGCGCCCCGAGTTTAGGTGGGTTGGCTCTGGCTCCCCCTATAGTCAAGCCCTCCCTACAGAGCAAGGAGTCCTTAGATCCACGTGGGACTGACCACTTGGAGCCTGTGTCCTGCCCGCACCCCTTCTCGCCCACACTCTTACCGGTGCCTGCACCCACAAGCTTGCTGGATTGCCAGGAGCTGCTGGTGCATGGGATGTGCATGAACCTGGACGTGACTGATTTATAGCTTGTAAATACGTATTTATTTTTAAGTGTATTTTTTTTTAGACCTAATCAATTTTGTAGGTATGTAAGAAAAAATATATATTTGTGAGAGAGAAAGAGCGAGAGGGAGATATATTCACGTGAGAGAGAAATGTTGACCGGTTGCCTCCCGCAGTGCCCTGACCAGAGATTGAACCTGCAACGTGGGTATGTGCCCTGACTTGGAATGGAACCTGCCACCTTTTGGTGCACAGGACAATGCTCCAACCAACTGAGCCACACCGGCCAGCGTAATAGCTTGTAAATATTTAAACATGTGTGCTCTTGACCACATATGACACCACAAATGTCAGGGGCCAGACTGACTGGTAAACCCAACTTCCCAACCCACAGTCCGCACTGGGGAAGTAACCAGCATGTAGCTTCTGTTCAGATCCTGGTCGTCCCTCCCCTCTGATTGTCCCGCTTTCTCAGGTCCCAGGGACTGGGAATAGTAGGCAGGATGGGAGTGGTGGGCAGTGTGTGGTTGGGGCTAAATGTTCTGCAGGGCAGAGGGTGGGACATCCAGATGGCAGGATTCTTATCTCTGTGAATTTTTATGGCCCTCTTAGCCCACTCACAGCTGAGTGCTGGGCCTGGGCCTGCTGCCCAGCCTTGATCCTCAGGGGACTGTGCCTGCATGTTAAGTTGAACTGTTGATAGCTTTGTTGGTGTTCTGCTAAAGCCTTGCTGGAGCTGGCAGGAAAGTCAGTGGTGAGTTAGAGCTCCGGAAGTCAGTGGTACCCACAGTCCCCTCCCCGGGCTCCAGTGGGGAGCTGGGCCAATGGGGAGTGGAGGACAGCCTGGCCATTTGTGGCCACTTTACATGCTTATTTTTGGAAGTACTGTAAGGATTGCAAGCTTTTGCAAACGAAGAAACTGAGGCTCAGAGAAGTGAATACCCTTGTCCACAGTCACACAGCAAGTAAACGGCAGAGCCAGGGATGAACCCAGGCCTTTCTAACTCCAGGGGCCTCGTGCTCCCTGCCTGCTATGCCTTCCCGAGAGGCTGGGTACCTTTCCTTCGTGCCCGTTTCCTCTGAAGAGTCACCTGGGGCTTGGCTATTCAGTCCCCATTGTCTGACACTGGGGACAAAGAGATGAAAATCTAATCTCTGCTCTCAGGGAGTTCCCAGCGTGGTGAGTAAAAGGGCCACAGAAATCAATACGTACAGCTACCTGGTGTGTGTCAGGTTCTATATCGAAGAATGTGCCCAGCCTCATGGTGACTCAGAGAGAAGAAGGCAACTCCTTCTACCTGGGGCAAACCGGGAAGGCGTCCCGGAGAAAGCATGTTTTAGCTTAGGTCTTCCCGAGTAAGATTTTGCGAGGTAGAATAACAGGCAAAAGGCATGCTCAGTAGGGCCCACAGCATGTGCAAAGACAGAGGTTTGAAGAGAAATGGAGTTTTCAGAGCAGCAGCTGGAAGTTCCGTGTGGCTGGAGTAGAGGGCGAGTAGCAGTAGAGGCTGGTGGGAGATGAGTTTGGACAAGAGCGTGATCCTGGACAGAGGGGCGCCATGGAAGGTGTTAGGTCAGACAGGTATGTGGCTGGCGGTGTGCTGGGCACAGCATTTCTCCAACTCCAGGGTGCTCATGAATCAAGATCGCCTGAATCTTGTTAAAAGACACCTTGAAACAGCAGGTCTCGGGTGGAGCTGAGCTTCTGCGTGCCTAACAAACTCACAGCTGATGCTGGTGCTCTGGCCCCAGGGCCACCGTCTGAGTAGGGAGGTGGTGGAGGGCACCCTCAGCCTTGTGAGGAGGCTGCCACTGGTGCTCTATGCCCCCGGGTAGATGAGGCCTCTACTATCTTCTTGGGTGACCCCTCTCACCGTCCTCACAAAGAGGCCAGTCTTGTCAGTTGTTAGAGATTTGTTCACTTGACAAATGTGTACCCAGCTCCTGCTCTGGCTAAGCTTGTGCTGGATGCTGGGGATACAGAGAAAACTTGGAAATGCCACTTTCTGGTCCCTGTCACCACCATCTCTTGCCTCCAAAATGGTCTGTTTGCTTCCATTCTTGCTCCCTACCATCTGTTCTCTGCCCAACGTCCAGAGCGAGTCCGGTCATGCTTCTCATCTGCTTGACATGCTCCAGTGTCTCTGTGATGCTAAAGGAATACAGTCTGAACTCCTCATCACGGGGATGCAGGGCTGTTCCTCTCTGATCGCATCCCACGCTTCCCACTTCTCACACCTGCAGGCCGCACTGACCTCTCTGTTCCTCGAACACGACAAATTTATTCCTCTCTCAGAATATGATGGACTTAAATAATTTCTCTTGACTAGTTTCTTTTCACTTTTTAGATTTCAGCCAGAGGAAGATACAGGTTTTGCAGGACCATAATTTTTATACACCTTTGGGGCCCTTCTTTGAAGGAACGATATCAAATTACAAACACACAATTAGCTACAAGGCCGGGGAGGGGGCCCTGAAGGTCAAGCTTCATTGGCTTCATGGCAAACAGGCCTCTGGTTTTGTTTATTGTCACCTCCTCTGAGAAGCCTTCCCTGGTCACTTTCCTTAAAGCAGCCCTCTAATCTGGCTTCATCATGTTACTACTTTTTTTTCTTTTATTGAATTCATCACAATTTGAAATTGTATTTATTTATCTTTCTACTTCTTTCTCTCTACTTCTTTCAACTTATTAAGCTTCTTGAATGAGAATTTGATGTTCCACTTCCTTGCTTCTCATTCACTCTTCAACTCATCTTAGGAAACTGCTCTCCCTCCAATCACGCGAGACAGATTTCCGTGTTGCCATATCCAATATTTGCTTTTCTGTCTGCATTGTGCTTGATTGCCCTGTGACTTTTCACGCCGCTGGCCACTGGCTCTCCCGTTCTTGAAACCTCCTTCGTTAGGTCTCCAGGAAGGCAGTCCCCTGGTTCTCTTCCCACCTCTCTGGCCATCCTGTCCTTGCCCCCCTCCGAAGTTTCTCCTCCTCCTCTGGCGTATCCTTCAATGGTGTTCTCTTCGGGCTCAACCTTGGATCCGCCTGGCTGTGTTGCAGGCGCTGCAAATGGGATATGTCCTCAACCGAATTCACCCTCCCCACCCACACGCTGTTCCTCCTCGGTCTCGTGTCCATGAAGATAGACAGCACCCCACCTCCAATCTCTGGGCCAGAAACCTGGCAGTCCTTCACTCCTCCCTTTCTATCAACCAGTATCTCACCTCACCAAGTTCTGTCCGTTCAATCTCCCGGATAACTCTCACAACCATCACTTTCCCTCCCTCCGCTCTGCCATGGTCCTCTGGCCGGAGAGGGACAGTTTCTGGAGGAAAGCGGCCTCCACCACACTGAGCTGGAGCCTAAACCCAAGACAGGAAGGAACTAACTTAGGGGTGGAGCTGGGTGTGGGTGTGAGGGGTAGGTAGGGATGTGACTTCCTCAAAGACCCAGAGTGAGGAGCAACACGCACCCCCAGCTACGGGCTGCCTCCTCACCTCTCTCAGACCCCAGCAACACGGTCCCCCAAGGCATGGGGGCCCGACAGGGGAACGAAACAAGGCCAGTCGCAGATGAACGGGCATCTTGGGCCCACGGGAGGGAGTGGAGGACCTGAGGTTATGGAGCAACAACTTTCAAGTCTTCTGGTCTCAGGATCTTTTTATATCGCGAAAATGTTTTGAGGGCCCCAGAGTGCTTTTGGTTACATGGATTATATCTATCATTGTTTACCATTTTTTAAATTAAAACTAAGACAGTATAAATAAAAATTGCTGCTTTTAAATATAAAAACCAATAACAAACGTATCGCATGTTAACACAAATAACGTTTTTAGTAAAAAATAACTAAAATTTCAAAACAAACATTTTAGGAAGAAGAGTGGAATTTATTTATATTTTTTTTTTGCAAATCACTTTGATCTTGGGTTTGATAGAAGACTGCTGGATTCTCATAACTGCTTCTGCATTCAATCTGAGGTGATATGTCATTTTGAAAATCTGGCCTCACACAAATAGGTATCTGTAAAAGGAGGGATATTTTAATGTGATTTTCAGATAATTGGTGACACTATTTTTTCCACAAATGGTAGTTTCTTAAAGGTTAGCTGCACTGTGGAACCTGGATCAGATCCACGAACTTTTTGTAATTTGTTACCCTGTGAGGTATTGGTTTATCTTATTCTTTGAATTTTCTGCCTAGGCATAATTTTGAAATATCATGTCTTCCTTATTTGGAAAATATCTGTTCAATGAGTTATGCAGGTCTTCCAAATATTGCTCTTTCATTATAAGATATTTTAAAAGTTGCATTCATTAATATCACCACCAATCTCATCAGAAAATTCTTTAAGTATTGGAAAGCTGGAGATACAGTTTCCCCCCAAAATTCTAATTTCCTTTGAAAGTTTGAATTTTATCATTGTCCATAAATACTGTTTATTTCCCTTGAAGTGACAGGTTTATTTATTCATATCTGAGAAAACGTCTGCCAGATACTCGTCTGAAAAACTTAATTTGAAAATAAAATAATTTTAAAAATATGTTTTTATTAAGCTTTAGAGAGAGAGAGAGGAAGGGTGAGGGAGAGAGATAGAAACATCAATGATGAGAGAGAATCATCGATCGGCTGGCTCCTGAACGCCCCCTCCTGGGGATCAAGCCCCAAACCTAGTCATGTGCTCTAATGGGGAATTGAACCAGCGACCTCGTGGTTCATGGGTTGACACTCAACCACTGAGCCACACCAGCCAGGCCATAGTTTGCCATTTTTTCAAGTGATAATAATGATGATCCTCAGAAAAGTTCAGCTCACAACTCCAACAATCACATAAATGCTTTCCCTGAAGACAACCAATTTATTTCAGTTTGCAGCAGAAGTGTTTCATGTGGATTTCCCATTTTGACATGGAATATTAAAAAAGATGTATACTCAAGATTTAATAAAGTTAATCATATCCTTGCTTTACCAAGGGCATTTTAAAGTGACTTAAAATGAAATTGGCTTTCTTTTTCTTTTTTTTTTCTTTTTTTAACTCTTGAGTACATGGCTGTAAAGAATTTGGCTGCTACTACAGTTTGGTGCTACTGCCTTGATTTATTCTAAGGAGCCAGCAGTTTTGCAACATCAACGCAAATGTCAACACAGTGCAAAAGGCAAATAATGTCTTGGTATTTTGTAAAATATATTTTTATTGATTTCAGAGAGGAAGGGAGAGGGAGAGATAGAAACATCAATGATGAGACAGAATCATTAATCAGCCGCCTCCTGCATGCCCCCCACTGGGGACTAGGCCCGCAACCCGGACAGTGCCCTTTCTCAGAATCGAACCCACGACCCTTCAGTCTGCAGGCTGACTGACGCTCTAGCCACTGAGCCAAACCAGCCAGCGCATCTTGGTATTAGTATGACAATAGTTTTGACCTCATGGATCCCCTAAAAGGTCTCCGAGATGTTCCTCTGTCCTCCTCATCTCTGTGGAGCCATTATCCTAGGGCTTAGGGATCGCAGGGCAGAGCTGCAGCTGGCAGTGGGAAAGGTCCAATGGCACAAACTATGCAATTCAAACCAACTGTGTAACGCACAGTATGACTCGCGGGTGAGTGTTTTTTTTTTTTTAAAGGAACCACAATGATTTATTGGAATAATGGAAGCTACATTTATTTAACTTAACATAGATAAACCACCACCACAGAAAATAGAGCAAAGCACAAAATTTTTTTCTCAATCAACAAAATTCCAATTAGAACCAGTTGTTTCTTAAAACTCACCTGTTTAAGTATCTATAGCAGCGGTTCTCAACCTGTGGGTCGAGACCCCTTTGGGGGTCGAACGACCCTTTCACAGGGGTCGCCTAAGACCATCGGAAAACACATATATAATTACATATGGTTTTTGTGATTAATCACTGTGCTTTAATGATGTTCAATTTGTAACAATGAAAATACATCCTGCATATCAGATATTTACGATTCATAACAGTAACAAAAGTACAGTTATGAAGTAGCAACGAAAATAATTTTATGGTTGGGGGTCACCACCACATGAGGAACTGTACTAAAGGGTCGCGGCCTGAGGAAGGTTGAGAACCACTGATCTATAGGCTTCTTCAAGTGTTTCCACTGTTGAAACAGCTGCTATTGATTTCATGGAATCTCAGAGGTAGTCCCTTGGAAAATTATTTTATGTAGAAAGAAAATAAATGCTGCCTATTAATTGGAAGATGCCATTGATTTTTTTTTTTTAATGTGCAAAATGGGAGTCTTAGAATAGATGAAATAAGATCGTCCCCTGCTGGCCCTTCATTAACCAGAATCCCTGTGTGGTCTTCCAGGCACAAGCAGGACACGGTGGCCAGCCGCCTTTTCTAGCCCCGAGCAATGGAGACGAATGATTCTCGCGTGGACTCCGAGTTCCGGTACACCCTCTTCCCGATTTTTTACAGTGTCATCTTTGTGGTGGGGGTCATCGCCAATAGCTACGTGCTGTGGGTCTTTGCCCGCCTGTACCCTTCCAAGAAACTCAACGAGATCAAGATCTTCATGGTGAACCTCACCATGGCCGACCTGCTCTTCTTGGTCACCCTGCCCCTGTGGATCACCTACTACTACCACCAGGGCAACTGGATTCTCCCCGCGTTCCTGTGCAACGTGGCCGGCTGCTTCTTCTTCATCAACACCTACTGCTCGGTGGCTTTCCTGGCGGTCATCACGTACAACCGCTTCCAGGCCGTCACGCGGCCCATCAAGACCGCGCAGGCTACTACCCGGACGCGCGGTATCTTGTTGTCCCTGATCATCTGGGTGTCTATTGTGGCCGCTGCATCCTACTTCTTTGTCCTGGACTCCACCAACGTGGTGCCCAACAGGACCGGCTCCGGCAACGTCACCCGCTGCTTTGAACATTATGAGAAAGGCAGCAAACCGGTCCTCATCATTCACATCTTTCTCGTGCTTGCCTTCTTCCTTGTCTTCCTCATCATCTTCTTCTGCAACCTGATCATCATCCGCACGCTGCTCCTGCAACCCGTGCAGCTGCAGCGCAACGTGGAAGTCAAGCGCCGGGCGCTGTGGATGGTCTGCACGGTCCTGGCGGTGTTCATCATCTGCTTTGTGCCTCACCATGTTGTACAGCTGCCCTGGACCCTGGCCGAGCTGGGCTTCCAGAACAGCGACTTCCACCAGGCTATTAACGATGCACATCAGGTCACCCTCTGCCTCCTTAGCACCAACTGTGTCTTAGACCCCGTCATCTACTGTTTCCTCACCAAGAAGTTCCGCAAGCACCTTACCGAGAAGTTCCAGAGCATGCGCAGCAGTCGGAAATGCCCCCTGACCACCATGGACACGGGCACCGAAGTGGTCTTGCCGCTCAACCACGTGCCTGCCAATTCCCTCAAAAATTAGCCTCTGCCGGATGGGGCCAGGCCCAGAGGCATGGACATCATGACTGACTTGGGGGAAGAAGAGGTATTTGCTGTGGGCTGGGCACATCTTTCCTGGGTGCTCGGGGCCCATGAGATATGGAGGCTACCTCCGTAAGGTGGGGATGATGGAAGAGCCAGACTGCTAGAAATCCCAAACCTGAACGAGCCCCTTGAGCCCCCTTTGGACATCTGCCATAGGAAACTTGGCTGGTGGCTTTAGCCAGGGGCAGACCTTGGGGACAGACTTTGAGCCACCCAGTGCACCCTGCTAGGGCAGCACCCCAAGTGCATATGACTTAAACTTTGGAGCAACCACTCCCTTCATCACTGTAAAGGCAGAGAAGGGGTTTGGGGAAAGGGACACTCCCTTGGCAACATGGCAGTACCTTTGGGGCAGATTTTTGAGCTAGGATGATGCCACCCTGTCTCCACCCACAGGCGCGAGGCCTTGGTGACACTTCTTAGGGTGGCTCAGTGGAAACTTCTCCCAACTCACCCAACACCCGAACGGCGACCGGAGAAGATAACACGTGCATAGACCAAACGCTAGGATGGGGGGCTTGTGTCCTGAGGCAGAGGTGTCTCCCAGCGTGGACCTCGCATCAGGCCTGGCTCAGCTCTGGGGGAGAGACACAATCGCTGTATCCATCTGTCTGTGCAGAGACCTTGATAAAGTACCTCCTGTCAGGCAGCAAAGGCCCCTCAGGGCGAAACTCTGATCATCCAGGGCACCACGATGCCCAGGGGATTCCATGGGAGTGGGAGCCTAGGCTTGCCTCCCCCCTGCCTCTTTTTCTAGGGAACCCCCTCCTAATTTAGCTTCTAGGAGGTGGGAGGAGCAGTTATGGTTTCTAGGGCCAGCAGGCACTGTGAGTTCTGGGTGCAGAAGAGAAGTGTCCACTTCTCGACGATCTCTAGATGCCTGCTTGTGATTTTCAGCAAATACATTCAAATGAGCCTCCTCTTGCACCCTGAGCTGAGTACCACCGTCTGAATCTGGCAGCCTCAGACCCAGGGCTCAGAGGAGCCCTCTCTGGTTCCCAGGGCCTTATGGGCCTTTAAGGAGATCTTCTTCCCTCCCAGACAGTGTCCCCATAAAGTTGGGATCCTTGATTTCTGTCTACTGGGCAAGCGCTGGATGGATGATTTTTATAACTGCCTCCCGATGGGCCAGTAACGCGCTTGGGTCTGCAGTCGCAGCTGTGGGCTGGCCTTGCCTGATGGTGACCAGGTAGTGCAGCTTACTGGAGCTTTGGTGTCACAGAGACCCAGTTTCCACTCTTGGCTTTGTCACTTCCTGCTGAGAACTTTGAGCTGAATTTCCTACCTCATAGGGTTGTTCTGAGCAGCGAAGTAAGTTGCTGAGTCAGAGACCTCTCGGTCAGGGTGCCTTCTCATCCAGGTTTCTCTCTTTTTCTGAGAATTTGTTCCCCTCCGTCCTCCTATAGGAGTTGAATGGATGAGAGGTGAACATCTGGCTCTAGCTGGGCCGGTCAGGAATTCAAATGAGCCTCCTCTTGCACCCTGAGCTGAGTACCACAGCTCTCAGGAATAAGTAGCAAGAGTCAGGGATGCTATTTCAGGCTCTGCAAGTCACTCACCTGAAGATATAGAAACCCTGGAGCTGTGAGTGTGTGCGCGTCTACATGTGTGTCTGTCTGTGTATGTGCTGGGGTTGAGAGGGTGGCAGAGACGGCCACCGACATGCGTGTACCAGAGAAAATGGCTGTTTAGAGGGAAGCTGGAGATGTGCAGAGCAAAGCAGAGACAGAGGGCCCCGGAACCTGGAGAGAGGAGGGGGTGGTGCTTCCAGGGGCCTGCCACTCTCCTCCTCCAGGCCACGCCCTTCTTGAGGCACAACTGCACTTTTTCCTTTGGGGCCTGTGAGAGTTCCTTGTGAGGAAATCTTCCCTTATCTTGCTTGAGCTGATTTGAGTCACTGATTACTTGCAACTAAATGAGCTCCGAACGAGATAAATGCTTACATGCTAAAACAGTGTTTCTTGAATTTCAGTGATTTATGTACCCCCCACCCCCTTGAAGTTTTTACAGTGTCTATGTACCAGCTATATATTTACTCAATAAATATTTTTCTTTAAATTGGGTCACTTTTTAAAAACTTAAATTGTAAAAAAGTTATGTTTTATAACTAGAGGCCCGGTGCATCAATTTTGTGCACCGGAGGGGTGTGTATGTGTGTGTGTGTGTGTGTGTGTGTGTGTCCCTCAGCCAAGCCTGCATCCTCTCACAATCCTGTCCCCCTTGGGTAGGGTCCCTCGCCCTGGCTGGAAACAGGGCCTATCAGGGCTTTCCTTCGCCTGGCTGCCTGCAGCTGGCCCTGCCCCCACCCCTGTCACAGCTTGCCATCTGTGTGGTGCTGCCTTCCCCTCCCCCACCACCGGTCGCCTCCCTCTGCAGGTGACAGGTGTGGGGTGTGATCACTTGGCTGGCCTGGGCCTCCCTCTGCAGGGCAATTGCTGGCTGGCCCTGCACACCTGCCACAGCATTGCTGGTCATTGGCCTGGGCCTCCCTCTTTGGGGCAATTAATCGTGGAGCCCCCTCCCCATTGATCTGTGGGGCGATTGTGGGGCAATGGTGGAGCCTTCTGACCAATCACATCGCACCTGCCTTGGCTGGCCTGGGGCCAGTGTGTGTCATAGCATGGTCGTCCGGAAAGTCGTCCGGACGGTCATTCTGCTGTTCGGTCGACTTGCATATTACACTTTTATTATTATAGATTGTGAACAAAAAACTAATGCCGCCTGCCGCCCATAGAAAATAAATGTAAACTGAAAGCATAACTCTTAAAATAAAAATGTTCTTGGTATCCTGTCTAAAGTCACCTCATACTCCCCAGGGACTTGCATAATACCCATTGGGAAACACTGCCGCGATGCGTGTCAAGTGCATGGTGTCGGCATTCACTGAGTGCTCAATACAGAGTAAGTCTGAGCTCTTTTCCGGTTTTTGTGGTGCGAGGAATCACAGACAACAAAGTTTCCTGAGACACCCTGTACAAGGCGGTGTGGGCAGTTCTGCACGGGAACCAGCGCAAGCGACGGAAGTTTTTGGAGACAGTGGAGCTGCAGGTCAGCTTGAAGAGCTATGAGCCTCCGGAGGACAAACTTGGGCACTGCCAGGCTGAAGTCCACTCCCTGCCCCAAGTTCTGCACATGTTCCTTGGAGGACCAGCAGCACTGCAATGAGGTCAAGGCCGTGGATATCCCCCGCATGAACAGCGAGGCATGAAGAAACTCAACAAGAGTAAGAAACTAGTCAAGGAGCTGGCCAAGAAGTATGATGCCTTTTTGGCTTCAGAGTCTCCTCTGATCAAGCAGATCTACGAATCCTGGGTGCCGGGGTCCAACCCCAGCAGGTCCAGGGGTTCCCAAAGGCGTAGACGGAGTCGGCGAAGAAGGAATGACACGGAGACAGTGTTCAGTTGATCAGCAGCCTAGCCAGGATCTCCAGCCAGGATCTCCAGCCAAGTTTTGGTCTGGATCTCCAGAGAGGTTCTGCTTAGGATCTCCAGAGAGGTTCTGTCCAGGTTCTCCAGTCAGGTTCAGTCACCAGGTTCTAGTCAGGCTCTCCTGCCAATCTCCGCAGTCAGGTTCAGTCCAGGATCCCCTGCCATGCTCTCTCGCCAGGCTCTGCCTCCAGGCTCCGAGGCCAGTCCCGGTCCAGGATCCTCCGGCATGCTCTCGCCAGCGAAGTTCTTCTGTCTCTAGAGAATGTTCTGTGTAGGTTCTGTGCCTAGGCTCTGTCTCTCTTGCTCCTGTCTTCCAAGCCCTGTGTCTGAAGTTCTGTCTTATAAGTTCTGTGTTCTAAGTTCTGTGTTCTTCTGTCTTCTGAATTCTGTCTGTTGTTGTCTTGTTGCATCTGTATTTATACCAGTTGATTCTAATCCTGTCAATTTCTATTACAAAGGTTAGGGCGTTTCTTATCTCCATTCCAGGGAGTAAAGATTATGTAGCTTAAGCATGATTGTTTGTAGTTAAATTGATTAACTACCTGCCTGGCACTTAGTTAAGGAGTTTCATCCCCTCCCTAACTTCAGGGGAAAATCCCTACCTGGGGATTCAACCTTTCTCGGAGAGGTGACCTTGGTTAAAACACATAGCGCCAAGAAGGTGAGCAAACATATTAAGAACCGTATGCCATATATGCCAGGTCCCTTGAAACAGCAAGGATGGACCGGCTCCCGGCACCTGGGCCCAGGCCTGCATAAGGCTAGCAAGTTCTCTTCCTCTTGACCCACAATGAGAACGTGGTGGTCAAAGTTGATGAAGTGAAAGCCACAATCAAGTTTCAGATGACGAAGGTGCTGTGTCTGGCGGTGGCTGTCGGCCATGTGAAGATGACAGATGATGAGTTTGCGTACAACATCCATTTAGCTGTCGATTTCTTGGTGTCATTGCTGAAAAAGAACTGGTAGAAAGTCCGGGCTTTGCACATCAACAGCACCATGGGCAAGCCCCAGAGCCAGTACGAAGGCACAGCTTAAGAAACCATGCTGCTACCATTAAAAAAAAAAAAAAAAGAGTAAGTCTCACAGTCCTGAGATGGTAACTTCTCATCACCCCCTTGCTTCTCCCAGAATGTTGCCTGGACAGATCCCACTCATACCCAGGGCCCATGGAGGAATATTTTAGTTGTAGCCCATGCTACAGCCCTGCTGATCTCCTCACCACTCTGCATATAGCCATGTTTACTTCCCCTGTGACTTCTGCTTGGTTGTGACCTCAGATGCTCTCTCTTCTTTGTGACCTAGCCCAGAACACTTCTGATAGGCCACCTTCCCTGAGGCCTCTGGGCAGGGTCATTGGCTTTCTTCTAACAGCACTTTAGGGCTGAAGGGTCTAACTTTTTTATGCCGTAATTCCTATGAAGTTTATCCATTTGACTGTCCACCTTCCCCTTCCTGGGGCAGGAACTGAATCTTGTTCATCAGTGTATCTACAGTTTCTCACAGAAGGCCTGGGACTGAGATCGGTCTGTCTCCAAAGCTTACTGCTTTTCCAGAGTACAGCATAAACAGACATATTGCGTTTACATGCACTTAGTTTGAAAGGGTTTAACAGACTCTTCAAGGAGAGGTGGAGAAGGAATTTAATAATACATACCCTTCCAAAGTTCTAGGTTCATACTTAAGGGACGATGTCAGTGATTTTCAGAGGATCAGAACATTTTGGAGCAGGGTGGGTCCAATCAATCCCTTGATCTTACTAGGGGAATAGGGGACTCCGAGGGACCAAGTGATTGCAGAAATTACACAGCATGGAACTGCAGGGAATATAGAATTGGCTGCTGATCTGTGTCTCTCACTCCTTGCAATGGTGACAGGGATTATAGGAAAAGTTGATTTGTAATTCTTTCGAAGAAGCATCACCAGTCAGGAATTCCAAGCCATCTTCTACGTTAAGAAGGCCTTATCCTGTATCTCCCCCTGATTTCAACTTTCACCTCCGGGAACTTCCAGTGATCTCAGTTAGAGAATGCTGTGCAGGCAAGACCTGGTCCCTTGAGATGAGTCATAGACTATAGAATGATAAGTGTAGGTCACAGTTGACTAGAACTGGGCATGTTTATGCCAGTTTTTACTCAGCTATGTTATATCTGTGCTTGAGACCTAAGGCTAAAAAAGGTATAATAAAACCCTCTTATAAAATAGCTGTTTTTGTGTGTGCAGACTTGTATTTCTGTAATACAAATTATGCTTCCCCTGATATTCTGCCAGGAAGCCACCCTTCCACCTACCCAGTCATCCGTCTATCAGTCTGTGCATCCATCTACCCATCCATCTATCCGTGCATGCATGCATGCATCCATCCAGGTATCCAACAAACATCTATGGAGCACCATTTTGGTCCAGTAACTATGCTAAGCACAGTTTTTATTTGCTGTCTCAGATTCTACATGAAAGGTAGGTGATTCCATCCCTGTAGAAAAAGATAAAATAAATAAGGACCCGAGCCGACTGAATCTGACAGTGGCTGCCTCCCAGGTATGTGGTACAGAGGAAAGGGAACTACTTTGTGTTGAGCCCCAGATAGTTGCTTGCCACTTTCACAAATCTTATCTCATGAGTCCTCACAACCACTGTACAGAACTGAAATTTTCATACCATTTTACAGATGGGGAAATGGAGGCTCTGACATGTTCTGTGACTTGTAAAGATAAAAGAGCTGGAAAGTGGCAGAATCAAAAAAACCAAAACACAGGGTAGGTCCAATCCCTTTATCTTACTAAGGGGAATATGGGACTCAGATCTGCCTTAGTAAATATGGGTCCCTTCCCTTCGCTCCTCTCCCCAGGTGATTGCTCTCTTGCTCAAGCCCCCCTAGGCCCTGTCCTAGTGTTGGTGTGTGCTGGGATAGGAGTCTCTCGAGGACAATAGCAGCTGGCGAGGGGCCCTGCCTCACTGTTTCCAGCTTCCTGCTGGAGTTGGGGGCTCTTGTGCTCCCCATGCAGGCTGAAGTCCCAGCAGCAATGACTTCCTTCCAAGGTGAGGTTTCTGTGCTCACTCAGAGAGGGCACTCCTACAGGTGGGTAGAGTATGTGGATGCAGTGTTTCAAAACCTTTTGAGGCTAGAATGTCATTGTCGCTGAAGCTAGAAGGTGCATTAAGTAGCCACGCTGATCCTGACATCTCTGTAAGAGGAGGGAAAGGGGTGAACACCGACGGCTTATTGTGTCCCAGGCACCGTGAGGGGAACTTCACGTCATTACCTGTGGACAGAACGGACTCTTCCCTCGGTCTGAACTACTTCCCCCCCGCCCCTCCCCCCCATATCTGTATGGCTTATTTCCTTGACTCCTTCAAGGCTTTATTCAAATGTCCCCTTCTCAGTGAGGTCTTGACCACCTCATTAAAAACAGAAGCTTAGAAAGTGAAGTGACTCCTCAAGGCCAGACAGTGCACGGCTGGGTCTGTCTGGCTCCTTGCACTTCCTATTCTACACTGACTTCCTCTGTAGGGGTCTCCTTCATGACACAGGTTGTGAAGGTCCATGTCCTTCATCGTCCAGACAAGAAAAGCAAGTATCAAAAAGGTGAAATGACTTACTCAACGTCACACAGGCAATAACTTGATAGAATTAGGATGCATAGATCTTTTATTACCTGCATTTTGCAAGACACTTCTCTTATATACTTTTTTGTCTGAATGCATGTTTTTTTTCTCTTTAATCACCATTCTCCAGTCTCATCCCCCAACTGTTCTAGAGTGTTTGATATTCTTGACTTTTTTGTATCCTTTTCTGTGTGTATTCATTTCACATTTACATAAAAGACATGATTTGCATATATTGGGTGATGGACCTCATTCCATGTCTTATTCCTCCACCCCTCCCCCTCATTCACCATTGTTTTTACAATTTAACTATGTTGAAGTGTGTACATCTGCGTCATGGATGCCAACCTCTGCTCCATCACCCCCCACCGTGTGCATATACATTTTGCTTACCTATTCCTCTGGCAATGGGCAGTTAGACTGCCTTAAACTCCCTTTTTTATACACGATGCTGTGAGGAGCTGCTTTCTCATGTTTCCCTAAGGATCAGTGTAAGACTATCTCTGGTATATATACCTAGGAGTGACATTCCTAGGTCATAGCTTACACCTATACTTGATTGGAAGAAGAACTGACAAATAAATCACTTCTGAAATGGCTGCACTAGTCCACACTCACTCCCATCCATAGTTACATGAGAGTTTCTACTTCCTCAATTCCCCACCCACCTTTGGCCTTGTTCAACTTTCAAATTGCTGGTGGTGTGAGGAAAAACCTTGTTTTTAGTTGGAATCTCTCTCGGGTTACTAATGGATTTGTAATCTGTACTCATTAGTCATTTGAGTTTGAATTCTGACTCCAGAGCCTGCACAGTGTCACGTAGTGATCAATAGAGTGGCCTCTGGGGCCATGTTGCCAGGTTCAATTTCTGTCTTGACCTAGTCTGTGACTTGAGGCAGACTATTTAGCCTCTCTGAGCTTCTTTTTCTTCATCTCTAAAATGCGAATAGTTTTTCCTGGCCCGCATGGCTCAGTGGTTGAGCATCGGCCTATAAATGAGGAGGTCAAGGTTCGATTCCCAGTTGGTGTACATGCCTGGGTTGTGGTCTCAATTCCCAGTGTGGGGCGTGCTGGAGGCAGCCGATCAATGATTCTCTGTCATTGATGTGTCTATCTCTCTCTCCCTCTCCCTTCCTCTCTGAAATAAATAAAAATATTAAAATAAAATGAGAATAATTTTACTGTTCACACAATAGCATAATTTTCAGGTTTTAAAATTGCTTAGTGTCTGGCAAGGACTATGTACATAGTGAATGTTATGTTTCATCCTAATAGGTTGTGTCATTCTCCCTGCAGCCTCCCTTTTCACTCAAGTACACAACCCCATTTCCCCTGCCCTGTTTCAAACAGTTCATATTATGTATGCTCCTTAGAAATGTGAAACTATAGCCCTGACTGGTTTGGCTCAGTGGATAGAGCGTCGACCTGCAGACTGAAGGGTCCTAAGTTTGATTCCAGTCAAGGGCACAAAAAAAAAAAAAAAAAAAAAAAGAATGGCCACATGCATGAGTCAGGGGATTTTGACTTCTGGAAGGAAATAATGAATTAGTTCTTTAAAAGAAAGGATGGGACATCAAAGGACACTATCCACAGAGTGAAAAGGCAACCAACTGAATGGGAGACATTTTTTGCAAATCATAGATTGATAAAGGATTGATATGCAGAATATATAAAGAATTCCCACAAATCCACAGTGAAAAAATGATCAATTAAAAAATGGGCCGAAGCCGGTTTGGCTCAGTGGATAGAGCGTCGGCCTGCGGACTGAAGGGTCCCCGGTTCGATTCCGGTCAAGGGCATGTACCTTGGTTGTGGGCACATCCCCAGTGGGAGATGTGCAGGAGGCGGCTGATCGATGTTTCTCTCTCATCGATGTTTCTAACTCTCTATCTCTCTCCCTTCCTCTCTGTAAGAAATCAATAAAATATATTTTAAAAAAATGGTTAAAGGATTTGAATAAATATTTATCCAAAGAAGATATACAAATGGCCAATAAACACATAAAAAGATACTCAACATCACTAATCATTAGGGAAATACAAATCAAAACCACAATGAGATAAAATCAGAAAATAAGTGTTGACAAGGATGTGGAGAAATTGAAACACTGTGCATTGCTGGTGGGAATGTAAAATGGTGTAGCTGCTGTGGAAAACAGTATGTGGTTCCTCAGAAACTTAAACATAGAGTTACCATATGACCCAGTAATTCCACTTGTGGGTATACATGAGAAGAATTGAAAGCAGGGACTCGAACACCAACATTCATAGAAGCAATGTTCACAACAGTCAAAGATGGAAGCAACCCAAGCCCATCAAGGAATGAGTGGATAAGCAAAATGTGGGAGATAGGTACAATGGAATACTATGAATCTTAAAAAGGAAGGAAATTCTGACACATGCTACAACATAGATAAACCTTGAAGATATTGTTTATATTTAATAATCCTATCTAATAAAAGAGAAACATGGTAATTAGTGTACGTCTGCTACCCTTCCCATTGGCTAATCAGCGAGATATGCAAATTAACAGCCAGCCAAGATGGCAGCCGGCAGCCAGGCACTTGAAACTAACATGAGGCTTGCTTGCTTCAGTGACGGAGGAAACCAATGTTCCCCGCCTGCCTTGCCGGCCTCTGAGCTTGGAAACATAGTTACAAATATCGAAGCTAAACAAAACCCCAGAAACCTGCTTTCAGTGAGCTGGGATCTCAGAGCTGGAGTTGATACAGTGTTTCAATTATAGAACACAAACAAACCAGATACCTGCTTTCAGCAGCAGAGGCCTCAGAGCTGGAGTCAGAGCTAAAGCTGGCCCAGAATAAAAAGAAAAAGAAAAAAAGGAGCGGTTGGGAGCTTCAGTCACCCGCCAGCCTGAAAACAGCCCTCAGCCCCTCACCCAGACTGGCCAGGCACCCCAGTGGGGACCCCCACCCTGAAGGGGGTGTGACCAGCTGCAAACAGCCATCATCCCCTCATCCAGGCTGGTCAGGCACCCCAGTGGGGACCGCCCCCCCCGATCCAGGACACCCTTCAGGAAAACCAGCCAGCCCCCACCCATGCACCAGGCCTCTATCCTATATAGTAAAAGGGTAATATGCCTCCCAGCACCAGGATCAGCAGAGCCACGAGGCCTCCTGGCACCGGGATCAGCGTGACAGGGGGCAGCGCCCAAACCCCCTGATCACCCTGCGGCTCTGTGTGTGACAGGGAGCGTGGCTACAACCTCCCTATCCGCCCTGCTCTGTTTGTGACAGGGGAAGGCGCCCCAACCCCCTGATCAGCCCTGCTCTGTGCCTGATAGGGGGGAGCTCCCCAACCCCCCGATCGCCCTGCGGCTCTGTGTGTAACAGGGTTCGGCACCCCAACCCCGCCCCCTCCACGGGCCCTGCTCTGTGTGTGACAGGGTAGAGCCATAACCTCCCCATCGGCCCTGCCCTGAGTGTGAGAGTGGCGGCGCCCCAATCCCCTCATCTGCCCTGCTCTGTGTGTGACAGGGGGCGGTGTCCCAACTCCCCTATCAGCCCTACTCTGTGAGTGACAGGGGGGAGCTCCTCAACCCCCTGATTGACCCTGCTCTGTGCGTGACAGGGTACGGAGCCCCAACCCCCCTGATGGGCCCTGCTCTGTGCGTGACAGGGGGTGGCGCTGCAACCTCCCCATCGACCCTGCCTTGAGTGTGACAGGGGGCGGTGCCCCAACTCCCCTATCGGCCCTGCTCTGAGCCCGACCAGGGGCTGCACCTAGGGATTGGGCCTGCCCTTTGCCACCCGGGAGCAGGCGTAAGCCAGCAGGTCGTTATCTCCCAAGGGGTCCCAGACTGTGAGAGGGCACAGGCCGGGCTGAGGGACCCCCTCTCCCCCCACAAGTGCACAAATTTTTGTGCACCGGGCCTCTAGTAGAGGAATATGCAAATTGTCCGGGACACTGTCACGTAACAGTAACGACCAAACAGCAGGCTGGCAGGCTGCTTGGGGCAATGAGGCCAGCAGGGGGGTTAATGGACAACCAAACGACTGAATAGCAGGCTGCGTGGGGCAACCAGGCTGGCAGGGGGGGCAGTTAGGGGTGACCAGGCTGGCAGAGGGGGGCAGTTGGAGGTGACCAGGCCAGCAGGGGGGGCAGTGAGGGGCAACCAGGATGGCAGAGGGGAGCAGTTGGGGGCAACCAAGCCATCGGGGGGGAAGTTAGGGGCGATCATGCCGACAGGCAGAGGTGGTTAGAGGTGATCAGGTTGGCAGGGGGTATAGTTAGGGGCAATCAGGCAGGCAGGCAGGTGAGCAGTTAAGAGCCAGAGGTCCCAGATTTTGAGAGTCTGTCCGACTGCCGGATTAGGCCCAATCCCTGGAATCAGGCCTAAACCGGCAGTCAGACATCCCCCGAGGGGTCCCGGATTGGAGAGCGTGCAGTCTGGACTGAAGGGACCTCCCCCAACACACAAATTTTGTGCACCAGGCCTCTAGTGCTAAATAAAATAAGCCAGACACAAAGGATTCCACTTACATAAGGTGCCTGGAGTAGTCAAATTCGTAGAGACAGACAGTAGAATGGTGGTTGCCAGGGGTTAGAGAAGGGAAATGGGGAATTGTAGTTTAATGGGTATAGGGTTTCAATTAGGGAAGATGCAAAATTTCTAGAGATGGATGGTGGTGATGGTTGTACAAAAATGTGAACATATTTAATGTTGATAAACTTCACATTTAAAAATGATAAAAATTATAATTTTATGTTAACACACACACAAACTTTTTTTTTTTTTAATCCTCACCTGAGGATTTTTCCATTGATTTTTAGAGAGAGTAGAAGAGAGAGGGAGAAACACAGAGAGAGAAACATTGATGTGAGAGAGACACATCAATCGGTTGCCTCCTGCACGGCCCATTGGGCTAGGGATCAAGGTACGTAACCTTGACAGGAATCAAACCTGGGACCCTTCCGCCTGCAGGCCAACACTCTAGCCACTGAGCCATACCGACTAGGGCCACACACAAACTTTAAAAAGAGGGAGGATGGGGTAGGAAGAAGTGAGGTGAGAAGAAATTCAGGCTCTCCAAGGACCCTTTTTCACAGTGTGTCCATCGTGTTCAAGGTGGTGTTGCCTGGAATTGATTCAACAAACTCTGCTTGAGTTACTGGGTGTGAAAGAGCTTAGTCAATAAAATCTATACGTGTGATATTTTTGGTATGTGTGGCTGTCTGAGGCAGCATGGCCCTGTGAAAAGAGAGTGGGTGTCCTTCCTTCACTCCACCAACCTGTCATGCTTGCCCGTCGTAGGTAGCACTCTGCCATTTGCTGTGGGGACAAGGCAGGAAAGGTGAAGTCTCTGCCCTCCCAGTCTAGCAAATTGGCAAATGCGTTAAAAATGCGATAGAGTGTTGTATTTGCTATACAATGGTCTGCTTGTGAGACTCCATTGTGAACATCTCTGCCCAGCTCTGTGTTTAGAGATGTCATGTTAGTTAGTTTGAAATCAGCCATGTTGGAAATGTATGTGCACCACAGAAATTAGTGAATGCTGCACATCGTTTGAATCTCAGGTACGTCACTGGCTGTATGATCATGGGCAAATCACTTCAGCTCCCTCCTCTCAGGTTCCTTATTTTTAAAAAAATATATATATTTTAAAAATATATTTTATTGATTTTTCACAGAGAGGAAGGAAGAGAGATAGAGAGCTAGAAACATCGATGAGAGAGAAACATCGATCAGCTGCCTCCTGCACATCTCCCACTGGGGATGTGCCCGCAACCCAGGTACATGCCCTTGACCGGAATCGAACCCAGGACCTTTTGGTCCACAGGCCGACGCTCTATCCACTGAGCCAAACCAGCTTCGGCTAAAAAATATTTTTTTATTGATTTTAGAGAGGAAGGGAGAGTGAGAGAGAGATAGAAACATCAATGATGAGAGAGAATCATTGATCAGCTGCCTCCTGCACACCCCTTACTTGGGATCTAGCCCACAATCCAGGCATGTGCCCTTGATCGGAATCAAATCTGGGACCCTTCAGACCTCAAGCCGACACTCTATCCACTGAGCCAAACCAGCTATTGCTATTTATAAAATAGATATAATAAATGTCAGTTCCGCCGAAACCGGTTTGGCTCAGTGGATAGAGCGTCGGCCTGCGGACTGAAGGGTCCCGGGTTCGATTCCGGTCAGGGGCATGTACCTGGGTTGCGGGCACATCCCCGGTGGGAGATGTGCAGGAGGCAGCTGATTGATGTTTCTCTCATCATCGATGTTTCTAACTCTCTATCTCTCTCCCTTCCTCTCTGTAAGGAATCAATAAAATATATTAAAAAAAAATAAATGTCAGTTCTGTTCACTTCCCTCTCCTAGGGAGAGGATAACTTGACACTTGGATGACCATATTGATTATGGCTTTCCACGGTTCATTGTTTATACTTGATCTTATGGCCTGATAATGGCTCCTAACTTTTTGGATGTTTCGCAACAAATGAATTTTAACTATAGCAGCAGCTAAAATTAGTTCAGTAAGGCAAGACAGGAAATGAGGAAGAACTTGGGCCTTGGAGGTAGATCTAGATTTGTCTGCCAGTTCTGTCATCACGAGTTATTTGGCCTCAGGCAACTGCCTGTTTCTGAGCCTCAGTTTCCTTAACTGCAAAAATGGAGATAATGACCACTAGCACCCAGATGTATTGGAAGGTGCAAGGGAGGTAATGAAGAGGAAATCATTCTGTAATTTGTCAAGGACTATTACATGCACCATGTGAGCAGCTAACGTAGCAATATTGCTGGTTGCCTAATATCTATCCTCTCCCTCTTCCAAAATAGAAGAACCCCTATTTTATTTGGAATAACAATATGTTTTTGTTTTGTTTGGGGGAGCAATATTATAGTCAGCTAGAGCATGTTGCTGGGGAACGGAGGGGACACTGGTGTTAACAGGCAGGCCGACTTCCCTAGTGGGGGCCCCGTACGGCTCTTTGACACTGCTAACAGAGTAGCCCTTACCACGGCAGGCGCTAATGCCCCAAGGGTCTTTGGGAAGTTTTTAGGTTAGTGAAGAGCCACCTTGCCCAAACTGTAACTCTCAAACAGTCCTTACAAAACTCTTAGTATTTATAGTCTAAATGTTCCCTGGCCATTGTTGCTTCTCCACATGTTCTTAGAGATAAGCCCCTAGGGGAGTCCCTCTGCTTATCAATGACAGCACAGGAGGAATGGTGACATCCCGGCACAACTTCATACGTACATAAAAAAAAACTCTTTCTCTTCTTTTTTGGTCTTTGTCAGAAACAGGTGGATTAAAGCTACTTCAGTCATACACAGAGCTTCTGGGCAGCATTTGCTTACCAACAGAAATATTTCAACAACCATGAGCCATGCGGTGGGTGCCAGATGAGTCACAGCCTTGTGTTAGGATGTGATTACTCCTTTTTCCCATCTCTCAGCTGTCCTCTATGTTGACTTCATTCTCAGAAGGCCTCTTTCTCAAGGTTGCAAGATGGCTGCCAGGGACTTCCAGGGCTGCATTCTTCCTCGTTCTCATCTAGCATAGAGAACAGAAGCTCTTTTCCCCAGCAACTCTCGCATACTAATAAATCCTGAGATTTGCTTTGATTGGGCTGGCTAGGATTATATGCCCAATCCTGATTGGTCAACGTGGCTGGGAGAGTGAAATGGGGAGACTGGTTTAGGCTGGGTCACTTACTTCACCACTGGAGCCCAGGTCAGAGCTGGCTTCATCCGAGTGTATAGGCTTAGAGTGGGGCTGATTTCCCCAAAGCAAAATTGGGGTGCTATCATCAAAGAAGAGGGAGCATGTATTAGTTTCCTATTGATACTCCCCCCTCCCCAAATTACCACAAACATAGTGGTTTCCCACAACACATTTTATTCTCTGACAGTTCTGGAGGCCGGAAGTCTAAAATGGGTCTTACGGGGCTAAAATCCAGGTGTTGGCAGGGGTGTGATTCTTCAGGAGATTATAAGGGAGAATCCATTCCCTTGCCTTTTCCAGCTTCTAAAGCAGCGGTTCTCAACCTGTGGGTCGCGACCCCTTTGGGGATTGAACGACCCTTTCACAGGGGTCGCCTAAGACCATCGGAAAACACATATATAATTACATATTGTTTTTGTGATTAATCACTATGCTTTAATTATGTTCAATTTGTAACAATGAAATTGGGGGTCACCACAACATGAGGAACCGTATTAAAGGGTCGCGGCGTTAGGAAGGTTGAGAACCACTGGTTCTGCTCCCTGTCTATTTCTCTTGTTTTGCCTTCCATTAAGTTTCAGTTGGTCTTCTACCATTTTCTTTGCCTCAGACTTGCCGTTTTCTCTGTCATCATTTAGCCATGGCATATTCTATGCAGTCTGCCAGATTACCTCTAACTCATCCCTCATACCCCCCAGGCACCCTTCCTCAAGCTCCTGGACTAAATAAAATTCTCCCATTATGAACTCTGATGGTGTCCCACTGTAGGTATTAAGGAATATGTATTTAACCTAGGTAGTGCTAACACAATTCTAATTTTCTGTTTACTTGTGTGCTCATTTGATTAATACTTTTCCCCCCAACACAACCACTACTGGCCTGCAAGCTCCAGTACCTGTTCTGCTGGCACTATATGTCTCTTAAAAACACATGCTCGCCCTAATCGGTTTGGCTCAGTGGATAGAGCATCAGCCTGGGGACTCAAGGGTCCCAGGTTCAAGTCCGGTCAAGGGCATGTACTTTGGTTGCAGGCACATCCCCAGTAGGGAGTGTGCAAGAGGCAGCTGATCGATGTTTCTCTCTCGTCGATGTTTCTAACTCTCTACCCCTTTCCCTTCCTCTCTGTAAAAAAAAAATAAAAAAATCAATAAAATATATTTTCAAAAAACAAACAAATAAACAAACAAACAAACCCCACATGCTCATTTTCAGATCAGGACACTGAGGCTCGTTCCAAGGTCATACAGCCACCAAGGCTCAATGGTTGAGTGTCAGCCTAGGAACCAGGAGGTCGCAGTCCTGTTGTGGTCAGGCCACATGCCATGGTTGTGGGCTCAATCCCCAGTGTGGGGTGTGCAGGGGGCAGCTGATCAATGATTCTCTCTCATCATTGATGCTTCTGTCTCTCTCTCCCTTAACCACTCTGAAATCAATAAAAACAAATTAAACAACAATAACAACCCCAAATCTGATGCCAAAACCTGCCCTTTCTTCTTTTCACTTTGCTGTCCTCTAAGATGGGGAATGGTTGGATTGTGTCATTTCTGGGTGTGCAACTCTAGAAACTTCATCTGCTTCCTGGATGAAGTCGTTGGAAATGGGTCTGAAAAGGCTGATGGTTTGCCTGAACTTTGATTTCTTCCTTTCCTTCCATTTCTCTTTCTTTCCTCCCTCCCTCTGTCTTTCTCTGTCCTTTTCTTTACCAGTGGTTCTCAACCTTCTGGCCTTTTAAGTACAGTTCCTCATGTTGTGACTCAACCATAAAATGATTTTCGTTGCTACTTCATAACTGTCATGTTGCTACTGTTATGAATCGTCATGTACATATCTGATATGCAGGATGGTCTTAGGCGACCCCTGTGAAAGGGTCGTTCGACCGCCAAAGGGGTCGCGACCCACAGGTTGAGAACCTCTGCTTTACACCTTTCTACTTTCCAAAACTTGTACAAAGTTTTTGTCCATTGCCAGACTCTGTTCTGGAAGGTGGTGACATAGAGATGAATCAAAATCTACTCTGTTAGAGGTCTAGGTCAGTGAATAAATTCCAATCCAGTATGGTTTTCTCCTCCATAAAATGGACATTATCCTCATTACACCAGTCCAAGTTTTTGGAGGCAAAACTGAAGCTGACTCTGGAATGGACTTTATTAGAAGGACATTGAGTAGAACCCAGCCTGAGAAAATAAGAGGGTGGGAAGCTAATGGAACCGAATCCACACTCTAGGAACTAGCTGGTGAGGACAACGCCACTGGCACTGCCACTGTCCTCACTACTCCAGGTGTCCATCTGTTTTCAAGACTGTCCCTTAAGGTTCGAAGACCAGGTGGGAGCATCCCATGAGCCAAGCCTGGGTCACCTGGCCAGACTCCAGCTGCCTAGATGCAGGGAGAGGAGATAACTGCCCCCTTTCAGGGCAAAATGGCAGCTGGCATTCAAAACCCGACACTGTTGCCCTCATTTCCTTGTGTTTCTTGAGTGGCACCAGGGCCAAAGAACCTCTGGGTAGGTTATCTATCCATCAGGTTCCTGGAGAATGATCAGCTGCTGAGTGACTAGGCTGGAACTTGAATTTAGGTCTACATGGTGCAGTAGCAGTTAGGGTTCTTGGTATTGAGCAACAGACACCACCTCTGCCAATTTTCACTCAGCAAAAGAGAAGTTATTGGAAGGATGAGGGTGGGGCTCAAAGAATGAACGGATAGCTGGAGAAGCAAGTTTGGAAACAGACAAGGACCAAGGAGAGATGGAGGGCTTAGCATCAGGTTGTAGGCACATTTTTGCCTGAAGGCTGCCACCACCACTATAACGAGTGACCTCCAACAAGATCTCCTATCTTGGCCACATCATCTCAAAATTCAAATTCTTAGGAGAAGGTTTAGCTTTGATGAGATCAGCTTTCATTATAGCCCTCTCCTCCAGGGTAAGAAGGATGTGGCCCTTTAGTGGGGTGGGACTTTTGGAGTTACTTTTCCATCAAGGCCACAAATGACATTACAGTAGTCCCTCCTTATCTATGGGGGATGTGTTCCAAGATGCCCAATGAATGCCTGAAACCTCAGGTAGTACCAAACTCTAAATAGGTATTGTTTTTTCCTTTACAAACATTCTAAGGTTAAAGTTTAATTTAAAAATTAGGCACATTAAGAGATTACCAATGACTAATAATAAAATACAACAATTATAATAATATCCTGTAACAAGTTATATGAATGTGGCATTATTAGTTAAATAAGGGTTTTTTGAGCACAAGCACTTTGGTACCATAACAATCGATTTGAGAACTCAGATGCCTACTTAGTGACAACGCCACTAAACGGGTGAGGAGCTTATAGAGCTGGATATGCTGGACAAAGGGATGATTCATATCCTGGGCAGGATGGAGTGGGATGGAATGAGACTTCATCATACCACCCAGAATGGTGTGCAACTTCAAACCTGTGAATTGTTTATTTCTGGGATTTTCCATTTAATATTTTTAGACCATAGTTGACCCTGGGTAACTGGAACAGCAGAAGGTGAAACCACAGATGAGGGGGGATTACTGTAATATGGAAATATCACTTATCGTCCTAACAATGGTGCATAGCAAGCAATCACATGCTTTAGGCTTATACATCTGGTGGTCAGCTAGGCAGCTCTGCTGCTGATCTTGGTTGGATTTGCTCATGTGTCTGGAAGTTTGCTGGCTATTAGCTGATCTAGTCTTACCTTGACTGAAAAGACTAGGGCCTCCTCCATGAGGCTAGTTCTGGCATGTTTTTATGTGTAATGGCAGAGGCATGAGAGTGAGGGTAAACCCTATCATACAAGTGCTTTTTAAGTCTTGGCTTGCATCACATTTGTAATGTCCTATTGGCCATAGCAGAAAGTACTGCAAAATTTCGTGGCAAAGGTTTCGTATCTAGGGAAAAGAGAAGAATTGGTGCCATCTTTGCAATCCACTGGGGGAATGGTGCATGCCACTATAAGGAGCCAATGTTCATGACAGGCATCCAAGTCCAAGTTCTTTCCATGCTCCATAACACCTGGGGGCCAGCTAAAGAAGCATTTCTCCTGGATGGACTTCTGTCGTCATTCAATGGTATCACTAGAACGTTTGCTCCACAAGAGTAGGGAATTTTGTCGCTTTTGTTAGCCTGTAACCCCACTGCCTTGAACAGTGCTTGACACATTACAGGGGCTTAACAGAGTGGTTGAATGGAAATTACCTTGTGAACTAACCAAAATTACTTTATGCATCCAACCAAGATTTTTCACTTTTGTGGGGAGATTGTATATTACAGAGGAAAGGACTTAGATTTGAAGACAAACCAACCTGGGTTAGAATCTGGGCTTCAGCATTTACTACTGGGTGACCTTGAGCAAATTATCCAGTCTTCCTGGGCCTCCGTTTCCTGTAGCGAGAACTTTTTGGGGTGACTTCTTAGTACAACCTCCCCATTTTCTGGTAATTGCCCTCTCATCTTCCCGTGTTCAATGCGATAGGGATTCTACTATGATGTGATCTTGTTCCTCTCCTCCAACCCTATCTCAAATGATTGGACGTGGGGTATGGATCTGACCCAAAATGGGCCAATAAGAGTCTATTCTCCAGGAATTTGGAGTTCCAGTCTTAGTCTGGTTGACCTTTTAAATGGAGGAGATAGGAACTCAGGAGCTGGCTATGGCCACTATGCATCAGATAGAGCTGGTCTGCAGCAGAAGAGAAGAATAAAGCTCTCATTCAAGATTATTAGGCCTATTTACCTGTCAAACAGCCAGGTAGGTAGCTAGACAACCATCGGTGCAATGAGTAAGGTCAGAGTCTCTGATTCCAGACCACCTTGGTGACGCAGCCAGGGTACACTTACTAGCTGTGAGACCTTGGCCACATCATTTAACTTCCTGTGCCCTAGTTCTCATCTGTAAAGTGGGAATGATATTAATATTTGCTTCATGAGGTTGCCATAATGATAAATAAAAGTGCATAGAACAATATCTACCACATGGTGAGTCCTAAGTAAACACTACCGGTTACTATTTTCCGTTCCACGGATTCCAGAACACACCCTTTGCTCCCTAAAATGAATACCCCTTCCCCACCACACTCCCTTCAGTGGATTGTTTATTCCAATGCAGAGAATCTGACCTAATACCTTTCTTCGCCTGTGACGTAGGGCAAGTTAGGAATCATGAGGTCTTAGAGGGGTAGTGAGGATTAAATGAGATAAGCAAAACTCCTGACACACTGTGAGTACTCAGCATTTGCCTGCCTTCCTGAGACTCCAACTATGTTCACTCATCTTGGCCAGGATGGGACCAAATGAGAAACACGGTGCTTCTGGCGTGGACGGTCTTGCCCATAGCTTGGTTTGGCCCCTTTCTAAGACAGGTCTGATCTTTTCTGATAAGGTTGTTAGAACCACACACTCCTCTGACTGCAGAATGATACCCCATTCTGCAGTCAGAGGAGTGAATCATAGATCCTGACGTGCCTTCCCCCAGGAAGACTTCATATCTGGATGCACTCTAGGTTCTCTCATTGCTGGGGACATGACTCAGGGCACAGCAGCCCTGGAGGGACTGGAGTGGAGCAAGAAGTGGTGGCAAAGAGCTAAATCCAATTTCCCTCATTTGTCCTCGGCTTGCACAATCCTTTCTCTGGTCCTTGGGAGCTACATAGAAAGGAAGTGAGGTGTATCGCTGGCTTAAGAGGACTCGGGCGAGAGGCTTGGAGATGTGGAGTGAGCTTCTTGATTCATGTGATAATATTCCAGAGTGGAGATCAAGTCCATGATGGGAAGGTTTTCTTCCTCTGGGCTGGCTTCCTCAGCCTCCCTGGCTCCCTGGCTCCTCCTCTAAGCCCACCCAGCCAGCCCCTGGGACCACCCTAGCCAGAATGGGAGGTATGTGCAAGTGGGGTGGGAGGTTCTAGAATCCGTCTTGTCTCCTGCATCCATTTGTCTCTGCGTGGGGCAAGCCCGAGAATGACCCTCGAGACAAGTCAGCTGCTGTCGTTGTCCCTGCTCCTGCCCCTTCTCTCCTGTGGGGAAAGCAGGCCATAAGTGTTGGCAGATGCTTCCTAAGACCCATAAATCCGCGACCCTGCAGACTCTTCTGACAGTTGACCTAGTTCTTGACTGGAATTCTGCCTTCGTTTCCCTGCCTAGTTCTCCAGACGCATATAGACATAGCTTCAGATTTTGCTTGTTACCTTTATGAACGATATGGGGCTAAGCAATATACCCGACAAGCTCAGGGGGGGTCACACAGCAGGCCTGACAAGCCTAGTGACCAAAAGTAGCCACACAGGATGGTCGGACTGCAAATTCCTAACTGGGCAGGTCATAGTGGGTAGTCACATCCCAGGCCTATAGCTTCCTTAGCAAAGGTCACTCTTTACCTTAAGTGAGCTCTGTCCTTATGCATCTAGGATAACATATTTTTGAAATGTCAGAGTAATTTGCTTGTCCTACTCCTCGAAGGCACAAAACCTAAGGCACCAGAGCACAAGACCCCTCATTGTTCTCTTATTCCCTAATACTATCTCTACGTGCTGTAAATTATAATTATTAACTATCCTGTACCCACCAATGTAAAAAGAAAGTAAGTTTTCCTCCATATTGCCTTTTAGCTAGTCCTAGATACTTCCCAGCTTTGCTTTCTCCTGCCTCCTTAAGCTACCACCAATGGATTTATTTCATGTACCTTCCTGAGGTCTTCTCCTTCGATCCTATTGTATAAAATCAGCCACAAAACTGCCATTCTCCTGAGTATCTGAGACCTTGCTCCCTGGCCTATGTCACCAGTTTGGCTCAGACAGACTCATACAAATTCTCTACAGGTTTGGGCATTTCTTATGTCGACACTTTCCTCTTAGTTGCACTAGTCAAGCATCTGCCAAGGCCACGCTATGTCCCCACCCATCCTTGGATCCCAAACCTGGACCGCCTGACTTCCTGCCCAGGATGTGCCACTAGAGCTATCCACCAAACATCCTCCCGGCCCAGCCCATCACTCCCTGTGCCTGAGTCAACTACAGTCATTATATTTTGAGTCTTTGTCAAAGAGCCAGCCTGGGGAAGGGGCACGAGGTTTAGAATCAGACACTCTGGGCTAGAATTCTGAGATCATTATCACTTTCTTGTGTGACCCTGAGCTGGTCACCTCCCCACTCAGAGTCTCAATTTCCACACCTTTTAAAGAGGCTAGCAGTGATGGCGAACCTTCTGAGCTCGGCGTGTCAGCATTTTGAAAAACCCTCACTTAACTCTGGTGTCGTGTCACATATAGATATTTTTTGATATTTGCAACCATAGTAAACCAAAGATGTATATTTTTGATATTTATTTTATATACTTAAATGCCATTTAACAAAGAAAAATCAACCAAAAAAATGAGTTCGCGTGTCACCTCTGACACATGTGTCATAGGTTCGTCATCACTGGCTACAGTAATAATCCCCTTCCTTGGAGTTGGGAAGATTTAATGAGATGACTTATCTATAGCCCCTCCCACATAGCTCCCTCTCCATATACCACTGTAGTTCTCTATCATCATTACTCCTAAACTATTTAAATAATCTCTTGCCCAGAAGCTTGTCATAAGCCTATTATCAGATCAAGATCTCAGCTTAGTGCTGGGGGGCAGGTCTGGGAGCAGGAAACGGCACTGGAGCAGCCAGTCACACCCAATGGTGGAGTGTGTGACCCTGGAGGCAGACTGCTTGGGTTCAAATCCCAACTTTAACTCTATTGAGTTATGAACAAACGACAGTATTTCCTGTAACCTCAGTTTCCCCATTTGGCTTATGAGAGGTAAAATAGCAGCATATGCCGCATAGAATTGTCTTGAGGATTAAAAATAAACAAACTGTTGGGTGTATAACATGGGATCTGCTACAGAGTACGCACTCAAAACACCTTTGCTATTTAGGCCATTTCCAAGTTTTTGCTACTTTATTTTTTTTCATCTTTATGTAATTTAAGTAGGGTAATGCTCCAGGAGAGGAATTACTGCCTCCTAAAATATTTCACCAAATTGCTTTTAAAAGAATTGTGCCAGTTACCATGTCAACGAGCAAATTGTGTAAGTACTGGTTTTGTCATATCTTTGCTAGGACTGACCACTATAACTATTTTAAGTTCTTGTCTCTTTAACAGCAAAGGTAAACAGGGTATGCCAATAAGATTATTAGAACTGGGGAGGTATACTTTCTTTGAAGAGGGAACTCAGAAAGAAAAAAAAAAACATACACACACTTGGTAAATATCTTGAAAATTGAGGATGTTGTTCTTCCTCTCAACTGCTGCTACTTCTCTTTTCTGAGACGCCCCTTTCTATAGATCTCGTTTAGATCCGTTGGCTTTGACCCTTGTAGATCTGGAATGTGGAAGTGCCCCAAAGTGATGACAATTTAACAGTTTGAGAGAAATTTTGATGAAACTTCAGACAGATTTCTACGTCCTTTGAACATGGATTTTATCACGACAACTTTCTTTCTTTCTTATTATTTAAAATATGTTTTTATTGATTTCAGGAGAGGAGAGGGAGAAAGAGATAGAGACATCAATGATGAGAGAGAATCATTGATTGGCTGCCTCTTGCATGCCCCACACTGGAGATGGAGCCCAAAACCCAGGCATGTGCCCCAACAGGGAATCGAACTGTGACCCCCTGGTTCATAGGTCAAAGCTCAACCACTGAGCCATGCTGGCTGGACTATCTAGACAGAGAGAAACATAAATTTCTCTGGAAAATAATTAAAGGAGACTAGACTCAGTTTCTCTGTCTGTAAAGTGGGAGAGGTGGGTTGGGATGAGGAAATCTCCAAAGGGCTCTGCATTCAAAAGGGACCAGCTTCATGGGCCCATAAAGACCTACAAGGACTTGATTGGCAAGACATTTCCTAGGAAGCCAAAACCAAACACGGTGATTCTCAATGCCCTGTTTGTTCATCTCAGGAACCTACAGGATGGCAGAGAGTTAAGAGTTCAGGAAAAGTGAATTGGAGCCCGAGTAGACCAGTAGCCACAGAGTCACGGTCCCCCACCCTCAGTCATAACCTTAGAGGTCCTGGGAGGGACTCTGGGTTTCCCACTCCCCAGGATCTGGGAGTTCACGAGAGTTTTATTAAACTTTCTCCATCTTAGCAGCCCCTTGCTTTTTCTCCTTTGTTGAAATTATATTGCATTACTTATATTCTTCTTTGGCGTTTTTACTTGGCTTTTAATAGTTTTTTTATTTTTTATTTTGATGGACTTTGGGGAGAGAGAGAGAGAGAGAGAGAGAGAGAGAGAGAGAGAGAGAGAGAAACATCTATTTGTTGTTCCACTTATTTTTGCATTCCTTGGTTGATTCTTGTATGTGCTTGACTGGGGATCAAACCTGCAACCTTGACATATCAGGTTGATGCTCTAATCCACTGAGCTGCCCGGCCAGGGCTCGTATTTTCACTTGTTACTGTCTGTCTCCTTTACTAGAATATAAACTCTGTGAAGGTAGGGCATACATCTGTCTCATTCATTGTTGTATCACCAGTTTCTGGAAGATGCTAAATGTTCAAGAAATATTACTGGGTTAAAGGTGACCCTAGTGGGCTAGGGATGTGAGGATCACCCAGACTGCCCATCCTTTGGTTACATACATTCATTTTCTTTATAAAAACGGTCCTGTAAAATACAAAATTGGTAGAGATGGGATTTGAAAAAGGCAGACTGACTCCAGAATCCATGTGCTTAACCATGAGGCTTTGCGGTGGTGCAAAGGAAGACTGTGCAACCATTAAATCCATGTGGCAGAAGAATATTTATTGATGTGGGAAAATATTCGCAATATGTCAGTGAGTTGAGTCCATCAGGCTTCAACAGGCAGCATTTAGCGCCCAGGGTTATTGGAAGAATTCAATGACTCAATGTGTGAAAAGTACAAAGAGTCCAGCCCATGCAAAGTTCTTGGCATGTGTTGCCAAAACAGTTGCTGAACCATATCTCATCGTCAGGATTTCTTAGGGACGAACCAGCCCCTGGGCCATAGTGTGGGAAGACACCCTGTCATTGGAGAGCTGCCTCCGAGGGCTTGAAATAATGTAGGGCACACCTCTCCACCTCTCTCCTTTCCCATCCTGGGGGATGGGAACACGGCACAGACAACAGCTCTCTCCAAAGATATCTATCTCTTCATCAAATCCTCTTCTCTCTCCATATGTGATCTGGTCCAGAGGTCCAAGAGTGGTGAAACCGGTTCTACACTTTTCCTTTGTAACTTCGGCATAGGAGAAGACCTAATAGTCACTCTGGGACAAGATATCCCTAAGTTGACATTCTTTAGAAACAGAAGCAGGGAAAGGCCCCATTGCAACCTCCTGTTACGCAACTGAGCTTACTGCAAACGAACGATTGCTGACCAAGGCACAAGTCCTAATAACTTGTGCTTGGATGGGGTGTTCCTCCTGAAGTGGGTAGGAGTAAGAGGAACCAGAGAGGAGAGTCTAAGTCAAAATCCCCCAAGTTCAAAGGCCTGAAACGGGGTAGAAAAAGGAAGACAGAGTTAAGGGTCAGATCCAGGGCCCCAGAGCTGAACTTCAATTGAAGAGAAAGTTGAATTCGGAGTGAGGTGATGCCCTGGGCAATGGCCCACTCCTGCTTTTCACAATTGGTTTTCGAACTCCACAGCCTATGATGAGCAGTTAGCTTAAAAGTGTAAGGCCAGGCATGGCATTCCTGGCCTTTTGTTAAATCATTTTTGGAGTGGGATTATGGAGCCAGAAGACTTGACTCTTGGTATCAGCTACCAATGTCATTGTCCAAAATGGTACCAATTAGCCCTGCCGTTAGCCATGTGTGAACATAGCTGAGAGTATGAAGGTGCAGAGTTACAGGCAAAGGAGTGCCCAGGATGTCCCAGACAGCTTTACGACCTTAAGGGGAGAAGGGCTGCAGGGGGAGAAGCTGACAAGGCACTCATCCAGCAGGCCTGTGTTCCAGACAGTCCTTTGGCTTCGCTGTAGTTGGATTTCTTATTTTTTAAATATTTTTTTATTGCCTTTAGAGAGAGGAAGGGAGAGAGGTAGAAAGATAGAAACATCGGCGAGAAAGAAACTTGATTGGCTGCCTCCTGCACGCCCCTTACTGGGGATCGAGCCTGCCACCCGGGGAAGGGCCCTGACCAGGAATCTAACTGTGACCTCTGAGCCACACTGGCTGGGCTGATTCCCACATCTTGATTATCCCTAGTTCCTGGGCTGTGTCCTTTCCAGGTTAGACTTTTCCTAATCCCCCTTCTTGCCCCATTACCTGGTGGTCAGTTCTACGTGAGGAAAGGGTCACTGGTCCTTGCCCGTCTTTGCCTTTTCACCCTGGACTGGCTCCCCTGAGCTCCTGAGCCCATTCTGAAAGGCTTGCTGGACTCTACTTAAAGGTGCTGTCTGGCCAGGGCATTCCTACCTTCATCTATTCTCTTACCTCTTGGTGAGATAGGATAGCAGAATGGTTAAAAGGACAGGACCTGGAGTGAGAGTGCTTGCATTCAAATGCTGACTCCCCCTGCTCTGAGCTGAGTAATTCAGGGCAAGCTGCTTAACCTCTCAGTTTTCTCCTGTGTAAAATAGGAATGAGAGTAATAATGCCAATTTCATAGGGCTGTGGAGAGGATTAAACTGAGTTCATGCATGTAAAGGCATGGATATTAAATTCATTGCAATGAATGAAAGGGACAGTCCTGTACAACAAAGAGTCATCATCTCACCCCAAATCACTAGTGCTCCTAGTTAAGAAACACTAGCAAAGCGTATGGAGCCTGAATGTCTGGGAGGAGTCACAGATCTACCATTTACTAATTTTGTGACTTTAGACTCACCCTTTCTGTGCCTCAGTTTTCTCATCTAAAATAGGAGCAATGATATGAACTGTAACATAAGAACAATGATAGCCTACCTCATAGGGTTGCCCTGAGGCTTAAATGAGTTAATCTATACATTTCATTTTATAAAATATTTTTTATTTACATATATTAAATGTTTTAACTATTTTATTTTTTAAAATATATTTTATTGATTTTTTTTTTTTTTACAGAGAAGAAGGGAAAGGGATAGAGAGTTAGAAACATCAATGAGAGAGAAACATTGATCAGCTGCCTCCTGCACACTCCCCACTGGGGATGTGCCCTCAACCAAGGTACATGCCCTTGACCGGAATCGAACCTGGGACCTTTCAGTCCACAGGTCGACGCTCTATCCACTGAGCCAAACCAGTCAGGGCTGTTTTAACTATTTTAAATATATCTTAGGACCAGGCCTGGCACATAATAAACTACAGGCATTACTGGAGGTGGTATCTGGTGTGTCATAAGCATTTCCCCCCACATCACAAAATCAACCCTCTTTGATTGCTTCCTTTGAAAGTTTTCCAGAGAAAAGCTTCCCTCAGGAGGTTGACGTTTCCTATATGTGTTACTCATACGAGTAATAAGAGAAAACATTTCCCATGACATAGGGAAAATGAAAGTGGTCACGTAGAGAGTGGGGAATTTGACCAGCCTGAAGAGCTAAGGTTCTTGGTCAGTACAAATAAATTCTTTCTCACACACTAGCCTAAGCAATACACACATTTTGGGGGAGGCATAAGGGGGAAGTCTAGATGAACTCAGGGGCAGGAAATAGGTTTCATGAGGAACTAGAACCAGGAACTGGAAACTTCAAAACAGATCCAAATTTCCACTCATCCTCCCCACTCCCTTCCTAGTCCTCTTCGCCACCCTAATCCTGGCCATCATCACCTCTTGCCTGGACTGTTGCGATATTCTCCTCTTCTCTCCTTGTCCCATCACAACCCATTTGTCACAGTCAGAGTGACCTTTTAAAAATGCGGTAAGATTGTGTTGTTTTCCGGCACAAAACCTTTCAATGGTTTCCCATTATACCCAAGAGCAGGAATTTGTCCCTCTTGTTCACTGCTGTATCCCTGGGCATGACGCATAGTAGGTACACAATAGCTTTGGTGAATGACTGAATGGATATGCACCAGGGTTCAAAGCAGAACCCCCTCTCCTTCTCTCTCTGAAGCTACGGGCTTCCTTGCCATTCTCTGTGAGTCTGTTCCACGGCTCCTCTGGGGCTTCTCGGCACCCCCATTCACATGGTGCAAATGGCTGCCCAGGCCCGAGCTGTCACCTCCAGCTCCAGCGCCACCTGCTAACGCAGCTCAGATCCCTAATTCCAAATTTCTAGGAAAAAGAAGTGACTGGTCCAGCTTGGGTGAGGGGTCCACCCCAGTCCATTCAGTTATGGCTGGGGACTGTTGAAGCCCATTCCTGTGGGAAAGGCATTTTCAGAGAAGAGGAGCATGGCTGGCAGGACACCCCCAAATTGTGGACTCCCTCGAGGGCAGGGCTCAGTGTGGGAATCCTCAGTTCTCAGGGAGTCCAGTAGTAGGCTTGGGTGGGCACTTACACTGTGTCAAGAAGATCCCAAATAGAATCTGAGATATGAAATACATGTAATAAATGAGCTGCTCTTTCCTCTTATCCTGAGGAAAATGAGGTTCAGAGAGATAAAATGAAAATGGAAAAGTACCAAGGGCGCCTGGCGACGAAGTAGCAAAGCCTTGAGTGCAACTGCTCTACACCCTTTAGGCCAAACTTCCTCACCACCTAACCCACTAGAACTTAAAAACAACAACAACAGCCTTATTTGGGATATAATTCACATGCCGTACGATTTACCTATTTAAAGGTTTCTGGTACAGTCACAGATATGTACAACCATCAGTCAATTTGGCCACTCTAATTTTATGGATAACTCCATCCCAAAGAGGGAAAGCGGTTAGCCAATGGTCACACAGAGAGTAGATGGCAGAACGCAGGCCACTGTCCCAGCCACTGTGAGAATGCTTCTGGAAACCCCCGAGTGAATAACTGTCAGAAACATGATGGCTTGTCGTGGTGCAATAGCATGGAACAGAACTGGAAGGAAACAGGACAAGAAAGTCCCCACCGCATGGTGACTGTCCAAAGCAAAACTCTGTTTTCTGTGGCCTTTCCTGCCCACACAGACAACTAACTGCTTTTCTTGCTTCTATACTCCTTTGACAAACAATTACAATCCTGTAAGCCCCAGTTCGAATATCTCCTCCTCCAGAAAGCCTTCCCTGATTCATACTATCAGGTTGGGCTAAGTGCTCTGCTGTAGTGCCTGCTGGACATCTGTGTCTATCACAATAGCATAGCTCCTCTCTGTCTTGGCCCCTCTGCCTGTTCTCAGTCCCCCCAGTGATAAGTGCATGGACTTGGGAACTACAAAGGCTTGGATTTAAATCCAGGCTCTGTCAGGTCTTAGCTCTGTGACTTTGGCAAAGCACAAATTAGGCCTTCCAAAATTTCTAGTTCCTGTCCCTCCTTCCTCTGGCATGGTTCTAAGAAGGTGCCTATTAAGCCTCAGTTTGCCTTAGAATCCTGGTGCCCTTGTGTCCTATAGCCTTCTGGGATGCAGCAGACACATTTTAGTTACCCAGTCTGTTTTCTTTTTTTTTTTTTTTTTTTTTTCTTTATCATTTTTATTTATTTTTTTAATTAAATCTTTATTGTTCAGATTAATACATTTGTTCCTCTTTTTTTCCCCCCCATAACTCCCCTCCTCCCAGTTCCCGCCCCACCCTCTGCCCTCACTCCCCACCCACTGTCCTCATCCATAGGTGCATGATTTTTGTCCAGTCTCTTCCCACATCTCCCACACCCCGTTCCCCCCCAAGAATAGTCAGTCCATTCCCTTTCTATGTCCCTGATTCTATTATAATCAACAGTTCATTCTGTTCATCAGATTATTTATTCACTTGATTCTTAGATTCACTTGTTGATAGATGCATATTTGTTGTTCATAATTTGTATCTTTACCTTTTTCTTCCTCTTCCTCTTCCTCTTCTTAAAGGATACCTCTCAGCATTTCATATAATCCTGGTTTGGTGGTGATGAACTCCTTTAGCTTTTCCTTATCTGTGAAGCTCTTTATCTGACCTTCAATTCTGAATGATAGCTTTGCTGGATAAAGTAATCTTGGTTGTAGGTTCTTGGTATTCATCACTTTGAATATTTCTTGCCACTCCCTTCTGGCCTGCAAAGTTTCTGTTGAGAAATCAGCTGACAGTCGTATGGCTATTCCCTTGTAGGTAACTGAGTTTCTTTCTCTTGCTGTTTTTAAGATTCTCTCTTATCTTTTGCTCTTGGCATTTTAATTATGATGTGTCTTGGTGTGGTCCTCTTTGGATTCCTTTTGTTTGGGGTTCTCCGCACTTCTTGGACCTGTAAGTCCATTTCTTTCACCAGGTGGGGGAAGTTTTCTGTCATTATTTCTTCAAATAGGTTTTCAATATCTTGCTCTCTCTCATCTTCTGGCACCCCTATAATTCTGATGTTGGTACGCTTGAAGCTGTCCCAGAGGCTCCTTACACTATCCTCGCATTTTTGGATTCTTTTTTCATTTTGCTTTTCCGGTTGGATGTTTTTTGCTTCCTCGCATTTCAAATCATTGACTTGATTCTTGCGCTCCTCTGGTCTGCTGTCGGGCGTCTGTATAATATTCGTTATTTCAGTCTGTGTATGCTTAATTTCTAGTTGGTTCCCCAATATAAGATCGAGGGTCTTATTAGTTTTCGTGTAGATTTCATTAAGTTTATCTGCAGCTTCTAAACAGTTCTTGAGAGACCTTAAAAGTGTGGTTCTGAACTCTATATCTTCCATTGACAATTTTGTCCTGTTTCTTTGTCTCCGCATTTTGTTATGCTTCCTTGGTGCACCCCCTAGTGGTCTTTGTTCGCAGTCTTATAGTTAAATCTTGATTGTTGTAGCTCCAGTCTGTTTTCTTATGGAAAACAATTCCTCCTCCTCCCAATTCATTTCAGTCTTTATGGTTTGGGTGGTTCTGACCCCAAGTCCCAAAGGTGGGCAGAAGACCCAAGGTTGGCCAATCCGAGGTCTTTGTTCCCAGTGATTAGTCCAGGGATGGGCCTGTGATTTAATCAGAATCCCTTCATGAAATTTGTCATATGGACATTAGAAGAAAATCTCTCTCTTTCTCTTCCTCCTACCCCACCCCCATCATGATTTACATGGCACTGAAGGCTTGGCTCTGCCAGCAGGTGTCTTGCTGCCTGTCTGAGAGTAAAGCAGAGTCATAAACCTGAAAGATGGAGAGTTCTGATGCCCTCCGCATCCAGACATGCCTGAGGTCCCTGTGGACTCTCATTTGCCCTAAGCCAGTCTAGGTTGGATTTCTGACATTTGCAACCAAAAGAATTCTGACCAATGCATGGGTTCACTTTAATATGCAAACAGGGTGGCTGAATTGATAGTGATCTGAAGACAAACTAGCAAACTGTGGATAGCATATTAAGCTGCTGAATTAATAGATCCTAGAACCCAACTAATTTAGGACTTCTTATTATGAGAAATAATAAAATTTCCTTATTGGTTAAGTAATTTCAAATTTGAAATTACATGTAACCAAAAACCATGTTTAACCGGGTCTCCAGCCTTCTCCTCCCAATTCCTGTGATTCTGGCAAAAGATAGCTTAAAGGTGGGTGACATCCCCCTTGCTAGGCCAAGGGACAGTTTATTTCTCAGTTACTCTGGCTCTTTTGATGTCATGTTTTTCTTGCAGGCCCTCTGAGCCCATTCTGGATGTGTCCCTGATTCATTCTCCCAAGTGTCCCTTCAGTAGGTTCTACTGAAGTTTTGGGGAAATGGAGGGAGTTCAGCACAGTATAGGAACCAACCTAAAATCTACACTAATAAAAGAGAAACATGCAAATTAACCATCACTCTGTCACTCCGCTACACCCACCAGCCAATCAGAGTCACTATGCAAATTAACCCAACAAAGATGGCGGTTAATTTGCATACGCAGGCGTGGAGTGAAGACTGAAGAGGACTGAAGATGGCGTCAGCCACGGAGCTGGAGCGAGCAGGAGGCTTGGGTTGCTCCCGGGGATGGAGGAAGCCAAGCTTCCTGCTGGCCCTGTACTTTGCTCAAGGAGTGGCTGGGAGCCAGGCTTCCAGTCTGCCCTGGGCTCCACTCAAGGAGTGGCTGGGGGCCTGGGTCGCTGGGGCCCTGGGTCGCCAGCGGTGACCCAGGTTTCCAGCCCACCCTGGGCTCTGCTGGAGAAGCTGGAAAAGAAAAGGAGGGGCTGGGAGCACCCAGAGTGGAGAAGCCAAGCCTCGCTGCTATGGCCAGACCAAAGGCCTAGGTCCCGGGTGCCAGAGGAAAACCAGTGCTGGCAGCCAGGGGAAGGAAGGCCTATTGCGCGAATCTCCGTGCAACGGGCCACTAGTTATACATAAGACATCACTAAAATTTCTCAGACCATTATTGCCAAAAGGAACTTTTTAAATTTATTTTTTTAATTTTTATGTATGAGAGAGAGAGAGAGAGAGAGAGAGAGAGAGAGATGGATTTGTTGTTCCACTTATTTATGCATTCATTGGTTGATTCTTGTCTGTGCCCTGACTGGAGAGCAAACCCACAATCTTTGTGTATTGGGACAACGCTCTAACTAACTGAGCTACCTGGCCAGGACTAGGAATTTCTTTTGGTCTACATCTCTCCTTGGGAATCAGCTTGTACCATCTTCTGCAGCTTCTCTCTGGCCTCATTTTAGCTTCCAGCAGTCTACTCCAAAGCTTCTCTTACTCTAATGCAAAATATTTTCCTCTCTGCACTAGACAGCCAGACTTCAGGCTGAAGTTGACCTACTGGACGCTAATTAAAGTGTCCTTCTAACTAAAGGGCCAAGTACACTTGAAAATTACAGGGGAATTTTCTTGAACAAAATTAAATTCTTAGGCTGAGCTCCCTTTAGCACCAGTTTTTGGGAAGCTAAAGAGAATAGTATATAACAAACAATTTTCCTTCTGTACCAAGCAAGTATCTATATAGTTTTCTTTTTCTTTTCTTTTTGCCCTTCTAGCTACATAGAATCACAAGTTGCCCCTGTGTAAATATATATTTTTTAAATAAATTTTATTTGGCATATAGTTCATATACCACAAAACTCACCATTTTAAAGTGTACAGTTCAGTGGTTTTTAGTATATTCATTCACAAGCTTGTGCAACCACGGTTACTACCTAATTTCAGAACATTTTCATCATCCCAAAAGGAAACTCTGAACCCTTAACAGTTGCTTCCTTTTTCTCCTCCCCAAGCCCCTAGCAACCACTGATGGTAACAACTGATCTAAGGGAAAACATTTAGTTTTTCACTGTCAAGTATGATGTTAGCTGTGGAGTTTTTGCAGATGTCCTTTTTCAGGTTGAGAAAGTTTCCTTTTATTCCTAGTTTGTTGAGTATTTTTTTTATTATTATTATCATGAAAGGGTGCTGGATTTTGTCAGATGTTTCTCATGTACCTATTGAAATAATGTGTGGTTTTTGTCCTTTTTCCTGTTAATATGGTGTATTATATTGATTGCTGTGTAGATAGTAACATGATGTTTTTAACATATCCATGTTGCTATGTTACAGCATCATACGGGTTTATAAGCTCAGGTGGGCCTCATTTGAAGAAAATTTGATAAATGACAATCCAGGAGTACCCAACTACAGTTTTGGTTGCTCAGGCTAACAACAAAAACAACAACAACAACAAAAAAGTTTTCTTCTTTACCAAGTTTTTCTGAAGGAGAAAATTCATTGTGAGCATATAAAATGGGATGCAAAAAAAAAAAAAAAAAAAAAGGGAATTTTTGGCTTTTTAGAAATGATATGATCTGTTAGCGTTTGTCTCTCTGAGGCTGAGAAAAGTTACGGCATGCACGATGACACGCTGGCCTGGGCAGTGGCCTGACTGCCCAGTGTGGTCTATTGCCTCCTCAGGCTTCTGTAGTCAGGAGGCAGCTGTGAAACTGGTTGCCAGCCTCCAGGTGGGGGGAATCTCCGCTCTTGAGCAGGAAAATAGAACAGGGTTTCAATAGAGTTGAATGGTTCATAGGCGCCTACCTACTCCCTCCTTCCTCACCCCCACCCCCCACCCCTTTGTATTTTAAATTTCCTCTTCTGAAACTTTCTGTCTTGAGAGAAGTTGCTGCTGCAGATCTTGCTTCAGATGGAGGAGAGTTGTGAATTCAGCTTGGCCAATTACCACTTTGAGGACATCTATTTTTGTGTGTCCAGCATTCCTTTTTTGGGGGAACTTTCCTCCCACAGCCACCCCTTGTGATACTCACAGGGCTGTCAATCACAGGAGTCTGCCTCTCTGACCACAGCAGTGACTCAGCTGAGTCCACTGGGCTTTCTCGAGAGTGGAGACATGCAGGGTAACAGGTAGCTGGAGCTGAGTCCTTTGATGGGCTCACCACAGAACAGTGGTTCTCATATGTGGTCGCTGGGCCGGCAACATCAGCATGTGGAAACTTGTTAGAAATACAGATTCCAAGGCCATGCCCTATACCTGCTAAATCAGAAATTCTTGGGGTTAGCCCCAGGAATCTGTGTGTGTTTAAATATATTTTTATTTATTTCAGAGAGGAAGAGAGAGGGAGAGAGAGAGAGAGAAAAATCAATGATGAGACAGAATCATTGATTGGCTGCCTCATGCACGCCCCCCGCCCCCACTGTGGATCGAGCCCGCAACCTGGGCATGTGCCCTTGACCATAACCGAACCTGGGACCCTTCAGTCCACAGGCCAATGCTCTATCCACTGAGCCAAACCAGCTAGGGCTGTGTTTTTTGTTTTTAATTTTGAATATTTATTCAACTTCGGCACTGTTACATGATTTGTTATGTATTTATACCTTAGATCCCAAAGCAAACTATGTGGACTTTATGTTAGAGACTGTATCTTATGTATCTTTGGTCCCCCTCACTCCCCTGTATGCCGTATGCCTTGAATATTTAAGGGTCTTAAAACACTTACTTATTAATTCATAAAATTAATGAATTGACCTTATGTCACGGTCTGATTTCGTGCGAAACTCTGATACCAGTGAAGTTTGTCTTGGGCGTTCTTTGCTCTTGCTCTCAAGGGCCGATATTTCCTCACAATTCTTTCAACACAGTCCTGAGCAATCTGTGTTTTAACAAATCCTCCAGGTGAATCTGCCCGAGAGAAACTAGATGTTTCTGTGAGCGGGATTCCCAGAGGTTACCTAACTCCTGTCCTTTCCGGGAACTTGGCTGTTGATCAAAGAATCAAAGAAGGTTGTTGTTCTGTGTTTCCTAGGACTTTGTCGAAGCAAGCTCTCCACCTCTACAGCTAAATTCCTATCCTGCGGGAACGGAGCAAAAGAGGAGGCAGATGGCTAACAACTTTCTTTTTTAAAGCAATGATGTAGGAGAAGTGATGCTTATATCAATTCTATTCACTTTCCAATAGTGAGTACTTGCATGGTCACACCCAGCTTGCTGCAAGGGAGGCTGGGAAATATGATTTTTGAGCTGGGCAGCCATACACCCTGTTACATCTTGAGGTGAAGGTTTCCTTTTTACTAGAAGGAAGAAGGAAATAATGGATAATGAGGAAAATCAGCAATTTCTTTCACACTTTCTAATCCTGAGCCTTATATTCATGTGTTGAAAGCTCAGAGGACTTGAAGGGCTAGCAGGTGATTGAATAAAGCAACCTGAGTGTCATCTTAGAAGGAATGAGGTGACTGTGACAAAGTGGGCAGCACCGTGTCCTGTCTAACAGGGGCAGCAGCTGGTTGCCCACCCAGTGTTCCTTCTCCTTTTCATTGCTGACAGACCTCCGAGTTTGTTTGGGTTTAACCACGGTACAAATCATGATTCTCTGAGCCAATTATGAAATTTCTGTTTCTTGTGTCCCCAAGCCTTCCTTTTAACAAATGTGTCACGTGGGAGTGTCCACGTGACATCACGGGTACTTCTGGGAAAGCTCTTGCTTTCCTGGTGAAGAGTCACCCATGACTGGAGCTTCCCCTTACTTGTTCTTTTTGCTTTGACTGTGGGTGTAAAATGCCCCGAGCGGGGGCAGCCACCTGAGGACAGTGGGGTGACAAGAATGAGTGGAAGGCCAAAAGAACTGTGGTGAGATTGAGCCAGAGAGAGCCAAGGCCAGAGGATACCTATCTCCAGACATCTTGTTACAAACAGAAAAGGAAAGAAAAGAAAAGAAAAGAAAAGAAAAGAAAAGAAAAGAAAAGAAAAGAAAATAAAAGAAAAGAAAAGAACCTCATCTCCTCCTCTCTCCATTCTCTCTCTACTCGAGGCATATTGGTCTGTTCGCTGTTCCTGCACATAAACTCAGGGCCTTTGTGTTTGCTGGGCCCTCTGCTTGGAATGTGCTTCCCCCTGATCATAGCATCATTCACCCTGTCCCCTCCTTTATAGCTGTGTTCATAGGTCACCCTCTCAATGAGACTCCCTGACACTGTTTTTTCCCCCCACACTGTATTTAAAATTGAAGCACCACCATCCTCCCTGAATTTCCTAACCCAGTTCCCCTCTTAATTTTTCTCTCATTTACCCCATCCAACAATTTGCTAGTGGATTTGGCTTAATGTCTCTCTCCCCACACTCACACATACCAGAATGTAAGTTCCATGAGGGCACACGTGTTTGTTTTGTTCATGGATACACTTCAGCACCGGAACAGAGCCTGGCACATTGCAGGCACCCAATAAGTATTTGTTGAGTGAAAGTGCTGGGGTCCAACCCCAGCAGGTCCAGGGGTCCCCAAAGGTGTGGACGGAGTCGGCGAAGAAGGAATAACACGGAGTCAGCGTTCAGTTGATCAGCATAGCGAGGTTCTGTAGCCAGGTTCGGTCTGAGATCTCCAGCCATGTTCTGTGTCCATATTCTCTTGCTAGGTTCTCCAGCCAGGTTCTGTCCAGGTTCTCCAGCCAGGTTCAGTCACCATGTTCTAGTCAGGCTCTCCTGCCAATCTCCGCAGTCAGGTTCAGTCCAGGATCCCCTGCCATGCTCTCTCGCCAGGCTCTGGCTCCAGGCTCCCAGGCCAGTCCCTGTCCAGGATCCTCCGGCATGCTCTCTCCAGTGAAGTTCTTCTGTCTCTAGAGAATGTTCTGTGTAGGTTCTGTGCCTAGGCTCTGTCTCTCTTGGTCCTGTCTTCCAAGCCCTGTGTCCTTAGTTCTGTGTTCTGTCTCATGAGTTCTGTGTTCTGAGTTCTGAGTGTTTCTGTCTTGTTACAACTGTATTTATACCAGTTGATTCAATCCTATCAATCTCTATTACAAAGGTTAGGGCGTTTCTTATCTCCATTCCAGGGAGAAAAGATTATGTAGTTTAAGCATGATTGTTCGTAGTTAAAGGGATTAATTACCCGCCTGGCACTTAGTTGAGGGGTTTTATTCCCTCCCTAATTTCAGGGGAAAATCCCTACCTGGGGATTCAACCTTTCTCGGAGAGGTGACCTTGGTTAAAACACAGCGCCAAGAAGGTGAGCAAACATATTAAGAACAGTATGCCATATATGCCAGGTCCCTTGAAACAGCAAGGATGGACCGGCTCCCGGCATGAAAGAATAAGTTGCTCATCAACTTGGCTATTGCTGATCTGAAACCATGCAAGCTGTGCCACCAGCTCCACCAGGGGGTGCAAACGACTAACCAATGTTGCATCCCCAGAAGTTACTCCTAAAGCATATACATGCTCATTAATCCTAAAACAGAGCTACAGAAAGGCATACAAATTCCTCTCCAGAGCAAAGAGTACTGCGCCTACTAGCATTAAAAACCCTCCAATGTCTTCACAGTCCCTTGAGAATAAAATCCAAGCTTTGCTTTTTTTTTTCTTTTTAATATATTTTATTGATTTTTTACAGAGAGGAAGGAAGAGAGAGTTAGAAACATCGGTGAGAGAGAAACATCAATCAGCTGTCTCCTGCACACCCCCTACTGGGGATGTGCCCACAACCAAGGTCCATGCCCTTGACCGGAATCGAACCTGGGACCCTTCAGTCCGCAGGCCAGTGCTCTATCCACTGAGCCAAACCATCTAGGGCTGCACTCTACCTGAAAATGCCCTCTCTTTCTTCTTCCTCCAACTGATGCCTCAGAGCCTCTGAAATGCAATGCAAACCTGACCTCCTCTCAGAAGTCTCAAAGGATGCAGCCTCTCCGTGCCTCCGTAGTTTGCTGTCTCACCTTCCCATGTGCACCCATCACACACTGTGCTTATTTGTACCACTCCACTTGTGTATTAGTTATCTACTGCTGCGTAACGAATGTGCCCAAAATGCAGCAGCTTAAAATAGCACACATTCATTATCTCACAATTTCTGTGGATCAGGCATACAGGCATGGTTTAGCTGAGGCCTTGGTCATCTTAGAGCTCAACTGGAAAAGATCTGTTTCCTAGCTCACATGAGTATGGGCAGGATTCAGTTCCTCACAGGCCGTTGGACTGAGGACTCAGTTCCTCAAGGGCTGCTGGCCAGAGTCCCAGACCTGTTTCCGACTAACTCATTAAACCCTGATTAGAGACGAATTTATTGTGAAGCTTAAGCTTCGGGGCCCCTGACCCTTCCAAAGGCCAGGAAGGGCCCAGGAGTTTTGTGTTGATAACTTTGCGTTCTTTTTCTTGAATAGGTCACCTTACTTCAGGCCCTGGTCGCAATGGACCTGCCAGGATCCTTCCACTGCCCTGCCATTCCCCCCTCCTAACCTACAGCATAGACTTACCAGTATCTTTTTTTTTTTTTTTTTGTATTTTATTTGGCTCTCTTTCAAACCTGTTTCTCAGCAGCCCAGCCTTGCCCTTTCTGCCTTCACTTCCTTAACATAAACAACCTAGGTTCTGTAGTCTTTCCTCACAGGCCCTATTTTCTAACTCTTTAATCATCTTTACTGCTATTTTTGAAGCCTTTCATAGTTTTCCCTTAGGTAGTGGTGCCCAGAACGGATGTGTTTTTCTAAACAGCAAGTCTGGCTTCTGACCAAATGGCATCTGATCAGGGCTACTTTGGGGCTGGCTGAGTCTCAGGGACAGCTGCCTTGCCCTGTGTCGCCCCACTACCAGCCTCAGAATGACTAAGGTTCAGAGAAATAAAAGAAGGAGTGACCAGGGAAAGGTAGAAGGGTGTGTGTCAGAAACAGCAAGAGCAGAGCGGGAGCACCGCTGCTCTGAGTCCATATATCTTCTGAATTCTGCTCAACTACGCCAACCATCAGGGCAGGTTCCTTCTCAAACCCTGCCCATTGCACTAACTGTTCGGTCTGAGTCCCTCTGCCTAGGGACTGGACCTTCTTGGATGCCAGGTCTTAGATGGAGAAGCCATGAGAAGTTGTGGGTGTATCAGAATGAGTCTTTTTTTTTTTTTTTTTAATTTCAGGGAGGAAGGAGAGGGGGCGAGAGATAGAAACATCAATGATGAGAGAGAGAATCATTGATTGGCTGCCTCCTGCACACCTCGCACTGGGGATTGAGCCTGCAACCCGGACATGTGTCCTGACTGGGAATGGAATCATGACCTACTGGTTCATAGGTCCACACTCAACCACTGAGTCCTCCCCCCTCACCCCAACCCCTTACCCCCAGGGCAGTTTTTTGGGGTTTTTTTTTGGAGGAATTGCCATACTGGTTTCCAAAGTAGTTGAACCATTTTACAATCCTACCAACTACAGATTGCTTTTAGAGGTTCAACTGTCATGTCTATAATAAGATTGTCTTAGATACAATAGAGAACATCAACAAGAATAAAGCCCAGACCAATGTACTTTAGATATGTTAATCAGGAGAGTTTAAATTGATAACTGTTACAAAACACTAATCATACAGTTGATAACTGTTACAAAACACTAATCATGTTTGTTTGTTTTAAATGGAAACATAAATTCAGAGCCCTTATTTTTAGACACTTTTAGTGTAACTAGACTTGTGTTTTGATTTACATATTGGTTTTTGTTTAGAAAGATTTGGCTATAATATTTTGGACTATTTTTATAGCAGTTCCTTTGTGTTAAATTTTGAATTAAATATTTCAGATCTACAGAAAATAATATAACAAATATCTAAGTACTTATAACCCAGCTTAAACAAAACCACATTTCTTTAGATCTGTCACCGGGAGTAGAGTAGGAAAAAAAACCCCAATAAACATTTCCACTCCTGCTGACCATGACAATAAGCATACCTGCATGACACCAGAGAAGAAAAATAGTAAGTAAATGAATTCATACTTGGCTACATATTGCTCTTTCTGTAATTTGAGAGGAGCATGGTCCAGTAGTTAAAATCATGGGCTCTGAAGGTATACAGACTAGATTCAAGTCCTAGGTTTGCTTCTTGCTGTTTTTGTGGCCTCAAGCAAGTTGCTTAATTTATTCCTGCCTCAGTTTCCTCATCTGTAAAATGGAGATAATCAAAATACTTCCCAAGGTGTTTGAAGGATTAAATGAAAAAGATGAGCTCTTATATATTTACAGCCAGCGACACATAGCAAAGCTTCAATAAATATTAGTAATTATTTATTTTGTTTACTGAGCACCTACTATATGCCACTTACTATATGCCAACCATAGTATTGGCTGATAATTTAGCAGTGAATAAGAAAGATAAAGCCCCCACTTACTTTCTAGTGACAGATAAAACAATTTCAGATGGTGGTAAGGACTATGAAGAAAAGATAAGGTGTGGAAAAGTGGAGAGCTCCTTTAGACAAGAGACAGGAGGCCATGGGATGCTGGGGTCCAACCCCAGCAGGTACAGGGGTCCCCAAAGGTGTGGACGGAGTTGGCGAAGAAGGACTGACACGGAGGCAGCGTTTAGTTGACCAGCATGGTTGGGTTCTCTCTCCTGGTTCTATCTAGGATCTCCAGCCAGGTTCTGTAGCCATGTTCCCTCACTAGGTTCTCCAGCCAGGTTCTGCCCAGGTTCTCCAGCCAAGTTCAGTCACCAGGTTCTAGTTAGGTTCTCTTGCCATGTTCTATCCAGGTTCTCCTGCCATGTTCTGTCTACGTTCTCCAGCCAAGTTCTGTAGCCAGGTTCTGTCCAGGATCTTTTGCCATGTTCTCTCGCTAGGTTCTATCTCTAGGTTCTGTGTCCTGTTGTCTTGTTACATCTGTATTTATACCAGTTGATTCCAATCCTATCAATCTCTATTCCAAAGGTTAGGGCGTTTCTTATCTCCATTCCAGGGAGTAAAGATTATGTAGCTTAAGTGTGATTGTTCGTAGTTAAAGTGATTAATTACCCGCCTGGCACTTAGTTAAGGGGTTTTATTACCTCCCTAACTTCAGGGGAAAATCCCTACCTGGGGAAACAACCTTTCTCGGAGAGGTGACCTTGGTTAAAACACATAGCGCCAAGAAGGTGAGCAAACATATTAAGAACAGTATGCTATATACGCCAGGTCCCTTGAAACATATGCTGTGCAGATGTTTCTTCCCTGCAGCGACTGTGTCAAGCAGCAAGGATGGACCAGCTCCCGGCAATGGGAGGCCGTATGAAGCCTTCAGAGGGGAAGTTTAACTGAGAGTAGCAGAAGGCACTAGTCATTTGGAAGTTTGGGGAAGAGTGAGAGAGGGCATAGTATGTGCTTAAGTCCTGAGGCAAGAAAACTTGGTTTGTACAAGAAGAAAAAAACAGAATGGCTAAAGCTCAGTATATGAGAGGAAGGGAGGTTGGGCAAGACATCAGAGTTAAGAAGGGCAAGCCAATAAGGGTCTTGTGGACCATAGTAAAAAGCTTGGATTTTGCCCTAACCGGTTTGGCTTAGTGGATAGAGCGTCGGCCTGCAGACTGAAGGGCCCCAGGTTTGATTCCGGTCAAGGGCATGTTACCTTGGTTGTGGGCACATCCCCAGTAGGGGGGTGTGCAGGAGGCAGCTGATTGATGTTTCTCTCTCATCAATGTTTCTAACTCTCTATCTCTCTCCCTTCCTTTCTGTAAAAAATCAATAAAATATATTAAAAAGAAATAAGCAAAGCTTGGATTTTATTCTCAAGGGACTGTGAAGACATTGGAGGGTTTTTAATGCTAGTAGGCGCAGTACTCTTTGCTCTGGAGAGGAATTTGTATGCCTTTCTGTAGCTCTGTTTTAGGATTAATGAGCATGTATATGCTTTAGGAGTAACTTCTGGGGATGCAACATTGGTTAGTCGTTTGCACCCCCTGGTGGAGCTGGTGGCACAGCTTGCATGGTTTCAGATCAGCAATAGCCAAGTTGATGAGCAACTTATTCTTTCACTCAACAAATACTTATTGGGTGCCTGCAATGTGTCAGGCTCTGTTCCGGTGCTGAAGTATATCCATGAACAAAACAAACACGTGTGCCCTCATGGAACTTACATTCTGGTATGTGTGAGTATGGGGAGAGAGACATTAAGCCAAATTCACTAGCAAATTGTTGGATGGGGTAAATGTTATGAGAGAAAAATTAAGAGGGGAACTGGGTTAGGAAATTCGGGGAGGATGATGGAGCTTCAATTTTAAATACAGTGTGAGGGGAAAAAACAGTGTCAGGGAAAGTCTAATTGGAAGGATGACCTATGAACACAGCTATAAAGGAGGGGACAGGGTGAATGATGCTATGATCAGGGGGAAGCACATTCCAAGCAGAGGAATCAGCAAACACAAAGGCCCTGAGTTTACGTGCAGGTTTGAGGAACAGCAAACAGACCAATATGCCTTGAGTAGAGAGAGAATGGAGAGGGTAGGAGATGAGGTTGGTTGTAGTGGGGACGAGGGTGTATGTGTCAAATCTTGAGGGTCCTTAGGCCAATGTAAGAATTTTGGTTTTCACTTTAAAATAGAAATTCATTGGCGGAGCAACATGATCTGGTTAAGGTTTTAACTGAAGCCCATGGCCGCTGTGTTAATAGACCGTGGGAAGGCAAGGGTATAAAAGGGTAGGCAAACAGTCACACATTTACTGAGGCGTGAAATGGCCCGATTCTTGGCAGATTTCAAAGGCAGGTCGTGGAGAGCTTGCTGATGAATGTGGGGGCGAGAGAGAGAGAAGTCAAAGATCTTAGTACATAAGTACTATTACTTAGTAAATTGTTATCATAGGAAGTGGTGATCAAAGACTACAGCCAAAAAATTTACCGAGAGAGAAAGGCATAGCAAGCAGTTAATTAGTAGTATTTTCTGGATTTTGTGTTAGTAAACATTTTTAAAACCTGTAATGAATTTTCTCAAAGAGGGCCCCCAAATTGAATAAATTTCAGGCTGCCACAAACCTGAATGCAACCCATATTTGAGGAGAGGCTCTGCCTCTCAGTGTCCCAGTGACCGCTGCAAGTACCTCGGGGAGAAAGCTGCCCTCGAGTTCTGACCGATGCCAGACAGTTCGGCTTCTCCCGTTGGAGTCTGGGTCCCCAGAGACTCGCCTGGAACTGGAGCCCAGAGCCTGAGACTCCCTCCTGATTGAAAACGACAACCGCACCCTCAGACACCAGCCCGCTCCGCGTGCACCTCCGCACCTTAGTATTTTACTTCTGTACTGTGCCTCCTCTGAGTCTCGGTATGCTTTTCTCTTTCCTTCTAGTTATAGAATTTCCACTCAGCGAGCCTTCCTGTGGTTCTGGGTGATGTCCGTTCGGTCTTTTAGTTGTATTTTTGAAGTGGTTGTGCGAGGCAGCAATCTCCGGTGTTTACCTATGCCACCATCTTGGTTTCTCCCAGAGTTTTGTTCTTGATGCTTAAGTTTTATTTTCATTATGGTAGCTTTTTGTTCTTGATGCTTAAAAACTATCATTATAGTAGCTTAAAAAATAAAAGAAGGGTGAGATGTGGGGAGCCAGTATAGGGTTAAGCCTCGGACTGACCTGTTGGCAAAGTCACAAACAAGACTTCTTCTGAGTCTTAAACAACCCAATCTGAGAGGTAGCCACTGATTTACACACGCTGTCATTTAAAAATAAAAATAGGCCAAACCGGTTTGGCTCAGTGGATAGAGCGTCAGCCTGCGGACTGAAGGGTCCCAGGTTCGATTCTGGTCAAGGGCATGTACCTTGGTTGCGGGCACATCCCCAGTGGGAGGTGTGCAGGAGGCAGCTGGTCAATGTTTGTAACTCTCTATTCCTCTCCCTTCTTCTCTGTAAATTTTCAATAAAAATATCCTATCTAATAAAAGAGAAACATGGTAATTGGCATACGACCGCTACCCTTCCCATTGGCTAATCAGCGAGATATGCAAATTAACTGCCAGCCAAGATGGCGGCTGGCAGCCAGGCAGCTTGAAACTGACATGGGGCTTGCTAGCTTCAGTGACAGAGGACTGCAACGTTCCCCGCCTGCCTTGCCGGCCTCTGAGCCTGCAGTTTCAAACATTGTAACAAATATATACACTAAACAAAACCCCAGAAACCAGCTTTCAGCCGGCTGGGATCTCAGAGCTGGAGTTGATACAGAGTTTCAATTATAGAACCGAAACAAACCAGATACCTGCTTTCAGGAGCGGAGGCCTAAGAGCTGGAGCCTCAGAGCTAAAGCTGGCCCAGAATAAAAAGAAAAAGAAAAAAAGGAGCAGTTGGGAGCTTCAGTCCCAGCCTGAAAACAGCCCTCAGCCCCTCACCCAGACTGGCCAGGCACCCCAGTGGGGACTCCCACCCTGAAGGGTGTGTGACCAGCTGCAAACAGCCATCATCCCCTCATCCAGGCTGGCCAGGCACCCCAGTGGGGACCCCCACCCTGATCCAGGACACCCTTCAGGGCAAACCAGCCAGCCCCCACCCATGCACCAGGCCTCCATTCTATATAGTAAAAGGGTAATATGCCTCCCAGCACTGGGATCAGCAGAGCTGAGAGGCCTCCTGGCACTGGGATCAGTGTGACAGGGGGCAGCGCCCAAACCCCCTGATCACCCTGCGGCTCTGTGTGTGACAGGGGGTGGGGCCACAACCTCCATATCGGCCCTGCTCTGTTCGTGACAGTTGAAGGCGCCCCAACCCCCTGATCAGCCCTGCTTTGTGCCTGATAGGGGGGAGCTCCCCAACCTCCTGATCACCCTGCAGCTCTCTGTGTGACAGGGTGCAGTGCCCCAACCCCCTCACCCCACGGGCCCTGCTCTGTGTGTGACGGGGCAGAGCCATAACCTCCCCATCGGCCCTGCCCTGAGTGTGAGAGTGGCGGCGCCCCAACCCCCTGATCGGCCCTGCTCTGTGGGTGATAGAGGGCGGCGCCCAAACCCCCTGATCTGCCCTGCTCTGTGTGTGACAGTGGGAAGTGCACCAACTCCCCTATCGGCCCTCCTCTGTGAGTGACAGGGGGGAGCTCCTCAACCCCCTGATGGGCCCTGCTCTGTGCGTGACAGGGGGTGGCGCTACAACCTCCCCATTGACCCTGCCTTGAGTGTGACAGGGGGCGGTGTCCCAACCCCCCAATCAGCCCTGCTCTGAGCCCAACCAGGGGCTGCACCTAGGGATTGGGCCTGCCCTCTGCCACCCGGGAGCAGGCCTAAGCCAGCAGGTCGTTATCTCCCAAGGGGTCCCAGACTGCGAGAGGGCACAGGCCAGGCTGAGGGACCACCCCCTCCCCCCCAAGTGCACAAATTTTTGTGCACCGGGCCTCTAGTATTTTAAATAAATAAGTACGTAAATAAATAAATATAAATGGGGGAATTTGCCGGAAGCCGGTCCACCCTTGCTGCTTGACACGTTGCTGCAGGGAAGAAACATCTGCACAGCTTATGTTTCAAGGGACCTGGCATATATGGCATATGGTTTGCTCCCCCGCTTAGTGCTATGTGTTTTAAACAGGACCACCTTCCCGAGAAAGGTTGTTTCCCCAGGTTAGGGATGAACAGGACTAAGGAAGGGAATAAATCCGTAAAACCACTTAACTAAGTGCCAGGCAGGTAGTTAATCACTTTAACTAGGAACAATCACACTTAAGCTACATAATCTTTACTTAGGATAATCTCCTTCAGTTACTTCCTTGTAGCTTAATAGAACAATAGAGTAACCTTGGAATGGAGATAAGAAACGCCCTAACCTTTGGAATAGAATGGATAGGATTAAAATCAACTGGTATAAATACAGATGTAACAGGAGAATAAAGACAGAACCTGGCTGGAGAACCTGTCTAGGCTGCTGATCAACTGAACGCTGTCCCCGTGTGTGTCCTTCCTTCTTTGCCGACTCCATCCACACCTTTGGGAACCCCTGGACCTGCTGGGGCAGGACCCCAACAGAGGACGCCCACCGGCCTGTAGGGAAGCAGCTCTGGCTCCTATCATCGCCGTCCCTCCTCTGCCGCCTCCGCCTCCGCCCCCACCCCTGCAAGGCTTCGCTATTGCCAAAGCCTCCACCAGGTACTCATCGCACCACCCGATTCTCTCCACCTCGTTCCCCGCCAACCGCAATCATTGACGCCATGTCGGGCTATTGGAGTGACCGGGACCGCGGCCGGGATCGAGGGTTTGGTGCACCTCGATTTGGAGGAAGTAGGGCAGGGCCTCTATCAGGAAAGAAGTTTGGAAACCCTGGGGAGAAACTAGTTAAAAAGCAGTGGAATCTTGATGAGCTGCCCAAATTTGAGAAGAATTTTTATCAAGAACACCCTGATTTGGCCAGGCGCACAGCACAAGAGGTAGAGACATACAGAAGAAGCAAGGAAATTACAGTTAGAGGACACAACTGCCCAAAGCCCATTCTGAATTTTTATGAAGCAAACTTCCCTGCAAACATCATGGATGCGATTGCAAGACAGAACTTTACTGAACCCACTGCTATTCAAGCTCAGGGATGGCCAGTTGCCCTAAGTGGATTGGATATGGTTGGAGTAGCACAGACTGGATCTGGGAAAACATTGTCTTATTTGCTGCCTGCCATTGTCCACATCAATCATCAGCCGTTCCTAGAGAGAGGTGATGGACCTATTTGCTTGGTGCTGGCACCAACTCGGGAACTGGCCCAGCAGGTGCAGCAAGTGGCTGCTGAATACTGTAGAGCATGCCAATTGAAGTCTACTTGCATCTATGGTGGTGCTCCCAAGGGAACACAAATACGAGATTTGGAGAGAGGTGTGGAGATCTGTATTGCAACACCTGGAAGACTGATTGACTTTTTAGAGTGTGGAAAAACAAATCTGAGACGAACCACCTACCTTGTCCTTGATGAAGCAGATAGAATGCTTGATATGGGCTTCGAACCCCAAATAAGAAAGATTGTGGACCAGATAAGGCCTGACAGGCAAACCCTGATGTGGAGTGCAACTTGGCCAAAAGAAGTAAGACAGCTTGCTGAAGATTTCCTGAAAGACTATATTCATATAAACACTGGTGCACTGGAACTGAGTGCAAACCACAACATTCTTCAGATTGTGGATGTGTGTCATGATGTAGAAAAGGATGAAAAACTTATTCGTCTGATGGAAGAGATCATGAGTGAGACGGAGAGTAAAACCATTGTCTTTGTTGAAACCAAAAGAAGATGTGATGAACTTACTAGAAAAATGAGGAGAGACGGGTGGCCTGCCATGGGTATTCATGGTGACAAGAGTCAACAGGAACGTGATTGGGTTCTAAGTGAATTCAAACATGGAAAAGCGCCTATTCTGATTGCTACGGACGTGGCTTCCAGAGGGCTAGATGTGAAAGATGTGAAATTTGTCATCAATTATGACTACCCTAACTCCTCAGAGGATTATATTCATCGAATTGGGAGAACTGCTCGCAGTACCAAAACAGGCACAGCATACACTTTCTTTACACCTAATAACATAAAGCAAGCGAGCGACCTTATCTCTGTGCTTCGTGAAGCTAATCAAGCCGTCAATCCCAAGTTGCTTCAGTTGGTTGAAGACGGAGGTTCAGGTCGTTCCAGGGGTAGAGGAGGCATGAAGGATGACCGTCGGGACAGATACTCTGCAGGCAAAAGGGGTAGATTTAATACCTTTAGAGACAGGGAAAATTATGACAGCGGCTACTCTAGTCTGCTTAACAGAGATTTTGGGGCAAAGACCCAGAATGGTGTTTACAGTGCTACAAATTACACCCATGGGAGCTTTGGAAGTAATTTTGTGTCTGCTGGTATACAGACCAGTTTCAGGACTGGTGATCCAACAGGGACTTACCAGACTGGTTATGATAGCATTCAGCAATATGGAAGTAATGTTCCAAATATGCACAATGGTATGAACCAACAGGCATATGCATATCCTGCTACTGCAGCTGCACCTATGATTGGTTATCCAATGCCAACAGGATATTCTCAATAAGACTTTAGAAGTATATGTAAATGTCTGTTTTTCATAATTGCTCTTTATATTGTGTGTTATCAGACAAGATAGTTAAGAAACATGGGAAATGCAGAAATGACTGCAGTGTAGCAGTAATTATGGTGCACTTTTTTGCTCTTAAAGTTGGATATTTCTCTACATTCCTGAAACAATTTTTAGGTTGTTTTTGGGTTTTTTTTTGTATTAGAAAACGCAGGCAGTGTTTTCACAAAGTAAATGTATAGTGATTTGAAATACAATGAATGAAGGCAATGCATGGCCTTCCAATAACAAATATTTGAAGACCGAAAAAAAAAAGTCTAAAGAAAAAGAACCAGACAAGAGTTTAGGCTATGCAAGGGACTGAGGTGCCAACATGGGGTCAGCTGAAGAAGTTAAACAACTGAGGCCCAGCAGATGATAGAAAAGCAAGAAGTGGAAGCTACTCTCTCAGCCAAGTCCGAGGACTCTGAGTAAATCAGCAAAAGAAACTTTCCTTTAGCAGAAACTCACTTATTGCTGTTTTGCATTGCTGGTGTTTTATTATTCTTAGTTTTAAAATGTTTTGGGTTTTGCATTGGCATTGTTATTATTTTAATAGCCAGAGTTTTGTTCTTTTTTTAAATTTTATTAAATCTTTATTGTTCAGATTAAAATAAATAAATAAATAAAGTTAACGAAGACTAAAATTTTTGTGTCTGACAAAATAATTACATAAAATAATGTGCACAAAATAGAAGTTAATTGTTAGCGCAATGCAATATTTTTATAAACTAATACTGGGGATAAAAACATCACCTTGGGTTAGCCTCCCCACAAGTGTCTTCAAAAACTCTCCACCTTCCTTCCACAGTTTTTCCAAATCTACCAAATGCATTTCTCCTCATGTTCGCTTTAGGGAGGCAGGGATTACACGCATTTTAAGAGACCAAGAAAACTTAGTGCAGAAATGTTCCCCCGCCCCCGGGCACCGGAGCCTTTTCACCGCAAAAACTAGCCTATCAGCACCAGGTACCGTGGAGGCACCGAGAGAGGTGTAACCTGGGCGGGGCTCGCCGGGGCGGGGAGGTTTGGGTGGGTGGGAGAGTGGGCGGGGCCTAGACGCTTCTCAGCCCCGCCCCGTGAGGCCTGACACATGCGCCCAAAGGCTTCTGGTGGAACGAGGTGTGGATTGTGAGGTGACCCTGGACGGTGACTTCCGTTTTCTAGGGATGCGCTTCCGGGTCACGCTACCGCCGCGGTTTCCTCCACTCGCTTGGTTCTACTGTGGGTCTGGACCGGTCCCCATGTCCTGCAGCGGAGCCCCTGCAGCCTTTGGGTGAGTCTGCGCTGTCGACAGGGTCTGGGAGCGGCCGGAGGAGTACTGCCTGTAGCGGGGGACGGGTCGAGAGTTCTGGTCCCTGTGGGCGGGGGTTCTCTTTGCCTGTCCCTTGTCCCTGCTGTGCTTCCCTCACCTCAGCCCTTTGCCTCTCGCTGGTCTCGCCTCTTTCACCTCAGCTTCGCCTTTCTCGCAACATTCGCTTCGCTGTTTTTCCTCAGCCTCACCCGCCCCTTACAAGCACCGGCTTCTTGCCTTCTGCTTCAGCGCTTCCTTCCGCCACTGCCTCTCGTTTCCCGCCCCGCATAGTCTCAGTTTAGCACCTCTCTCCCCAGACCCCTGACTCCGCGATCTCGCTGTGCTTTCACCCAGCGGGACGGCCCGCGACCTCATGGTGGGCGTCCTCCTCCACTGCGAAACAGGGTGCTAGGGACTTGTCCTCCAACTTTCCTCACTTGTGACCCCTCCCGGAACTAGGAGGTGACATTTGTGCGTTGCCGGGGGTTCTCCCGCCTTTTCTTAACTCGCCGAGGGCTGTGCTGTAACCCCCCAGCCCGGGCAGAGGTACCGGGCCTGGGGCAGCTTTGCCTTGAGGCGCTGGGTTCGACTGCACTCTGGTAGCTTCCGTCCTTTGGGAACAACAAAGGCGTTCCCAGCGCCTGGCTGGAGCGCAGCTTCGGGGCTCTCTCCGGAACCGGCTAACAGGTAGCAGGCACACGTAGCTGCCAGCGATTGGGCTCCACGGGTCTTGCGAACTGACAGATCGTGAGGGCGGCCTGTCATCCTGGTGTTCTCTGCTCCCTGAGGATGGAGACGGGCGCTCCCGAGGCCGAAAATGCCATGTTCTGGGCGGATCAGCTCTGCCTGCTTTCTGCATGGGCTTCACTTAGCGGACAATTGCTGTGACAGAGGACAGAGTTCCTGGGGACATTATTCGCCCCAGATTTATAAGTTTATTGCCAAGAATTTTAGTAACTTGTTAACTAAAACGTTTTCTGCTAAAGAGTTCATTATAATAATTTCAGAGTACATTTTCTTTCGTTGCACTCAGTGTGCCTATGACTTTCTTCTTGCCTGCTAGACACTAGAGGCCCAGTGCACGAATTCGTGCCCGGTTGGGGTCCTGCCAGCCAGGAACTCCTGAGGGGACAATTTGCATATTAGCCTTTTATTATGTAGGATTGTTTCTTCATTTTAACTGTATTGACAATTTTCTGTTTTTCTTCCTGTTTCGTCATAAGCCAGACATTATAGTACTTTGTTTCTTAGAATGTTCTTTTATTTTTTTTCCCTTTACTTTCCCCATCTCAGTCTTAAAACCATCTTTTTCTCATTTTGAGACTCAAGTTTCTCTTAAATCTCTTAAAATTTCTGGAGGTTTTTAGTCATCTCTAAAATGAAAGGATTGGATTTAATAATGGTTAGTGTCCTGTTTCCCAAATTTTGTGATCTGAGGTATATTTTTTACAGGATTGGATAATTTTTATATTTGTTTTTCCAATCTTTATGGTATATGTCTAACATTTGCTTGCAAGCGTTTTTGTGTGATCAGTTTCTATAATCATATAAATTGTGTTATAAAATTTAGTACTACAGTGAACAGAACAACTTCTAGCATCTGCTTCTCTTTTGACTAATAAGTTATAGAAAAGTCTCCCTTACTCTGTGATACATACACATCTGTGAACATAGCATAGATCTTGGCTTATTCCAAAATTGGGCTGCTCCCTTCATCTATTTTTAGCAAAGGACTTTGGAGCTTGGCCATATTAGTCCTAGAAGCCACAAGGAAGGACCCTTCTGGTTGGCTTTCAGGACTTACCTAACTGCTGAGGGAAGCCCCTTTACAAATAAAGAAGTCCTGAACATGCGCACACAGAAGTGGGTTTTAGTTCCATCAAAACTGTAGCCTGGAGAGCACAATATAGTACGTAATTTTTTATTTCAATAAATTTATGTCCTAGAAATGAAAGTTTTAGGGTAATAAATCTATGACAGATTTTTAAATTTAAAGCTGAAGTCATTTTGTCTTCAAATAAGGACTCTATAAAGAAACTGTTGTGCAGAACTAGAAGTTTAAAGTCTTAGCAAGTGTCTTTCTCTTTTCTTCTAAAACCACTTCTGCCTACTATGATGCAGATTGTGCATAAAAGCCCCTACATGAAGTGAGCAGCTATCGTCACATTGGAGCAGTTGTGTGCATATTCTTGGTCTTTGTACTTTCTAGTTACTGAAAAGCCTGCATCTCTTACCTAACTGCCAAACAACAACAAAAATTACTAGAGACAGTTTGGTGTGCACAGTAAGTCCTGACTTAACATCATCGATAGGTTCTGTGACTTCAAGCCACAGAATGGAACCAGTGTTACTACAGACTCATTGTTATAAAGAGTTAAGTTCCTGTGCATCTCATCAATGTTAGAACGAAGCGACGTTATTTGAGGACCAGGTGCGTGTGTTTTTAAAGCTCAGGACAGGCCTCACTGTCAGTTTTCTATAGAAATTTCTACTTTAGTTTTGCAGTCTTAGTTTATAACCCTGAGGGTTCGGTTTAAAATGTTTTTGCATATTAGTTTTATGCCTGCCAGTTTTTTTTGTTTTGATTATTTTTTATTGTTATTTTTTGTCATTTTACTTTCTTCTGTATTTTGTTTTACATGTTTTTATTTTTTCCTTCAGCCTAGGGTATGTTTTAAGAAAAATGCAGTTTTAAAAATTTAAGAAACAAATTACACTTCCACCACATTCTTACCATTTGTACCTTGTGGTATGAGTTTCTGTGATCTGTCTAAGCCATTTCATAGCTCTATTCTCTTGTTTTTCTTATATACAAAAGGCTCATATAACTTCTTTTTTGGTAGAATGTTTAAAAGATTTTTGTGTTCTGCATATGAAAACAGGATATTTTAATTTATGTGTGATTTAAATAAAGGAAGTATCATTCAAATTAGTTCAACATAGAATAGTTCAGTGTAGAGATACTTTATTTATTGATTTTATATATATTTTTATTGATTTCAGAGAGGAAGGGAGAGGGAGAAAGGGAGAGAGAAACATCAATGATGAGAGAGAATCATTTATCGGCTGCCTCCTGCATGCCCCTTACTGGGGATTGAGCCCACAATCCAGGTATATGCCTTTGACCAGAATCGAACCCAGGACCCTTCAGTCCGCAGGCCAACGCTCCATCCACTGAGCCAAACCAGCTAGTGCAGTGGTCGGCAAACCGTGGCTCGCAAGACACATGTGGCTCTTTGGCCCCTTGAGTGTGGCTCTTCCACAAAATACCATGTGCTGGCACGCACATACAGTGCAACTGAGACTTCGTGGCCCATGCACAGAAATCGGTTTTCGGCCTGGGCGAGTCTATTTTGAAGAAGTGGCGTTAGAAGAAGTGGGAGGTGTCAGTCGGTCGGGCGACAGGAGACCGGCGCAGGCGGGTGTGGGATATGCAGTGCGGGGGAGGCGCCAAATATGGACGGTACTTAAGCTATATAGGTAGGTTAATAACAATGTACTTACCTATATAGTTTAAGTTTAAAAAATTTGGCTCTCAAAAGAAATTTCAGTCATTGTACTGTTGATATTTGGCTCTGTTGACTAATGAGTGTGCCGACCACTGAGCTAGGACAATGTAGAGATACTTTAAAATATATTTAAGAATATTAGGAATAGTTTATTTTTTCCATATATTCACTTAATTGGTTTATACCAAGGAGTTGAATTGTTATATTCATAGTAAAGTAGAAATTAGGTAGGCTTTCTATCTGCTGATTAACTTAAAAATACAAGTGGATATTCTTGTACAAAATGTATGGCTTAAGCTATAAACTGACTTATTGATATGTTTTATTGGCAGAGAACATATAGCAAACAGCAGCCACATCATGATGTTGCTATTTTTATTCGGTCCCATAAACTTAAGTCCTGGAGTATCTAATTATTAAATGTAGAAATAATTAGGGTATTTTCTCTGTTGCTTATAGTATATCAAAAACATATTTGAAATATGGACTTCATAAAATTTATCTTTACTGTTTTCCCTTTTAAATATGTAGTAGTATTTTAAAATAGAAAAGGAAATGTGTAAATGGTGTTAACGTATTGTAAGTCAGCATATCAACCCAAGGCAGTCAGTACTTAATATTATAAAGATCTTACTACAGATTGTGATGGATGATGCACTTTAACTTTTTAGCTTGGATTTTTTTTTTTATTCACCCTAGAACTGTGATGGTGAACCTTTTGAGCTCGGAGTGTCAGCATTTTGAAAAACCCTAACTTAACTCTGGTGCCGTGCCACATATAGATATTTTTTGGTATTTGCAACCATAGTAAAACAAAGACTTTATTTTTGATATTTATTTTATATATTTAAATGCCATTTAACAAAGAAAAATCAACCACAAAAATGAGTTCGCGTGTCACCTCTGACACGCGTGTCATAGGTTTGCCACCACTGCCCTAGAAAATAGTAATTTTTGTAATACATTTCCATGTATTTCTTTTAGATACCTACTATGTACAATTATAATAATACATAAATAGACTATTCATGTGAAGTAGGTGACATTATACAGGACTGACATTTATACTTAAATACAGAATTTGGTTTTATTTGTATACTAGAGGCTCGGTGCACAAAATTCGTGCATAGGTAGGGTCCCTAGGCCTGGCTGGCAATCAGGGCCGATCAGGGCCTTCCAGCTGCCAGCCAGAGCCTTCCTTTTGGCTGCTGGCCGGGGCCTTCCTTCGTTCCGCACCGCCCCCTGGTGGTCAGCACTCGTCAAAGCGAGCAATCGAACGCCCCCATCTCCCAGTCGAACTCCTGAAGGGGCACTTTGCATATTAGCCTTTTATATATACAGATAACTGAATTAAATAATAAGACTTAGAATTCCTGCATCTCCAGGGTGTAGCAAAAAAAAGAGAGAGAGACAACATAATTAGAATTTAAAAAGGTTTAATCCTAAGAAAATGTTGCTTCTTTTCAGTGACAATGGTATATGACTTTTTGAAGCTAGATTTTATGGTTTTCTATTGTTTTCAAAGCAGTGATTTCTCATGATTATTTGAGTTTAAGGTTTTTGCATTACTCTGCATCACAGCTTAATTAATATAAAATCATGTTCTTTATAGGTGCAATTAAATTTTCATTTAGGAAACTTTTTCACAATTGAACTATAAAAATATATAATGATAAACAGTAAAAATAAAAGCCAACTTTACATAGCACTTACTATGTGCCAGAAACTATTCAAAGTGGTTTATATATATTAACTTTTTAATCCTTATTTTCATTTTAAAAATGAGAAAAATGAAGACACAGAAGTTACATAACTTGTCCAAAGTAACAAAGCAAGTTAGCAGGGGAGCTGGATTTTAAATTTAGTCTTTCTGGCTCCAGAGTTCATGACCTTTTTGTACAAAGTTCTACTAATTCAGTGATTTCTTCATTTATAGGTTAAGGAAAAAAATCCAATTTCTCTGAAACACAAAAAATACTGCTTCTGCTTGGGAGTCTTAGGGCAGGGAGTAGGGGTTACCTGTTTGTTTTGTGTGTTTTTTATTAATGCTGGCCAAGGGCAAATTGCAAACCCTTCACTACCTATGTTTATTAGATGGCAAAAATCATATACTAAGAAAGCAAGACAGGAGCAGATCCTTCCCTTTTTAAAAATTATCTTATGGAAGAAGAATGGACAGTATAGGTAAAATGTATTCTATATTACTAAAATGTCTTACCCCTTAACGTTAATTTTTTTCCTTTCCTTTGATCTGTAGAATATTAAATTTATGTAATAGTTTTAAACTCTGGTGCTCGTTTCAGCAGCACATATACTAAAAATAGCTTTAAACTCTGAAATTTTAGTGTTTTCAATGTGAATTTAACAACTTTGAAATATAAAAAAAATAAGACTAAAACTGAAATTTCTAACTTTTCTCCATTCTCATTTCCAAATTTGTGCAAAATTCAGTACATTAATATCTTTAGGACTACCATATCTAGAATAATATATTTAAACTAGTGTGTGTTTTTTTACTTAGAAAAGAGATGGGGAACTTTCACAAGCCAATTCTTTTTTAAATTAATAAAATGCAGCCCTGACTTGTTTGGCCCTGATCGGTTTGGCTCAGTGGGTAGAACGTCGGCCTGCGGACTGAAGGGTCCTAGGTTCGATTCTGGTCAAGGGCATGTACCTTGGTTGCAGGTACATCCCCAGTAGGGGGTGTGCAGGAGGCAGCTAATTGATGTTTCTCTCTCATCAATGTTTCTAACTCTCTATCCCTCTCCCTTCCTCTCTGTAAAAAAATCAATAAAATATTAAAAAAATAAAAAATGCAAATAATCATTTAGGATATTATTCATCATATTAATATTTTTTATACTTTATTATTTCCAAATTTTTAAAAATTGGTCCACTTCTAAAGGAATGAGATGGTTTTATATTAATTGAGGTTCATCTTAATGCAAGAGTCTGGGACTCAGATGTGATGACAAATTATTTTTCTAAATATTTTGAAAACAATTGAGAATTATGGAATCTGGTTAACAGAAAAACTATAATTATTTCTGGTAAGAAATGACACTTGGTTAGGGATACTACTTATTTTAATTATTATATATTAACTCTGCTTATTCATTCATACATTAAGTACCCTGTTTTGTTTTGTTTTTAATAGTAGTTTTTGTTTGTCTTGTTATTTTCTTTGGTGGGAAAAGTATGCTGCTGAAAAGTATAAACTTGTTGGTTTTTAGAATGTTCTTTGCTTTGATTTAAATATTTCATTTTTGTTTCAAAAGCAACTCTTTTTCTATGTGGATTTGATAATCTGTTTATCTTCTAAGATTTCAATAGTTTCTTTCACCTAAACTTTAATAATGTGGCAAATACTGAATTTAGGAAAAATTGGTAGTTTGTTGCTATTAGCACTGTTGCTATGGGAATAAATGAGAATGATTAGCTCTTAGATGGAATTGAACTTCATTGTTTCCATACTAGTTGAAAAAGATTTAGGTCAGGTTCATCTGTTGTTCCTCCTTTTTTCAAAATAAGAGGGAATTTTAATTTAGCACAATGATGTTAATTTTTTTGAGAGATTTTCTTTTTACAGACACATCATCCAAAATGTGTGTATGATCTTTTTCTTAGACTATTTCAGAATTTAGAGAGTATTGATTTAAAAAATAGTACAGCCCTGACCGATTTGGCTCGTGGATAGAGCGTCGTCCTTGCGGACTGAAGGGTCCCAGGTTCGATTCTGGTCAAGGGCATGTACCTTGGTTGCGGGCATATCCCCAGTAGGGGGTGTGCAGGCAGCAGCTGATTGATGTTTCTCTCTCATCGATGTTTCTAACTCTCTATCCTTCTCCTTTCCTCTCTGTAAAAAAAATAAAAAATAGTACATACCTGTTGTATAGAAAGTACCCTAGTAATCAGTGTGTTATTACTTCACTGAATTTTCCAAATGTACTTTTTCTGTTCACCAGGTCTTTGCTATAGATTAGGAAGCAGTGATGAGGTAACACTAATGAATATGTGTTCTTGAGGGTGAGAATCAGAGCTTTTGCAAAGAGGCTAGGTCGTCTCTCATATTGATGTGGCATTTAATAGCTGAGTGAACTGAAAAGCTTAGCTTTATCTCATTTCGGTGTATCTCTTGTTAGTATAGATTTATTTCGTTTTAGTACTTCACATTCTGTGAACTTGTTTAATTGGATAACTCTGTTAGACTATTGATTTTTACCCAAATGGTTTCCTTTTTTTGTTGTTCTTTTTCAAAGGCTTGCCTTTAAAAAACTATAATTTAGAGGACCACCAAAACAGAAAATGTTATTTCCTATGTAGTTTGAAGTACATATTTTCCTCCTTTTCGACTGGCCAGTTTTTTATCCTCTGGCAAAGTAGCTTTCAAACTTTTCTCATCACAACCCACTATAAGATGCATTTTCGTTGTTGCCCAGTATTTATACACACGTATGTACATATTAATATTTAAAATTGAAACAAGTTTCATTAAATAATATTTATCTTTACTATTGGTGATACATAGTAATATTTTCTATTTTATTTTGTTTTCTTGTATTTCATTCAAAACAATTTTTTGGTCTCCATTAAGTTGATACAACCTATTAATGTGTTGTACCTACAATTTGAAATATTCTAGTGACTGCTAAATTTTTTTCCAATATTGTCTTTTTAGAATTGAAAATGTTTGGGTTTGCTAGTTTCTTCCTCTGAAATGTATCTTGATTCTGTTAAGCTTTATAATTGTGCAAAAACAATTGAGAGAGGGAGACACTGTTTGTTGCTGTCATTTCTGTTCTTTACTGTGTCTAGGCACATCATTTTTAAGACTGCAATAATGCAGAATCATGAGGTTGAAAATGCTTGGTCATATACAGAGCTTCTCTCATAAGAATTCTTTGCTAGTTTCCATCTAACAATCTAAGTTTTGGTTGATTAAGTTGTTTTTCACAAACTTTGCTTATGCTTTTGGCAACTAGTCAAAAGGTAACAAAGCTGCTTTATTCTACTTTCTTCCGGTCCCAATCCAGTCTTTGTAAGTCAAGAAAAGAGAAGTGGGGAGTGGAGTAGTTTGCTCCTGCATATGTGATCAGGTAAAAGTAACAGATTGAAGAGTAATTTGGTTTGTTACAATGGACTGCATCTATTGATTGTCCTAATTCATTTCCTGTACTGACAAAGGGGAAAATATGGTAAAGATATCAACAGTTAGAGTGAGGCAGGGTCATTAGGCATTCTCTACTATTTTTACCATTACTATCTCTTAACACAACGAGCACTTAACTATTTGTCAGGCACTGCATAAAGCATTTCACTTGTACTAACTCATATTTACTTGGAAAACTTAGGAGAATGAGAATGAGAAAGGATAGAGAAGAAAACTTGCCTCCTTAGTATCTTCTCATTACTCTGCTTGTGAATTCTGGCTGTTGGTTACTGTATCATGGCATGGCATATATTTTTAGGCTTGGTCAGCTTTTTAAAATCATCAGTCCTGTCTGTAGTTTGAGACCTCAGACCTTGAAGCTAGGCTTGCCGGGGCTTAGGTTCTAGGTTGGTAACTTACTAGTTGTATAACCTTGGGCAAGTTACTCTCTGTACTTTAGTTTTCTCATCAGTGAAAAATGGTGATAATATTGAAGTGTACCTATCTTATAAACTTATTGAGAGGAATAAATTAGTTGATATATGCACTCAGAACAGTGCCTTGATCCATAACAAATCCTATGTAATAAAAACCCTGCGTGTAACATCACGTCCAGAAGCGTGACCAAGCAGAAGGAAGTCAGTCCTGTAGGGGTCATCTTGGAAACAGCTGCACCCTCCCCCAGCTGTTTCCCCGGAGGGTGAGGTTTCAGGCAGGAACCCGCCCTCAGAGCGGAGCGTGGAAGTACTGAGTCTGGCCTTCAAACCAGACCCTGACCGTAGGAAGGAGGCAGCCCCATTCCTCACAGAATCTGCTGTTGGATAGCTTGCTGTCAGTGGCCTGCCAGCCAGGAACCCCATTCACCTGCACCCGGGACCCTGACAGGAGGGAGGAGGGAGCTCCATTCCTCATGGAATCCACAGGTGGCCAGCTTGCTGTCATGGGCCTGCCAGCTAGGAATCCTATTCACCTGCATATCTGTATAAAGTTTTAATACATTATATTAGAGGTCATGGTGGTACTGTTTTACCCACAGTGTCTACAGGAATTGCTGCAGATTTACTTCTTGGTGGAAGCACCTTTCATTCCCAATATAAATTACCGATTTCATTAAATGAAACTTCAATTTCTAGACTCAATATAAAGAGTGAAGTTGTGCCGAAACCAGTTTGGCTCAGTGGATAGAGCGTCGGCCTGCGGACTGAAGGGTCCCAGGTTCGATTCTGGTCGAGGGCATGTGCCAGGGTTGCGGGCACATCCCCGGTGGGAGATGCGCAGGAGGCAGCTGATCGATGTTTCTCTCTCATCGATGTTTCTGGCTCTCTGTCTCTCTCCCTTCCTCTCTGTAGAAAATCAATAAAAATATATTAAAAAAAAAAAAAGAGTGAAGTTGCCAAAACTATTAGAAAGGCCCAACTGCTCATTATTGATGAATGCACCATGGCACCCAGTCATGCTATAAAGGCCATAGACAGATTACTAAGAGAAATTTGAATGTTGTATTTGGTGGGAAAGTTCTTCTTGGAGGAGATTTTCGACAATGTCTCAGTATTGTACCACATGCTATATGATCGGCCATAGTACAAACTAGTTTAAAGTACTGCAATGTTTGGGGATGTTTCAGAAAGTTGTCTCTTAACAACAAATATGAGATCAGAGGATTCTGCTTATAGTGGATGGTTAGTAAAACTTGGAGATGGCAAACTTGATAGCAGTTTTCATTTAGGAATGGATATTATTGAAATCCCCTGTGAAATGATTTGTAATGGATCTATTATTGAAGCTACCTTTGGAAATACTATATCTATAGATAATATTAAAAATATATCTAAACGTGCAATTCTTGGTCCAAAAAATGAGCATGTTCAAAAATTAAATGAAATTTTGGATATACTCGATGGAGATTTTCACACATATTTGAGTGATGATTCCATTGATTCCACAGATGATGCTGAAAAGGAAAATTTTCCCGTCAAATTTCTTAATAGTATTACTCCTTTGGGAATGCCATGTCATAAATTAAAATTGAAAGTGAGTGCAATCATCATACTATTGAGAAGTCTCAATAGTAAATGGAGTCTTTGTAATGGTACCAGATATATTATCAAAAGATTACGACCTAACATTATCGAAGCTGAAGAATTAACAGGATCTGCAGAGGGAGAGGTTGTTCTGATTCCAATAATTAATTTGCCCCATCTGCCACTGGCCTCCCATTTAAATTGATTCGATGATAGTTTCCTGTAATGCCAGCATTTGTGATGACTATTAATAAATCACAAGGAGCCGAAACCGGTTTGGCTCAGTGGATAGAGCGTCGGCCTGCGGACTGAAAGGTCCCAGGTTCAATTCCGGTCAAGGGCATGTACCTGGGTTGCGGGCACATCCCCAGTAGGAGATGTGCAAGAGGCAGCTAATCGATGTTTCTCTCTCATCGATGTTTCTAACTCTCTATCTCTCTCTCCCTTCCTCGCTGTAAAAAATCAATAAAATATATTTAAAAAAAAAAATAAATAAATCACAAGGACAAACTCTAGACAGAGTAGGCATATTCCTACCTGAACTGTTTTCGCACATGGTCAGTTATATGTTGCTTTCTCTCGAGTTTGAAGAGCATGTGACATTACAGTTAAAGTTCTAAATACTTCATCACAAGGGAAATTAGTCAAGCACTCTGAAAATGTTTTCACTCTTAATGTGGTGTACAGGGAGATATTAGAATAAGTTTAATCACTTTATCAGTCATTGCATCACTGTTGTTTTTATATCATGTTTTTGTTGTTTTCATATCATGTTTTTGTCGTTTTTATATCATGCCTTTGTTTTTGTTATATCCTTTTGTTACTGTTTATTAATTTATATATTATTTTTATATACATTTTACTAATTTCCTTTCATCTCTCACATTACTATTATAGAGAAAGGGCAAATAGCAATATTAAACTATTTCTGCTAATTAATTCCCTCTTAATGTGCACGAATTTCATGCACTGGGCTACTAGTATTCCATAAATGTAAACTATTAATAACTCATACAGTTGGATCTCCAAAAAAAGTATTTACACTCTCTGTTGAAATGACAGCACTGAAATTATGGGTGGTGGATTTTTGAAGGAGTAAATAAGTTCGGAGAAATAAAAGATTTAACGAATTGAACCTATTTTTTCTTTTTCTTTTTTTTGATATTATTATTATTTTTAAAATTAAATCTTTATTGTTCAGATTATTACATTTGTTCCTCTTTTTTCCCCCCATAACTACCCTCCACCCAGTTCCCACCCTACCCTCCTCCCTCACTCCCCACCTACTGTCCTCATCCTTAGGTGCACGATTTTTGTCCAGTCTCTTCCCACATCCCCTACATCCCTTTCCCCCCCAAGAATAGTCAGTCCACTCCCTTTCTGTGCCCCTGATTCTATTATAATCACCAGTTCATTCTGTTCATCAGATTATTCACTAGATTTTCAGGTTCACTTGTTGATAGATGTGTATTTGTTGTTCAAAATTTGTATCTTTACCTTTTTCTTCTTCTTCCTCTTCTTAAAGGATACCTTTCAGCATTTCATATAATACTGGTTTGGTGGTGATGAACTCCTTTAGCTTTTCCTTATCTGTGAAGCTCTTTATCTGACCTTCAATTCTGAATGATAGCTTTGCTGGATAAAGTAATCTTGGTTGTAGGTTCTTGGCATTCATCACTTTGAATATTTCTTGCCACTCCCTGCAAAGTTTCTGTTGAGAAATCAGCTGACATTCGTATGGGTACTCCCTTGTAGGTAACTGACTGTTTTTCTCTTGCTGCTTTTAGGATTCTCTCTTTGTCTTTTGCTCTTGGCATTTTAATTATGATGTGTCTTGGTGTGGTCCTCTTTGGATTCCTTTTGTTTGGGGTTCTCTGCGCTTCCTGGACTTGTAAGTCTATTTCTTTCACCAGGTAGGGGAAGTTTTCCGTCATTATTTCTTCAAATAGGTTTCAATATCTTGCTCTCTCTCTTCTTCTGGCACCCCTATAATTCGGATGTTGGTGCGCTTGAAGCTGTCCCAGAGGCTCCTTACGCTGTCTTTGTATTTTTGGATTCTTTTTTCATTTTGCTTTTCCGATTGGGTGTTTTTTGCTTCCTCGTATTTCAAATTGTTGACTTGATTCTTGCAATCCTCTAGTCTGCTGTTGGGAGTCTGTATAATATTCTTTATATCAGTCAGTGTATGCTTAATTTCTAGTTGGTTCTTTATCACAGCATTGAGGGTCTCATTAGATTTCTTGTAGATCTCATTAAGTTTATTGGCAGTTTCTAGAAAATTATTGAAAGACCTTAAAAGTGTGGTTTTGAACTCTATATCCAGTCGTTTGCTTTCCTCCATTTCTTTCATTTGTTTTATTTTTCTTTGTCTCCGCATTTTTTATGCTTCCCTGTGTTGATACAGTGGTTTTCTGCGCTAAGTGTCCTCTAGGGTCCAGTGGTTCAGCCTCCCCAATTACCTGAGGAGGACACTCTTGGTGCACCCCCCTGTGGTCTTTGTGCACAGTCTTGTTGTAGTTAAGCCTTGATTGTTGTAGGTATCACTGGGAGGAATTGGCCTCCAGGCCAATTGGCTGTGAGAATCAGCTGTGTCTGCAGTGGGAGAACTTCTGTGCTGGAGACACCCTTCTGGGGCAAGACTTGCTTCAATGGGGCTTTGGTGCTCACTGAGTCTGCGCCCTGAGTGTGTCCTTTATGTTTCCACGGAACTGCAAACTGGTTGGTCCCACTCTGACCTCTGGGCTTCCTGGCTCCTGGATCTCTAGGGAGGTGCTAATCTAGCCTTTGCCTGAGGCTATCCAGCAAAAGCCTCCCTGCAGGGCTTGGTCGGGGCGGGTCCCACGGGATCAACAGGGTGGGGCTAGCAGTTATAGCTGCTCTCAGTCCTGCCCTAAGAGGCTTTGCTTCTCAATGTCCCGGTAATCGCTGCAAGCCCCTTGGAGAGAAAGCTGCCCTCGAGTTCCGACCGCTGCCAGACAGTCCCGCTTCTCCCATATGAGTCTGGGTCCCTAGAGACTCGCCCGGACCTGGAGCTCAGAGCCTGAGACTCTCTCCCGATTGAAAACGACAACCGCGCCCTCAGCCGCCAGCCCACTTCACGCACCTCCGCACCTGAGTATTTTACTTCCTCACTGTGCCTCCTCTGAGTCTCAGTATGCTTTTCTTTTTCCTTCTAGTTGTAGAATTTCCACTTAGCCAGCCTTCCTGTGGTTCTGGGTGATGTCCATTCTGTCTTTTAGTTGTATTTTTGAAGTGGTTGTGCGAGGCAGCAATCTCCGGTGTTTACCTATGCTGCCATCTTGGTTCCCCCCCCCCCCTCCTATTTTTTCTTTATCCTCACCTGAGGATATGTTTATTGATTTGAGAGAGAGAGAGAGAAACATCCATGTGAGAGAAACATGGATCTGTTGCCTCCTGTACACAGCCCGACCAGGAATTGAACCCACAACTTTTTTTTAAAAAATATATTTTATTGATTTTTTACAGAGAGGAAGGGAGAGAGATAGAGAGCTAGAAACATCGATGAGAGAGAAACATCGATCAGCTGCCTCCTGCACATCTTCCACTGGGGATATGCCCGTAACCAAGGTACATGCCCTTGACTGGAATCGAACCCGGGACCCTTCAGTCTGCAGGCCGACGCTATATCCACTGAGCCAAATCGGTTTGGGCTGAACTCATAACTTTTTTGATGTATAGGGCAATGCTCCAAGCAATTGAGCCACCTGGCCAGGGCAAACCTAGATTTTATAGTTTTTCTCACAGCTAAAGACATTTCAAAAGACTTATTTCTATTAGTATAGTATATAATAAATTTTATCCAGATTACTCTGGAGAGCTCGTTGATATATAGATATATAGAATTTTTACTTTAAAAGTGGATGAAATAGAGTACAAATCTTTACTGGAAGCAATGCATTTCTAGAATATTCATGTTGAAGTATACCATATGTCAGGCAATAGTGTTATTGGAGAAATGCATGGATGGCCTTTCTCTGTTGCTAGTGGGAGTGGGGTTCTTGGGGTATTGGTGGAATAAGAGTTTCCGGAGGCCCCCACAGGAGGATGAGACGTGTTAGAAAGCTTTGTGTGGAATTACAGCCTTCAGTTTGAAAAGTTACATTTCCCTTAAACCAGTCCTGGAAGAGGTGCAGTTGAGGATTCAGCAGAGCTAGAAGCAAAGCCAATGTCCAGAGTTTCTGTTCCATGGTGGAGCTGGGTCTGGTGTAGCATAAGATTAGTCACAGTTCATCAGTCCATTGTGTGGGTGAATGTATGGGAGTGTGCCACCTGCAATAAGAGAGCCAGGAGCCCAATGCAAAAGAGTGCAAGAGAGGGAACTTCTTTGTTTAGGAGTTATGTATCACAAATATTCCCGCCCTTGCAGTGGCCACGCCTATTCTGGCCAATGTCCTGTTCCCAGGTGTGACTGACAGACAAGTACTTTCCCTATTTCACCCAGACTTTAATAGGCATGCGTCTATTTGGTTTTCCCTTTGCTCCTATCCAGTTAATTCATGACTGAGTTTATTACAGTGCTATCAATAGCACCTACAGAAAATATTGTGCTTCTTGTAAAAATGTTCACTTCAGCGATTAAAGGAAAATGAAGATAAAGTTTTGGAGGCTGTGAGTTCTATGGAGTCTGGATCTTCACACATTAGAGAAATTCTTGTTTTGTAACTGACAAGTTAAAAACAAAAGAGAGGTTCATCCAAGGAGGGTTGGAAGGAATGTAGTAGAACTGTTGGATTATTATATTAAGCTTACTTTGACACATTTAATTCAGGTTAACTCCTTTCTTCTCAATACTTTTTACTGTGGTTTTAGAATTTTTTCTGTGGAACACATCTTCCTATTTTAAAGAAAGCTTGTGGGGAAAAGTTTGTGTTAATTTTTTATTAAAGATTTAATAAACAACTTGAAAGGGTGATTTTTCAAGAAGTAATATTAGAAACTGTAAAAACAATTCTTTAGAGAATCTGTTCTGGATAAAATATTTTTCCTATTAAAATTTGGTACAGCCTAAGTGTATTTTCAAATATTTTTTCTCAGTAAATTCTATAGTGTTCTGTTAACACATTGGGGACGGATTATGAGAATTCTCGCTTTTACAAAATATCATACTCTAAAAAGATATTAGCTTGTAAGAACATGTAATAAATAACTTCAAAATGCAATGGGTATTTAATTTTAAAGTGTGCATTTAACATTTATGTAAAACATTTTTTGTACTCGTTCAATAGAAACTTATCTACCCACTGGGTGAAGCTAGCAATAAAACTACTGGTCCGCAGTGTGTTGAGTGTAAAGTTACTATAAATATTCCTACAGCTGACAGTACCATGATATGTTATCAGTCATGCCTCCCAAATAAAGAAGCTAGAAGAATTCATCAACTTTACCAGAGTCAGTTGGCCAAGCTGTTTATTTATATGGAAGGAGTTGTCCAGCATGGTGATGGGTTTTGCCTCTCTGCAGAAAGTCCATCAGGGAAGGTACAGTTGGATACAATATTTTTTGGCCACAGAAATGTGATTTGTGCTGTTGCCTGAATTATGAGAGCTAAAAGGTCCTCTTAAAGTCACTCTAAATAAGCCTTAAGGGATGTCTGCTCAGTGCAGAGCTACTGGATATTTGTGTTTACTTTAGCAGGACTCTAAGTAAATATGTTAGTAGATATGTTAGATGTTTTTTAAAAGGTGGCAAATAAAAAATGGTTGCCATCAGCTGATGAGATTTTGGTGAATTTCTGAAAGATAAGAAACAGATTGCATCAGTAGAGAAACTAGGAGTAGAAATCACAGTTGAAAGTATGTGTAGAAGTTTCAGAAATGTACTAATCTCTAAGTCAGGGGTCCTCAAACTCTTTAAACAGGGGGCCAGTTCACTCTCCCTCAGACCGTTGGAGGGCCGGACTATAGTTTCAAAAAAAACTATGAACAAATTCCTATGCATACTGCACATATCTTATTTTGAAGTAAAAAGACAAAACGGGAACAAAGACAATATTTGTATTTGCATGTGGCCTGCGGGCCGTAGTTTGAGGACCCCTGCAAGTAAACAAAAATGAAGAATGGAAGGGTGCCTATTCATCAAATTTCCTGGCCTTTGCTCTCAATTTTGATCATCTGGTGTGTGTCCCCTGGATAAAGCCCAGAGAAAAGTTTTCCAAACATTGAACCATCTGCCTGGAGAGGGCATAAATTTCCTTATAGCAGTGGTTCTCAACCTTTCTAATGCCGCGACCCTTTAATACAGTTCCTCATGTTGTGGTGACCCCCAACCATAAAATTATTTTCGTTGCTACTTCATAACTGTAATTTTGCTACTGTTATGAATCGAATGTAAATATCTGATATGCAGGATGTATTTTCATTGTTACAAATTGAACATAATTAAAGCATAGTGACTAATCACAAAAACAATATGTAATTATATATGTGTTTTCCGATGGTCTTAGGCGACCCCTATGAAAGGGGTCATGTCATTCTTTTGCCTGAAGCACCCATTGCCTTCCTAAACTCTATTGTATTTTACAAGGTTGTGTGATCCGGCCCTTTGCCTACTTCTCAGGCCTCATTTCCAACCCCTCATTCACTTGCTAACATTGGCCTTTTTGCTATTTTCAGACATGCCTAGATGTTATCCTTTCAGTTTCTTCACACTTACTAGTTCCTTCTGAAAGCCCTCCTTCACATCTTCTCTTTTTAAAAAAATATATATTTTTATTGATTTCAGAGAGTAAGGGAGAGGGAGAGAAAGATAGGAACATCAATGATGAGAGAGACTCATTGATCGGCTGTCTTCTGCAAGCCCCATACTGGGGCTCAAGCCCACAACCCAGGCATGTGCCCTGACTGGAATTGAACCGTGACCTCCTGGTTCATAGGTCGACGCTCAACCACTGATTCATGCTGGCTGGAGCTATATTTTTATAGCTCTTTCTTTTTCATTATTCAGATCTCTGATGAAATGTTACCACATCAGGGAAAAATTACCTTATCTAAAATAGCATCCCTGGTTTGGCCAGTGTGACTCCGTGGTTGAACATCCACCTATGAATCAGGAGGTCACAGTTGGATTCCTGGTCAGGGCACATGCCCAGGTTGCAGGCTCGATCCTCATTAGGGGGTGTGTAGGAGTCAGTGAGTATCATCATTGATGTTTCTATCCCTCTCTCCCTCTCCCTTCTTCTCTGAAATCAATAAAAATAAAATTTTAAAAATCAAATAAAATAGCCCTAGCTGGTTTGGCTCAGTTTGGACCGAAGGGTCCCAGGTTCGATTTCGGTCAAGGGCATGTACTTCGGTTGCAGGCTCCCCCCACACCCTTAGGGCACGTGCAGGAGGCAACCAATCGGTGTGTTTCTCTTACATTTATCTTTCTCTCTGTCTTCCTCTCTCTTCCACTCTCCCTAAAAATCAATGGAAAAATATCCTCGGGTGAGGATTAACCCCCCCCCCCTCCAAAAAAAAAAAAACAAGAAAGAAAGAAAGAAAATAGCTTCCCTGTAGTCCAGGGGTGTGGAAAGGCTGGCCCTAGCCATATAAGGTGGCCCACAAAATCATTTAGTCTAGCCCTGCCAAGGTATTGGGGGTGAGTTAATTAAATGTTTGACCAAATACAGCAGGCTAATTTTTAAGTTGATAATTTTGTATGGCTTACGAATGATGCTATAAATATCTAAATGGCCCTCGGCAGAAGAAAGGTTCCCCACTCATGGTGTAGTTACTCTCTATTCTTTACTTTGTTTTATTTTTCATAGTACTGGTTATCTTGTGAAATTATTACCTTACGTATCTGTTTATCTTTCTATTAGAATATAAATTTCCTTGAGTCTGGGGACTTTGCTCATTACTAAATTCCCAGTATCTAAACTAGTGCCTGGCATGTAGTAGACACTCAATAAATATTTTATAAATGAATGAGTGAATTTTGACGTTAGAGAAAGAAGCAAGAATAGACTGAAGCAATTATAGACTGGTATTACAAAAGCAGAGGAAGCAAAAAGCAAAGTGAGTTTCTAACTCCAGTGTTTCTTTCTAGGGTAAAACTCTGATAGCTACTCTCTCTGAAGTCAGAAGTCTGGCATAGAGACCAGATATATCCCTAATAATTTATGTGATGTTCAGAACAGATAGGGATTCATATCTAGAAAGCCAGTTAACTGCAGATACTGCCTAACAGCATAATTCACCTCTTTTCTATAGGCACTGGAAGTGGGTATATATACTAAGTGGCCAGAATATTATGACCACCCCAACAGTACAATGAGTGGATTAGTTATGCAAGCAATAATAATAATAAAACCTTGAGAGTATTTGCTTAGGAAGTTTTCAATATTCAGTATTTTTGAAAGTGTCAATGAAGTACTAATGGGGTGGTCATAATAATCTGGCTGGTTATAATAATCTGGCCACTCAACGTATAACTAGAACCTGCATATAACAACAGATGAACAAAGATTCTCATCCACTCTGAGAAAAAACTGTTTAGTTGAAACTTCCAAAATACAAATATGAACTAATAACCTAGATTAATTAGTCATTTGAGAAAAATTAATACTATGAGAGATACCAAATGCAACCGAAACTAAGGAAATAAGGAATAGTATAAACTGAAGGAAAATTTAAAGATAAGAATTATCAGTAATTGCAGAAGAAATAAGAAATGTAAATATTGAAATTTTTAAAATAAAAAAGAGACTGAATTAATAAGTATGAAGATTGAGCTGAAGGAGCTTCTCAAATCAAATGCAGAGGATGTCAACAATAATGGCAGAGAAAGAACCTCTGAAAACTTTCTCCTAAGAGCAATGAGAACACTGACAAAAATAGAACTTTTTCCAGAACTATGAGAATTAACCAAAGGCTTGCAGCAATCTGGGAACATTTATTCAAGAAAAATGGCTGAATTTCAGCAAAACAGTATACTTTGTAGAGTTTTAACTTGCTTTGTTTCTATTCCCCTCTCTCCAGCTCCACAGTAGCCTTGAAAACCAACTGCCCCAATCATGGTGAAAACTAGCAGCCTCCAGAAGCCACTGGAAGGGGCAGAACAAGATTGGAACTCCTTCAAAGCCCCATTCCCAGGGAATTGTCATTACTTGACCTGTTTGGTGGTTCCTTGAAAGACAAGACTGTCTGTATTTGACCCGATGTGGAGCTCATCCTGTACAAATAGCCTTTTGCCCATCAGGGTGTTCATTGGAAACAGAGGCAGTGGTTGAACATCTTGGCTGCCTGTGATAGTGAATAACAGTTGGGACAAACAACAGGCTAACCAAAAAGCTTAAAAGGAATAGCTTGAGGAATGAGATAGCCATTAGGGGATTTGAGAAGCTCTGATATATTTCTGGGAAATCTGAAAGATGTATATGCGTGGGGCTTTGTGCATGTTTAGGAAAGACCTGAGAAGGCCTAAGCTGTCAGTTCTGGTTCATCTTTAAGTTCTGTGCAAGCAGGTAGTGAAGACTAAGGCAGATTTGTAAATTGATTGGCTGAGTGTTAAGTATGTGCCCTGATATACATACAGAGCCCAGCAGTCAAGACTGGAAGATTTTCTAAGGAAATCTGTCTAATCAGTAGCTCATCATTAATACTAATAGCAGAGACTTCAGTGGCCACATGTGACAAAGAATCCAGACTGTAGAATTAGATTCTTTATTTCCCTCTCCTATTTCATTTTTCTTACCACTACTTAAATAATAAGTTACTGGTTATCTGTCTCTTCGCTCTGATTAGAATATCCACGCAGTGAGAGCCAGGGACTTTGTCTTTTTGCACAGGGCTTTATCTCCAGTGCTTAGAACAATGCCTAGTACATGAAATATTTTTTGAAATAATGAATAAATGAATGACTCAGATATCAATCCTCTATTCACTTTCTGTCTTCTAAAAATCTGTTGTCTTTTGCCCCCTGAAAACACTTTTTTTATTTTCGTTGTAATTGTGTATTTTATCTATTCTATTCCTTTACTATTAATTTTATAGAGTGGATTTCTGTGCATTGTCAGCTCTCTTGAACCCAATGTTCTGATTCCTGATTTTGATCAATAGGAAGGTGGTTGAGAGTAAACTGATTGGGATGAAGTTTGGGAAGTTATGTGGTAGAATTCAGCATTCAAAAGAAGAGAATGAAATAACTACACACTATACAAATAATTTTGACAATCTGGATGAAGTGGCTATTTTATTTTATTTGTTTTTATTTTGTTTTATTTTTTAGATTTTCAAGTTCTATTCATTACTATCTCTTATTCCCATGACACTATTTTATTAAAGTTAAGCCACACATTTAAAAAAATACTTAGGCCCAGTCATAAGATGGAGAAATTATTTGCTAAAATTTTATTTGGGGAGGTGTGGTGAATAATTCTTTGAAGTTTTAAAATATGCATTGATTGGTGTTTATTTCTACTGGCACATGTGGTCATACTAAAAATGTGATTTGTAGTTGCAATGACTTGGTTATCCCCTTTAATAATGATTATTTTCTCAAGCATGAAATGGCTGTTTTAGAAAAACATTAACAGATTTGATGCCAGAAGAAAGAAATTTAATAGACTGATAACATTGAAGAAATTAAAGTTGTTTTAAGGACTGCTCCACAAAAACCTTGAGACCCAGATATTTTCATAGGTATGCTATTTCAAATACCCAAGGAAGAGATACTTATGGCTCTTCTAAAGCAGTGATTTTTCAGCCTTTTTTCATCTCATGGCAGAAATTACTAAAATTCTCCGGCATACCAAAAATGTATTATATTTTTTGCCAATCTGACAAAAATTATTTATTTTGTTAAATTAATTTTTTGAGAGAGAGAGAGAGAGAGAAAGAAATACCGACTTGTTCCACTTATTTATGCATTCATTGGTTGATTCTTGTATGTGCGCTAACCAGCGATCAAACCCACAATCTTGGCGTATCAGGACGATAACCAACTGAGCTACCAAGCCAGAGCAAAAATAGGTATAATTTTGATTCATTCACATTGGATGGCTATTATTTATTGTATTGGCTGTTTTCATTTTTTAATTTTACAATTTAAGGGAAAAGAGGTCAATGCCCTTTACTAGTCAGGTATTACATGTTTTAAAAGTTCTTGCAGCACACTGGTTGAGCATGGATGAAGAAAAAAAGTTTATAATTCTTTTAAGAAAGCTAATGAAATATTGATTGTAAACTTTCTAGGCAGCATGAAACAGGAAAATATGAAAAATTTTTACAAATATTAATGTAGCTTCAATTCAGTACTAGCAAATGGAATTCAACAGTACATGAAAATAATCTTCAGCCCCAGGGTTTCAGCTCTGAAATAAATGCATATGTGGTTCAATATTAGGAAATCTATATACATGTTCTATTAATAGGTGAGAGAAAACCACATGATCATTTTTTTGATGCCAAAAAAGCATTTGACCTAATTAATATCAATTCCTGATAAGCATTCTCTGTGTAATTAAAATTGATGAATTCTTATTTCACATGATTAAGAAAAATTTTATTTCAAACCAAAACCATTGTCATGCTTAGCGAGTGGTATGCTAGAAGTATTTTTATTAATGTAAGGAACAAGAAAAGGATGCCCAACGTTTAGCACTGTTACATAATATTATAGTGGAGGTGTAAGTCAATATCCAAGATTAATATTGGGGAGAGAGGAAGCAAAATTTTTGTGCAGCAGGGGACAATATATACATAAAACTCAAGAATCAACCATTTTACTGTTCTCGTTGTTAGAAACAATAAGAGACTTTGGTAACGTGGCTCTTTACAAAATTAATGTACCAGAATCATCAGCTTTCCTATATATAAAAAGCAGCTTCTTTAGAAAATATAACGAAAAATATAAGAAACAAAAAGATAAGATACCAACATAAGTAAATGGAGAGGCTCTACTAAGAGACATTTTAAAAAGATTAACTGGAAATACTGTGCTCTTAGGAGAGCTCAATATTGTAAACTTATTGATTTTCCCTAAATTATTTTATGTACTTAATGCAATTTAAATTAAAATATTGTTAGTTTTTTAAAACTTGACAACATTACTGTGAAGTTCATTTGGAAAGCATAAAATGTGAGAAAGAAGAAGAAGAGAAGCTAGCCTTTCAAGTATTAAAACACATGAAAAAAAACACCTCTACGGTATGTTAGGAAATTATAATATTTCAAGTTGGTTTCCGAGGAAGTACCAAATAGACTCTGAAACAAATAGACTAATAACAAAATCTAGAAATTGCATATATATATATATATATATATATATATATATATATATATGGATTTATGCATTATAAAATTGGCATTTCAAGTCATTGGAGAAAATGGCAAGATTTAGTAAATGGTATTAGGACAAGTGGTTAAGTATTTGGTGGATCAGTCAAATAACACCTAACACTTATTATGTATCAGGGCAGCTATCATAAACTCTTTATATTTATTAATATATTTAATTCTCCCAACAGCTTTGTGAGATACTGTTTTACCCCATTTTATAGATGGGGAGATTGATGCAGAGTCACACAGCAATTAAGTGGCAGAAAGTGGGATTCAGGTATAGGCATTCTGGTTCCATGGTATGTTCTCTTAATCACTGTGCTATTATTGTCTCTAAGCGTATATGTAAATGTAAGTAATAGAGCCATCAAAGTTATAGAAGGAAGGGTGAATCATTATTTATAAGTTGGTCTTGTGGAAGCCTAAAAAGCGGCACAAAACCTAAAAACTACAAAGGAAAAAAATTGGCAAATTTTATTTCCTAAAAATCATAACTTCTATTTGGCAACATATGCCATAAACAGAGTCAAAAGACAAATGACAAGGAGAGAGAAAATGTATAAGTGAAAAGGCTAATTTCCATAATTTACAGTGTATTGATACCAAATATTAAGAAAACGATCAGCAACCCTATAGTAATTGGCAAAAGATGACTAGGCAGTTTATCAGAAATAAGAGCCAAACAACTGAAAACACTTATTTTTATTTATAATTAGTGATATAAAGCATGCAATTTGGAATCATCTTTTACTTATTGCATTAGGCAAAACTTAAAAGATTGATGGTACTTGGTACTAGTTGAGGCACAAGGAAGTGTGCACTAATCGTTGCAGTCTTTTTCTGTAGGTTTTCAGGGTTCCTTCAGTCTGACAGATTTATCAGGGTTTGGTAGAATTACTTAGGAAGAAGAAAAAGTACACATATATACATGTATTTTTTATATGTAAGGATTAAAGGGCTTACCCTGTGGGTGAAGAAAGCAATTTTCAGGTACACCAAAAGGAATGTAGTACAGATGGGACATTCAGTCAGCATCATCTAATCTAGCAGAAAATGCAAGTAAGGTGTGGACTGAGGAAAGACCATTGTGAAAAATCAGTTATGACTTCATAGAAAAATTTTGAAGATTTAAATTTTAATAAAGTCAAATTTATTCCTTTTTCTCTTTTATGGATTTGCTGTGGTGTCATACCTAAGAAATCCACTGAACTGTGAATGCCTTATGGAAATGGTCCTGATTTCTTCTTCCACTCCCAGTGCTTAGTAAGACACTTATGAATGCAAAGGGGACTAATATTTTTAGGGTACCTCTACTATGTTTTAGGCACTGTGCATGGTACTAGACTCTTTTCCTAAGTATTCATTAATTGAATTAAAATAAAATAAAATGAATCTAGCCCTACCTGGTTTGGCTCAGTGGATAGAGTGTCGGCCTGTGGACTGAAGGGTCCTGGATTCAGTTCCAGTCAAGGGCACATGCCTGGGTTGCAGGCTTGAATCCCCAGTAGGGGACATGCAGGAGGCAGCCAATCAGTGATTCTCATCATTGATGTTTCTATCACTCCCTCCCTCTCCTTTCCTATCTGAAATCAATAAAAATATATTTAAAAAATAAATAAAATGAATCTATATTTACAAGAGAATCTAAAACTGACTTGCCCAAGGTTTTATAGCTGGTAGGTAATAGAGCTAAATGCTTTTGACTCTGAATCCCATCTCTTTCCCTTAGACTGACTTGCCTCATTACATAGTAAGCTCCTACTTAGCGCATTTGGAATGATTGACTATAAAAATGTGATCACAAACTTAGAAACGTTTCATAAAGCAAGCTTGATTAACACATTTTTGCACCCTTTTGGTATTATGCCTATAAGCCATTTAAATATTTTTTAAAGAAAACAGTGCTGCTCATATAATATTATTCTGAAATAGATTTTCAGAAGTGTTTCAGAGATAGTACAGAGAGTTTCCATGTACCCCTTACCCAGTTTCCCCTCTTGTTAATATTTTTTGTGTGTTTTTAAATCCTCACCCCAGGATATATATTTAGAGGAAGGGAGAGAGAGAGACAACAATGTGAGAGAGAAACATCGATAGGTTGCCTCCTGTACTCGCCCCGACTGGGAATCAAACCCACAACCTTCTAGTGTACAGGACGACATTCCAACCAACTGAGCCACCCAGGTAGGGCTTACATAACTATGGTACATTTGTCAAAACTAAGAAACCAATATTGGGACATTACTATTAACTAAATCCAGGCTTCACAAACTTTAGCTTTCACTGTTTTTTTTTCACTAATGTCCTTTTTCTCTTCCTAGATCCAACTCAGGATACCACATTGCACTCTATAGATATAAAAAGTGACTTTGTGAAAGAAATAAAAAAATAAATACTTCACTCAAAATAGAAAAATATGAATTTCAGTCTTGAGGCATAGTTTGCCTAAGATTATTAGTTAAGATCAACTGGAAAAGAGGACTTGTGTATCTTTCAGGTTTAACTCCATTAAGCAGTCTTCTTTTTTTTTCCCCTAAGCAAAACAACAAATAGTATAGTGGCTGTATTCTGATTTTAAGTGCTATTTTTTAAATAGTAGTACAGGTGCTCCTCAACTTGCGATGCAGCCGCAATAAACCCATCATAAGTTGAAACCCATCATAAGTTGAAAATATCATAAATCATCTTCTAGTAATATAAGTAAAAAATGTACTTAATATACCTAACCTATAACATCATAGTTAAGTCTTGCTTACCTTAAACGTGTTGAGAACACAATATCTCAAAAACACTGGCAACACACTATACTTAGAGTGTTGGTTCTTTACCCTCGTGATTGTGTGCCTGACTGGGAGCTATTGCTACCCTTCATCATAAGAGAGTTTTGTACCACATATTACTAGCCTGGAAGAAGATCAAAATTCAAAGTACGGTTTCTACTGAATGTGTATTGCTTTTGCACCATCATAAAGTTGAAAAAGCGTAAGTCAAACAGTCATAAGTCAGGGACTGTACTTGAGTTTGTTCTCAAGGCATTATTAGATCAGTAAGGCTTCTCACGATCCATGAAATACCTGGGACTGCCAGTGTTATTACTGTTCGCTGGGAATTTCTTCCACTATACATTTAGGGTTCGGCTCAGAGCAAAAGCATGAGAATGCTAACTTTGTAGTTATGTGACAGTTCAGTTAGGCAAACTGTCCAATTATTTGGAAAGTTTTTGAGTGTTTTATTTTTACCCTATTAATGTGTGGAAGCATTTTTACAGCGGTATGTATAATCATGTTTTGTCTTATTTATGTATTTTTCTTCATTTCCCACCTTTGTTTTCAGCTTGTGTATTTCTTCAGTGGCCAAATGGCCAACAAACCAAAGCAGAGAGGTAATAGCAAAACGAATGAAAAACTCAATAAACTTTTATACTATTTGTATTAATTTTCTGTGACTGCCATAATAAATTACCACAAATTTGGAGGTTTGAAACATCAGAAATTTATTATTCTCTTGCATTTCTGGAGGCCAGAAGTCTGAAATCAACGCAAAGCTGCACTTTCTTCATAGCCTCTAAGGGGAGAATCTGTTCCTTGCTTCTTCCAGCTTCTGGTGACTGCTGGAAGTCTGGCCATATCCTCCAACCTCTGCCTCCATCTTTGTATCACCTTCTCTCTGTATGTGTTAGCTAATTTCCCCTCCACCTTACTCTTATAAGGACATGAGGTGGCACTTATGACCTACCTAGGTAATCAAGGATAATCTAATCTCAAAATCCTTAATTTAATCCTGCAAAGACTCTTTTCTAAATAAAGTAACAATCACCAGTTCTGGGAATTAGGATGTAAATCCATCCACCTTTCCTTCCTTCCTTCCTTCCTTCCTTCCTTCCTTCCTTCCTTCCTTCCTTCCTTCCTTCCTTCCTTCCTTCCTTCCTTCCTTCCTTCCTTCCTTCCTTCCTTCTTTCCCTTCCTTCCCTTCCTTCCCTTTCTTCCCTTTCTTTTTAATTTAAAACTTTACCCTACCAAAATAGTTGTGGCAATGTAAAGTACAGCATAAAAAACATGTAGTCAATAATATTGTAATAACTATGTATGGTGCCAGTTGAATACTGGAAATATCAGAGGGAACAGTTTGTAAAGTATATGATTGTCTAACCACTATGCTGCACATCTAAAACTAATACAAAATAATATTGAATGTAAATAGTAACTGAAAAATTTTAAAAATAAACAAAAACCTTTAACCTACTAATAAGTGAGGGAAAATAAAGGCTTCTAACCTCTAAGTAAGCAGTATCAGTGCTGTGATCTCTTATTATAAATATAATATTAAAATTTGAAATAAAGTTTATCACTTCTTGCTTTTTTTGGATAACACAAACTTCAAAATGATGTTTTTCAAATCAGTTAACAAAACCTTGTAAAGAATTAAATTTGTGACTTAAGGCATCCCTGGTGAGAAATGAGAAAAGTGAAGATTTTAATTTTTTGTGCCTCTAAATATATTAAAGGTTCTTAAAGAACTAGTTTAAGTAAATATTTAGAGGAATCAAGAGCCTGGAAATTGTGTTTGATTGAATGAATATTTAATGCCCGCCATGTGCTATCAGATACTAAAAAGAAGAAGGTGGGCTCTGCCATTGTCAGTTTAGGATCAAGATTCCACAGAATCTTAGAAACAAGGGAAAATTAATTTTAGCAGAATTAACTGCCAGTTATAGAGACTACACAGTAAAGGTCAGAGGAGTAAGTAGTTTTGAAAAATTCTTAAATAACTAATAATGAAGCAGGAAAATCTTTCTCCAGTAACTTTGAGGCTTTAGTAGGTTTGGAGATACTTTGTTTTTCTAAAATATGCTTTTATCTCTGACTAGAAATGGTAAAAATTTATTTTCATATATTTTGTGATTAAAATTACCTGTTCCATTAACAGATCAAAGCCTGTACATTAGAAATTAAAGATTTATGGTTGTAAAGAGAAAGCAAATTGTTATTTTTGCTAGACTGTACAGGAAGTTAAAAAGTAGCATAAAAAAATAATCTTATTTTAGGATTTTCAGTAAGTCTTAAAGTGCCAGATAACACATTTAAAAAGAAGTTTTAAGTTTAAGAACATGTTACTATATCACGAAGTCAAAGTAATATAACAGAATAGTTGGAGAATTAATGAAGGAAGGGGAATAAATAGCCTAAGGTAATATTAGGAATGCATTTTTATTTTTTTTTAGGTAAACTAGGATGTTTAATTTTAAGAGAACCCTCTTTCAACAGGATCATTCAATTCTAAAAATGGTGGCATTCTTTTAAACTTTCCTTTTTTCAGAAGCAGCAGTTATATTGGGTTAATCTAAAAAATGTGAACCCCCCTACTTTCATTTTTCTGCATAGGATCATGAGAATGGCTTAGGTTATCTTTCACATTTCCAAGCAAAATTCAAACTCCAAAAAACAGCCCTTTGAGAGTAAACAAACAAGCAGAGAGCATTGCATTATTACCCTAATAAAGCTGTAGATTACATCCCATGCACCAACAAATCTACTGGCTAGTTTTGCACTCTTTCACAGAATTTTACACCTATGATACCAAACACTGACATAGAAAACTCCCTAATAAGATAAAGGAGTGCCAAAACCGGTTTGACTCAGTGGATAGAGCGTTGGCCTGCGGACTGAAGGGTCCCGGGTTCGATTCCGGTCAGGGGCATGTACCTGGGTTGCAGGCACATCCCCGGTGGGAGATGTGCAGGAGGCGGCTGATCGATGTTTCTCTCTCATTGATGTTTCTAGCTCTCTATCTCTCTCCCTTCCTCTCTGTAAAAAATCAATAAAATATATTTAAAAAAAAAAAAAGATAAAGGAGTGATTTTCAGTCAGTATACTGTTGCACACTGTTGGGACACAATTTTTTAAAACATGCAATACCTGACTAGTCAGGGGCACTGACCTCTAGCCCCCTTAGATTGTCATATTAAAAAAGAATGGGCCAAACCGGTTTGCCTCAGTGGATAGAGCATCGGCCTGCGGACTGAAAGGCCCCAGGTTCGATTCCGGTCAAGGGCATGTACCTGGGTTGCGGACCCATCCCCAGTAGATGTGCAGGAGGCAGCTGGTCGATGTTTCTAACTCTCTATCCCTCTCCCTTCCTCTCTGTAAAAAATCAATAAAATATATTTTTTAAAAAAAGAATGGATCAAAATACCTATTTTTTGGTCAGATTGGCAAAACAGTACTTTTTGGTGTGCTGCAGAATTTTAGTAATTAGTTTATGTGTGCCATGAGATGAAAAAGGTTGAAAATCGCTGATATAAAGCCAAGACAAAAGCGTCTATCTTAAGAGTAATGAGACACACCATCACTTTATAGTCTTCTAACGTTACTGCATTTTAGCTTTTATAATGTGACAATGCATTCATGAGACAATTAGCAGACTAGTTTTAACAAAGAACACTTTTAAGCAGACATGACTGTCCTAAATTGTTTATTAGGTAAGGATTTTACAAACATATTAGCGGTAACGGTGGAGCTGGAGAGTATTGCGCCTTCTCCAGGCCGCACGGTGAGAACCACCAGTAGTGTGGTGGGACTTGTGGCCCTTCCCAAGGCCATGGCTCTTGCGCCTGCACATGTCAGCCCTCGCATCTTCCTGTGCTTGTGGGCTGCTTTGGTGATCCACTGGGTGTCAGGATTTCTTCTGATAGCTTTATGGGATGGATCAATGAGGATAACCTCAAAGAATTTGTACGTGGAATCTTCACCACTCCAGTAAGAATTCAGGACTCTCAGAGCCCCACAGTGGCGTTCAGCTCGCTCCTCTGCAACAGACTGAAGACTTCGAGCAAACTTTAGCTGGTTAACACTGATGGGCAGGCTTGCCATAGGTCGCACCCTTAGGAACAGGGCGTTTGCGGCCACCATGGTGCACACGAATCTGTTATATGGCATAGCCTTGCTTGGCCTTGTAGCCCAGCCTGCGCGCTTTGTCGGGTGAGGAGCGGGGAAGGGGGGAAGGGGGGGGAGGGGGGAAGGGGGGAAGGACCCCCCCCCCCCCCCCCCCCCCCCCCCCCCCCGTGGAGCGCAGAGAGCTGGCGGTACTGCCAGCAGCGCACTCTGAGAAGGAAGCGCTTTGCATCGGACTGCTGCTTCCTCCCTAGCTCCTGGATGTACTTGTAAGCGCGCCCATTTTGGTTTACCTGATGGCTTTAGCCAGACCGAAAGGAAGAGCCTCTCCAACAATCCTCTTTGGACTCCTCCTGGGAATGCAGTTATAAAAGGGAAGGTTTTATGCTCAATTCTGCATGAAGGGAAATAAGACAAGGGAGTTCAGAATCTTGGGTTCCACTACTGGTTCTGCTACTTACAGACATCATGGAGCAATGCCTTCACATCTTTGGTTTTAGTTTACTCAACCCTAAAATAAGGATTACCTCTAACAATTTAATAATCTATATTCCTTGTAGCATCATTTGTTATAAATTTTCTTCCATTCACAGAGTGACTATTTTTCTGTCCAGAAGAGTAAAATCAAATGCGAAATGTCTTCTGATACCAAATTCTTTTAACTGTTGGGAGTTGAAAGCTTTTACTCAGAACCATGAAATGAAGCAACCCTGGGTTTGTGTGTAGTGTCTGTCTAACTTGACTTATGGAAGAGATGACAGAGCTAGAAAATTAAATGAGTCTTTCTGTCTGTAGTGTCGTCATGGGCTTCTTTTAAGATTTGGGGGTAAGGGAGGATCATTGCTACTTAAATTGCTTTTTCCTCAAAGTTGAAGTTTTTTCCTGAGGAAAATGGATGAGCCAGAATGTAGAATTTATGTCTCATTTTAGCTTAATACTTGAACATTTTTATAAAAGCATTTTAAAAGTGATGTACCTAAACATTTTACTATATAAACCTTAAGCATCCAGCATTGTATTTCTTTGTCTATGCTTTTGATTCTTACCAAATTATACTTAAGCCATTATTCTATAGTTATTGTGAAATCTTAGGTTTTTTCACATTTTAAATGAGCTTGTATTGAAATAGATTATAGTTTTCATTTTAATATAGAATGTTCGATTGTATAATTGCAGCATAAGTAAACCATTCTCCATGTGTTGGTTGTTTCTAATTTTTCATTTCTGTGAAAACAAACTTTCTCTTTTTAAAATAGAGTTAGCTTCTTTTTAGGGAAAAAAGAACAAGAAAAATTATTCAGATCATGGGTAATTTTATGACCTCTTTTATACTCTTTAACTGGAGAACAGTCTGATTTTAAAGCTGTGCCTGAATATTTCTTATCTTCTTGGAGTCCAGATAACTCTAGGTTTTGTTATTTTAGATTTATTTTTGGTAGTTGAATAGGTATGAAGTGGTATCTTAAAAATATTAAAATTTACTTAGTAGGGAGAATCTTTTTCCCCAAATGCTGATTTGATCTTAAAAACTATTTGTATCTTTTGATGGATATATATGTTAGTCATTGTTTGCCACATAATAGATGATCGGTAAATGTTGAATTGGTTGGATTTATATTGTAGACATTAAGCTTTATTTATTGTGATTATTGCAGGTGTTGCTTACATTTACTCTACTGTTTTAATTTTAGGCTTATTATTTTTTTCATTGCATGAAAGTATATCTTACATCACCGGATCCGTTGATTAGTTGCTTATGCTTCTATTGCTCAAAAATTTATCTCTTTCTACAGATGAGATAAGTATACTATTCTGTTTTTTCCTTTTTTTTTTAATGCTACTTGTTCTTCATATATTTAGAATTAATCATAGTGTATGATGTGGATATGTTTTTCTCCACATTGATACTCAGTTTTTATGACAACATTTTTTTAAAATAGATTTTTCTCCACTTATAAGCACTTTTTAGATTTGATTATTGCTTTGGTATTTCTAGTCTCATGTTTTGCTTTGATTTTTTTACAAAAATATGCTTAACAAAAACTATTTTAAAGTATACCATTCAGTGGCATTACGTACACTCACAATGTCAGCTATCACCACTATCCTCTAGTCTCTTTACTTGATATATTTCTACTTAAACCTGAAAAATGATTGCTATTATTCTCAGGCAAATTGTTTAAATCTCTGAATCCCAGTTGACCGGTCCATAGAATAAGGATGATGCTCATAGATTCCTTTTAGAATAGATCAGTTATTGTTGAATAACAATACTTGAAGCAATCATCTTAAAGCCATTAGAGGAGGGTATTTTGCTTTTTGTTTTCATTCTTCAAGGCATACACATAATTATATTTGAGGGAATCATGGCAAAATTTGCTAATTACTTATTTCTTATAAATTCTGAAGCAATCCACATATTAATAAAAATCTTAAGTGGTTATAGACCTTTTTTTTTATACTTCTTAAGGCTACTGTTTATAACTATTATTGCTGAGATATATTTAATTTTGGGAGGGATACTATTGATTGTTTCCAGGGAAACTTCTATAGCCTTTGGGGTACTCTGAAAATATATATAAGGTTCTGAAAGGGGGAGTAAATAGACTTCTAAAATACAGTGTAAATATGATCAAATTTATGAGCTACCTGTTCTATTTAAAACTGTATCAAAGCTATTCAGTTAACTCTTGAAAATCTCTATGCACACTTAGCTGCATGCAAGTTTCCCTTCTAGGGCGTATAATCAGACTGTTTGTTCTATTTAGACACTTCTCTTGGTGTTACAATTAAAATTGATATATACTGTGTTTTCACTGAAAAAAAAATTGACCTTTATATTGCGTTTTAAAATATTTATATACCTAATTTTAAATTTCTCTTTCTGTGTTTAAGAGCTACAATAACACATTTGAAGTAACCCAAGTTCTTGCCTGTGGCCATTTATAACTACAGGGTAATTTTAGCTTAATACTTGAATATTTTTATGGTGAACTTGGTACAAAGCAAAAATTATGTGGTTAGAATCTTATTAGAATTTTGAAATAAAATATTTGTTACTAATTATTTCCCTTCTAATTTCTAAGGATTAAAAATTATGGCTGCCATATTACAAAATGATCCTGCTTTTATTTATGAGCTTGTGAAGTCACAATATTTAAAATTATGTGACCTTTTTGAATCAAACTAAAGTTTCTGTTTTTTTCATTGTCAGCATTGGCAGGTAGGGAAATATTATTTCTGTTCTCAATTGCAGATTTTCCCAGATTTTTAATGATGAAGGCATACAAATACTAACAAACTCAAAAAAAGTAATAAATAATTGTATGTAGAAACAGTTCTAAAAATTGAAACTAGAAAATTATGAAGACATTACTATCCAAATGCCTTATAAAGGTGCTTAAAACAAAAAATGAACTCGGAGCGTGTTTTGTAATTTCATCGGCTGTTTGGCTAAGTTGTAATTATATTAATTTACATTACATTAAGAATCCACTTTCCCGTTCTATGTCAAGCCATTGTATTAAACTCTAAAACTACTACATGGAAATGAGAATACTAAGATTTGTATTGTAATTTCGTAGTTTTTGTTATTGTCAAATACTGGATCACTGTGTTTGTGTTACATAACACTTTCATCTGGTTGCTAGTAAACTCGGCTTTTGATTGTAAGCATGTGCCACTGTAGAAAATGGTGTGAGATGTTAATATTAAAAGTTTTAGCACATTGGTTAATGCTAGGAACGTGGTAAATACTTGCATTCTTTATTCAGTATGTTTCTATATTTCCGGTCTTATAAATTACAAATTTTTGGAAGGAAGGAAGAATACTGTATTGATGGAAAGTAATATCTTAGATACATGTTGTGATGGAATTATGTGGAAGGTAATTTTTAGGGATGGCAACAACAAAGGATCCTTCTTTTCATAGAAGAAATAGGAGAGGTAGAAAGGAATATCTTCCAAGTGTTCCCTTAAAGAAGGTTTTCTTAAAATTTACCGTAGAATTTACCTCAAGAAAAAAAAATTAGTCCATTTTCATTATAAAATCACAGTAATATTAGCATATATCTAGAGAGCAAAATTTAAGATTTTAACATTTAGTTTTGTATGGCTTGAAAATTTATTTCCGCACTACTAAGAGTAATCGTTCTTGCCATTTAAAATCCATAACCCATTTTGATCAGTAAAAATCTATGTTCTTTAATGTTGTTCATATTTTTAAAATAAATTAGTTTTTGTGTTTAAAAACAAAATTAAAGTACATGCTTTTTGGTATCCTTTTTAAAACAAAACAAAATAATTTTCCTTACCTTCTTACCAAGAGGTAGGTTTTAAAACACTTCCCCTATGAGAATGAGTATCCCCTCCCTCTTGCCGAGAATCTACTAATTAGAGATTGCAGTTATTACAGTTAAGTAAAACATGGAATACTATCATTTTTAAGGTGAGAGCTGGTCACACAAAAATTCAACAAATAAGGTATTAAAGGCATTGCATTTTCCTAGTGATTTGGTCCTATTTTGCTCTTAAGGGATCAGTTCACAGATGTACATTATGTTCATTGAGGCAGTATTAAAATCCCATAAAGACATTTCAATTTAAAACTAAGATATAAGTTGGCGAAACATAAAAATGTTTCATCTTTCATAATTATGAGTCAGTTTCACGTCACATTGATTATGTTGTTCTGGATAGAGCAAAACAAGTGCAGGGAAGATAGCACCTGGAGCTTTAGTTACTGTGCACCGTAATTCTGCAGCAGCAGCTACCTACGTCAGGTAGTATGAGAACTAGCTTTTGAGGCTTTGTGCATGAGCTACACGTGAGTGCACTGAGCATCCTCTGCTTCTGACCTTTACACTTTTTTCTCTTTTGACATTCTAGATCAGGGTAGGGAGTAAAGCTGTGTCAGAGTTAGACATTTTTTTAATCGGTCTAGCTTACACGTGTTTTCTCTTCTTTTCCCATTCCGGAGTGTGGCTCTGAAAGTGTTTTGTATAGAGCAGTAGAAGTGGAATTGCTGGTATATTGGCATAACTGAAGTTTTTCACTTCCCTTTTCATGTTATTTATCTATTTTCATTACTTCTGCAATAAGATTCTATACTTGCTTTAGCTTTCTTTATATATTAAGTTGGTTACAGTGGTTGCTAGAAGTGAAAAGAGGTTTGACCTTAATTAAAAGCATAAGCAATCACATCTGTTTCGGAGCAGTGCTAGTTTCATTTTTGTTAAATTGTAATGGAGTTTTTCTTTTTTTATAATGTATTTAAGGTTTCTAATGTCTATCTGTCTCTCTTGCCAGAAGGGCATAATACGGTGTTTTTACCAGTAAACGTGGGATTTGTTAGTTTGAAAATCAAACCAGGAAAAAAAAGGGGGGTGGGAGGAGAGAAAGAAAGAAAAAACAATGGATATTCTTACAGTTAAAAATAAAAGAGGATAGTCTATTTTTCTTTGTTAGTTTGAAAATCAGGACAAGAAGAGCAGGGTCTAAGAAGATAAAGATTTTCCTTAAATGATTGACTAGACAGTATATTTAGTGGAGTTCATTATTTCAGACTAAAATTGGGTCCCAGCCCTGGCCAGGTCACAGTTGGTTGGAACGTCATCTCTTACACCAAAAGGTGGCGGATTCAATTCTAGGTTACAGGTTCCACCCCCGGTTAGGGTGTATACGGGAGGCAACTGATTGATGTTTTTCTCTCACATCCCTGTTTCTCTCTTTCTACCTTCCTCTCTAAAATCATTAAAAACATATCCTCCAGTGAGGACTAAAGATATAAATAAAATTTACATGATTATTTTTCTTTAATTCTAAAATTCAAAGTTTTATTTATTTGCATTATTAAAGTAGATCCAGAGAATTCCATTTTCCTTTATATTAATTATATATACAGATGGTTGTGAATGTATTTAATTTATATTTTGATTTGTTATATTTAAAGTGTTTCAGTGTGTCTGTGTTAACATTATATAAATGTTCCACATGACAGCAGGTTAGATGTTATCCTAACTTACTGATTTACTAGGCTAGTTTTTATCATTAAAATATGTAACTCTAATCCTAAAAAAAAACTGTCCTAGTTATCAGCACATTGTAAAATGTTTAATACATTAGGCACTATAGTAACCGTGTTTTAAGTACATCAGAAGTGGTTCCACGTGTTGGTTTTTGCAAGATATTAAAAAATCATTGCGTATACCTATCTTGACTTGGTGTAGCATGTCAGTTTTGAAAAGCCATGTGCAAGTTTGAGATTTTGAGATTAGAACTCACGTGGAAAGCTTGGGGTAGCAAAATATTTTTAAAAAATTATTTTCTGATGGCCTGAATGATAATGCCTTAAGAGTACATAAAGCTTTGAATTCCTCCCCTTTTTTCAACAGACTGTGAAGACTGCTAAGAGACACTTGCGATCCAGTCACATAAGTGGAATAAAGAAATATTGGTCCCCATGGAAGAAGAACAAGATTTACCAGAGCAACCAGTAAGTATTTCCTTTAACAATTTAAAGTTCATTGTAGAAAAACTAATCTTAAGAGATTTTAAATATTATTCAAATTCAAAATAAAAATAAGGAAAAGACTTCTTAATACTTCTAAGTAAAAAATTTTATATGATCTCAAATGCATATTTTGTTAACAATGCTAACGAGTGTGCTTAGAAAATTCAGCATTACAAAGTTAGTATTGTATTTGGGATTGTCATATTAAAAAAAATCAATGGATATTTCCTTTTGTAGAAGACTTTTGCTTGGTCTGATCTGTGGCCTGGGGAGCTGTCAGGGAAGGGCAGAGCAATTAGACATCGTGGTAGGTGAGATGGCAACAGGATGTGCTGTAGGTCTCAATCAGTTGTGGGGCAGATCAGAAAAAGAAAAGAAAAGAAAGAAAAAACAATGGATATTCTTACAGTTTTTAAAATAAAAGAGAACATCTATTTACCAAACAGTATACACCACTTCTGATGGAAAATTTAGTTTTACCTTTACCTAAGTTTTCCTAACTGACCTAATTTTTTAAGAAGTTGTAGTAGTTGAAGAAAATGTAATCTGACCACTAGCTAATTCTTAAAAAGAAAAGATTTAGAGACTAGGTTGAATTCTTAATTTCTTTTAAATATTTAATTCAAATAAATAAAATCATTTTAAATGTCCACAAGTGAAATGGATTTATTGCCTTGCCATGGCTTCTTTTTGTTTGTTTTTTTGTCTGTTTTTGATCCTTCTCACTTAAAAAAGGAGAGCAATAATCATTCTCTTAAGATACTTTTATATTGAAGAATCTTTTCCTTTTGTCTTGAGTTTCTTTTTCTGAAGTTAAATACTGATTCAATTTGCTATCCTGAGAGAGCCTCTTGCATTTAATATTAAAAGAGAATATAGAGTGGTACATGCTTACCTTTCTTTATGAAATCCAACATAGAAAAAGTTGAATGTTGAAGGCAGGTAATAAGATATGTTTTTCATGTACTAGATGTATTCTTTACATTACAGAAGGATAGACACCAGCTTCCATTTAATTAATAAAGTCCTTTAATATGTTTTTAATATTTTTCTTTGGGTTGAGACATGTATACTGATGATTACTTTGCTATATTTTTAGCCCTCTCACTTACAGTAAGCATAAAATTAGGATGTCATAAGCAATTGTTAAAAAAAACCTTTTGAAACATTTGGAATATCGTTCCTTTCCTGGTGGGACATTAATAATCAGGGAAATGGTAGGGTTAAAAATCATCCTCAGCAGTGTATCTAGGATACACTGTATTTGTGTAAGAAGAAATAGCTGAATTAGAGACATTAAATGCACCAACGAAAATGATGTCATTGAGTTTTTAATTTAGTAAAAGGTCTAGTCATAATTTCAAAAGACTTATATAAGTTGTTGAAATAGGTATTGTTGGTTACTCCTTATCTATTTAAGGTAATGAGAATTGTGAGGCTGACCTGCTAATAGGTCATCTTTTCTACTCTGCTTTATTTCCTTGCCATTTTCATTCAGTTTCTATAACATAACGTATTAAACCTGATTGTTATTTCAGAGGAAGGTAAGAAATTAAACCACTTTAAAAACTAATTTTCTGTTGACTGTAAATGGTGATTGCCTTGGGGCATCATTTTCCTATTGATTTGTGCTTGGGTTTAATTTATAAAGGTGACTGAGTGACCACACTGAGAGGTCAGTGCCATTTGAAAGAAAAGTTTAATGTTACAATTCCCTTAGAAATTAGAGGCATGGCATGCCAGGGTAAATAGTTTAGGATTGTTAGCTCGATAATTCCAGGAGGCTTGGGGTATCGGGCTGTCACTAGATATCCACCTGGCCCTGAGTTGATTTAGAACAGGGGAATATTGAATATTGACTTGGTGTGTATGAGTTAGATAAAGGAGGTAGTTCAGAGTGTGGGCTCTGGATCGTAGGGGAGATATACTGGTAAACAATTTTGGTTCCATGATTAATGGATATCAAATAAATATGGAATCTAAGAAAACACAGAACACTTATTGACTGTTAAGAATAATTAGGATAGGAGAGTAAATACCAGACTTTGAGGAGAAAAATAAGTTTTCATAGGCTGTAGTGGAGATAGGAAATTTGAATGGAAAGAATAGTCCTATCCCAGGTTGATGATAAAGCTAAGATTTTTAACCCTACTGTTTATCTCTATATAGAGGGAGACATTACTGATGGGCATTATTATTGGAGTTATTTTAATTCTATCGTCTCTTGTCTTGTCTTCTCTCGTTTCTCTACTTCTTACTTGCTCTGTTTTAAGATTTAAGATTTGTTCGGGTCATTTTTAACAAGGCAACATAAATCCTACCCACAGGATTTTCTTTCACTTTCCCTATTGCCAGTCAATCCTCTGCAATGAGAAATGGATTTCTCTGTAGTCACCATTTAGGTATTTGACTCAGTCTTCTTCCAGTCTTCATCTTTTTCAACTACTTTGAAGCAGCTCATATTATTGTCCAACCTGGAACTCTTTTTAAAAAGAGTGAAAGGGAGCATTAACCAGACTCAGTTTGGAATAAGAGGTATAATCCAAGATTATTTCTGATGAACTGGAAGCACTTAACTCCTCTATGGATATCAGGAGTGGTCTCTGAACTCAAATTTTGAAAGGGCATTATATACATAGGAAAGGATTTTAAAATGTACATATCAAACTCAATACTCATTGTTTTATTCATTTATCATTATTTTATTTTTTAATACTCACCCGAGGAGATTTTTCCATTGATTTTCAGAGAGAGTGGAAGAGAGAGGGAAAGACAGAGAGAAATATTGATGTGAGAGAAACACATCAATTGGTTGCCTCCTGCACATGCCTAGACCAGGGCCCAGGCCAGGGAGGAGCTGCAACTGAGGTATGTGCCCTTGACTGGAATTAAACCCCGGACCCTTTGGTCCCCAGGCCAACACTCTATCCACTAAGCCAAACCAGCTAGGGCTATTTATCATTATTTTATTTATCCATTCATCTGTTCATGGATTCTGGGATTGTTTTCACTTTTTTTGTATGGACCTGTTTTCTTTTCTCTTGGTTATATAGCTAGGAGTGGAATTGCGGGATTATATGGTAACTCAGTTTAACCTTTTGAGGAAGCCGTACTAAAGTAGTTGTACTATTTGCATTCTGTCAGTTTCTGGATTGTATTGTTTGAACCCATGCTTTTGTAACTCAGTGAAATATGTCTGTATTCTTTGAGTTAGTTTAACTGCCTCTGGTGCCAGGGTAGTACAACCTTCCTATCCCTGATTTACAGGGGGACATAATTGCCCAAATTAAGGTGAACAGTATCTGAAATGTTAAATCTAATCATATTAGATAGCTGTATTCCCACCTGTTATATTTGTTTAAAATTATTTAGCAGAATTTTTGCCTTTTATTAGCTTGAAATACTTTTAAGTATTCATAATTTGTATGGCTAAGTATACTTAGCATGTTTCTACTATAACTAGTTATTCTAATCAGAGAGCTCTAAAATCAGATTCTTTTGTAATAGGAAAGCAGGGAACATGCACAGTGTTAAACATTATTTTGCATTTCTGGACTAAATTGCTTCAATGTAAATGCTTTTACCTCAGAAGGAATTAAGAAAAGATGAAAATCTGGAGGGAAAATCAGAATTGTGTGAATAATATTTTTAAAATTACTATAGCATAATAAATTGTCTTTATTTTTGGCATGTAGGTAATTTAAGTATAAAGACATTTCTGTCAGTCCTGGATGGTGTGGTACAGTGGTCAGAGTGTTGGCCTGCATTGCCTGCGCCCACCAACATATCTCAGGTTCAATTCCTGGTCGAGAGCAAGTACCTGGATTGTAGGTTAGATCCTGGCCCCGGTGGGGGGCTGTGCAGGAGGCAACCAGTCCATGTCACTCTCACATCAATGCTTCTCTCTTTTTCTCTCTCCCCCCTTCCTCCCACTCTCTCTAGAAATAATGTAAAAAATATGATGAGGATTAACCAAAAAGAAAAAGACATTTCTGTTAAAGAAATTTTGAGTAGATGATATCAAGAGTTCCAGATTTACTGTTTAATGATATAATTATGCATCTGTTAAAATTTAAAACCAACGAGTTTGTGTCCAAGTTTAGATATTTCATCCTGGTAAACATTTTATCTTGCGTAAAAATCTTTATAAAGATTTTTTACATTTTACCTTGAATCTGATAAACACTTTTTTCATTGAAAAAAAAATGGGGGAAAAGGAGACATCTGTAATACTTTCAACAATAAAGATAAATTTTAAAAATAGAAAAGAAAAAAAAAAGATCTCCATGTGAAAAACAAAAGTTCATCTCTGACTAAAAAATATAAGGGTTAATTAAATAAATCTAAGCAAGACAAGACAGTTACCCTGAAATTTATTAGTTAATGTTAATTAGTTAATGTTAGCCTGACATTTGAGTAGCCAGATTATTTCAAAAATAGATCATTACATTATTCCTTTGTTTATTTATTTTTGCAGGTTAAAAAAGCCAAGATGCAGGAATCGGGAGAGCAAACTTTAAGGTATATTAAGTTGAATTTCTTTTTAATAATCTACCTACAATTTTTTCACATGCTGATGATGGACATGACTTAAGTTGACTGCCTTCTTTTTGTTTTTTAAAGTCAGTCTTTACATTTTGAAATTATTTGGTTTAAAATGAAAATACCCTCCGAAAGTTTGTTTTTGAAACTCGTAAGTGCTGATTTTATTTATTTTATTCATTAATTATTTATTCAACAATATATACCAAACTTATGTTATCTATCAGAGCGTATGATATATGGAGGAGACACATTGGTCAGTATTCTTTAGTTAGATGTACAGAATACGAAATAGGAAGAATAAGCAGAAGTAAGGGAAATGCAAGTTATTTGGCATTCATTACCAAATGGATATGGGATGCCTCAGTCATTAGCTTCCCTCCTGTTGTAGAAGAGAGGCGACTTCTATGCACCTCATGCACCACAGTTCTTATCTCCCGTCGTTTGTCCACCAACCATATGAACCAGTAACTTCATCACCTCTAATATCTTAATTTCCAGAATCCTCCTCTTTTGCTACCACACATTATACTCCAGATCATTTATTTTACTGCCACACTAATCCATATGTCTTATTATATACATTCAATGAAATGATCTATCATATTTTCCCTATCAACCATTGGCCCTTATCTCAAAAAGGACTTCAGTATCTTTCTTATGCTGCTTAAATTATAAGATCTCTTATTTTAATCAGTCCTTTAGGAAGTCTTAACTTCCTCCCCCTTTCCTTTGTGTTGTACTTCCCTAGCAAAATCACAACCCTGGTTAAACTCATCTTTCTGCTGATTCCATATTAATTTCCAATCACCTGAACATTGTGAGAGAAAAATATAAAATTATGCTTACTGGTCTCAATTTTCATTCATGATTACATCTCAAACAGGCACTTAAACACTCTTGGTGGTCCAACTATCTTTCCTGATGTGTTTTATTTCCCAGTCTATAAAATTATCTTTCTTCCCTTTTTTCCTTTCTCTCATCTAAGGAAAAATTGTTTAAACATTTAGAATATACCAGGTATGGGGGCATGGAACTTTATTGATATTATGCTTAAACTAGGGGCCTGGTGCACGAAATTTGTGCACTTGAGCGGGGGGGGGGGGGTGTCCCTCAGCCCAGCCTGCCCCCTCTCACATACTGGGAGCCCTCAGTATGTGAGACAGGGGATGTCCTAGTGATGGCTTAGGCCCGCTCCCTGCTCCTCTTGGGGAGCGGGCCTAAGCCGCAGTCTGGCCTCCCTTTGTGAGAGGCGACTGGGTTGATCAGGGGAAGGCACCAGCCCCATCACCCCGCTGCTGCAGCCACTGCCAGTCCCCGCAGCCAGCAAGGTTTTTTTCATCAACACAGACTCCAGTCCCTTCACCATGAAAAAATGACAACTTTCTTTAGGCATTTTCAAGATGTGTCTTTAATATAATAATAATTTCTTTCTTACATTTTTTATCTTCACCTGAGGATATGTTTCCATTGATTTTTAGAGAATGTAGAAGAGAAAGGGAAACACAGAGAGAAACATCAAAGTGAGAGGAACACTTTAATTGGTTGCCTCCTGCATGAGCCCTGACCTGGGCCCCAGCCAGGGAGGAACCTGCAACCTAGGTACATGCCCTTGGTCAGAATTGAACTCAGACCCTGCCATTGGCAGGCAAGGCATTATCCACTGAGCCAAACCGGCTAGGGCAGGATATGACATTTCTTAGCCCTCCAGCAGCGGACCTTTTTTTTTTTTTTTTTTTTTTTTTTTTTGCCAGGAGTGTGGTGAAAAACCCTAGATCACCTTTTTGGATTCTTATTACCCAAGTTACTAAGAATATTACCAGTGGCATACAGGGAGCTTAACCAATGAGTGGTCAGAAAAGGTGTTTCCTCTGTAGATCACAGCAATCACCGGCTTGCTCCCCCGCCCCAGGCCTGATGCCTCTGGCCCAGGCTTCAGGCCTGGGCAGGGGACCCCCATCTCCCCCCAATCACCGGCTCCGCCCTCGCCCAGGCCTGACGCCTCGGCCAGAGGCGTCGACCCCATCATCCTCCTATCGCCAGATCGGCCCCTTGCCTAGGCCTGACGCCTCTACCAGAGGTGTCAGGCCTGGGCAGGGGACCCCCATCTCCCTCCCATCACCGGCTCCACCCCCCGCCCAGGACTGACACCATTGGCCCAGGCTTTAGGCCTGGGCATGGGACCCCCATACCCTCCCAATCACTGGCTCTGCCCCCCACCCAGGCCTGATGCCTCTGGCCCAGGCATCAGACCTGGGCAGGGGACCCCCAGACCTCTCCGATTTCCAGCTCCGCCCCCCGCCCAGGCCTGACGCCTCTGCCAGAGGCGTTGACCTCTATCACCCTCCGATTGCCGGATTGGTACCTTGCCCAGGCCAGATGCCTCCACCAAAGGTGTCAGGCCTTGGCAGGGGACCCCCATCTCCCCCCAATCACCGGCTTCTGGGGCCAGCCTGTGGCCCGGAATGGCGGCTCGTGCTGGTGGCTGCGCTGTCCCGCCCTGCCTGCAGTATGCAAATTACTCGCCATCTTTGTTGGCGGTTAATTTGCATACCATGCTGATTAGCCAATGGGAGGCATAGCGAAGGTATGGTCAATTACCATGTTTGTCTATTATTAGATAGGATACGAGAGGTTTGTTCAGAAAATATATGAGAGCTTTAAGAATTTTGGTGCAGTATATATATTTTTTAAAATATATTTTATTGATTTTTTACAGAGAGGAAGGGAGAGGGATAGAGAGTTAGAAACGTTGATGAAAGAGAAACATTGGTCAGCTGCCTCCTGCATGCTCCCCACTGGGTATGTGCCCGCAACCAAGGTACATGCCCTTGACTGGAATTGAACCTGGGACCCTTGAGTCTACAGGCCGACGCTCTATCCACTGAGCCAAACCGGTTAGGGCAGTGCGGTATATTTTTTAATAGAAGTAGCATTTCTTTAAAAAAAAAAATTGGCCCTAGCCAGTTTGGCTCAGTGGATAGAGCTTTAGCCTACGGACCAAAGAGTCCCAGGTTTGATTCCAGTCAAGGGCACATACCTTGGTTGCAGGCTCCTCCCTGGCCCAGGCTTTGGTCCGGGGCTTGTGCAGGAGGCAACCGATCGATGTGTTTCTTTCACATCGATGTTTCTCTCTGTCTTTCCCTCTCTTCCACTCTCTAAAAATCAATGGAAAAATACCTTCTGGTGAGGATTAACCAAAAAAAATTTCTTTTTTTCCTGTGTAGAAACTAATCTGTCAGTGTACCTCTTTCCAGATATATGGATCCTCCGGTACAGTGTCCTCCATTTCTCCTAGAGTGTAGAACAGCAAAGCAGATTTTGTTTTTCTTTTAAGTGCAGATTATAGTCTTTACTCTCAGTTTTTAAAATATTTATAACTTAGAGTAGAAAACATTTGGGCCGAAACCGGTTTGGCTCAGTGGATAGAGTGTCGGCCTGCGGACTGAAAGGTCCCAGGTTCGATTCCGGTCAAGGGCATGTACCTGGGTTGCGGGCACATCCCCAGTAGGAGATGTGCAGGAGGCAGCTGATCGATGTTTCTCTCTCATCAATGTTTCTGACTCTCTATCTCTCTCCCTTCCTCTCTGTAAAAAATCAATAAAATATATTAAAAAAAGAACATTTGGAAAAGTATTTCAAAATATCTTTACTTTTTTTTGGTAATACTGATTATCCATATACATATTTCTGTACTAGTTTCTTTTATGAGCATTCAACTTAGGTAGAGGTAGAAATGTATACATAGAGACCGAATATTCAAGTAAACTCAGTAAACTGTGTTAGTTTAAAGCCATTTGCCTCAAATATTAGCCTGACTAGATTGGGGCTGTCATGGCTCCTCCAAATGTAAAATTGTGCAGATCTGAATAGCTATGCAGATATAGACTGAAAGCTGTTGTGTCTACCTTGCCACTAATAAGTGGTGGGAAAAGTAAATAAAGTGATAGTTTTCCTCCAGAATTTAAGGGAGTTGAAAATGCCAGTAATTATAATAAACAGTATATGTATACAATAACACATACCTGGTTTATGTCTCTAAAGTAAGTTACTAGCACTTGAAATAAAAAGTAGTTAACTCTACTAAAGGTAGTAAAATCCATCTTGGTCTTTTAATCCTCTTTATGGCTTAAATATTAGCATTATCCGTACTCCTCTATTAATTTAGGGTTATTTAGTGAGATAAGACAGAAGGTGTATTAAAAATAAATTAAAGAAGATATGGTAGAATGGGAGGCATAGTAAGTGGAAAATTTAAGAGTAAGGATATTTATTTCATAAGGGAACTTGATAATAATAGAAAATGCCTTTTAAATAAATAAAAAGTAGATATCTTTGATTTGGTCAAGATACCTACGATTTAGGTAAACAATTTCTATAATTTCATTCTGTTATAGGTAATTCTTACAGAACGTTACTGTGATTTCACTGCATAGATAGTCTCTCGTTGTTTTAAGTGATACCTCTGTAGTTTAAAAAAAAATAGTTTCCCATTTATAGACCATTGCTCATTCACTCATGAATTCATGTAACACCCAAAAGGTGTTGAGTGAGGAATATTTCTTTTTTGAGATAAAAAAATTAAGGTCCAGAATGTTTTTTATATTATCTTACTATACGCAGTTACTCATAGAATTCCATGTTACTCAATATATTCTCTTGCTTTTCACAATATACAATACCTGAAGCCTTACTTTTGGAAACTGACTCATAGCAAATGTCTAGCAGAGCCTTAGTAAAGGAAGTCCACACAGCAAGTACTGTGCATCCCAGTGTTAGTTAGCTAGGTTACTCTTGAATCCTTCCATGCCTTACAGAAAAAGCAGTGAGTCTCCTGTAAACCACTCCCAGGAGTATGATGGTGAGCACAGCTATTCCACAACAAGGCTGAATGCCCATCGTGGGCCCAGGAAGTATACACTTGGCTGATGAACACGGGCCCAAGAACACGTGCTGCACTTCCAGAAGCTTTTAACCAGCTCATGTGCACACCCTGAGGTTTTTGTCCCAGAAGTTTTGAATATAATGTATATGACATAACATTGCAGGATGGATAGCCTATTCCAGTTAACACAGCTGATGTGAGGAACTGGGCCAGATGGATAATGGGGGGTAGAGGCACCAGGCTTGTTCAGTTGGGCAACCGGTTGGTCCTTCACTCTGATCTTCTCTTGGAGACCGCCAAAGAATAATAATAATTTCCCCAAATGTGGTATTAGAAATTGAATGATTATGTAAATCTTCCCACTGTATCTTGGGAAATTGATCTCCCCAAGGTAACAAGATAAAGAAGCCAACCCATATGATAACAAGTCCTCCCAGCAGAATAGCACGCTCGCCAATCTTTTTGGCAAGTGATTTAATCCCCATGAAAATAATAACGGCCTCAATTCCAAGAGCAGCAAGTATTATTCCAGCACATAATACAGCTTGTTCTCTAGTCCAGGGATACATATCCATTGTTAATAGAGTAAGGATGGTTTCAAAAAGGGCTAAGATAAATAGGACCACAAAAAACAGGACATTGGTAGTCACAACAGCCACTTGATCAATACTTCCCTGGGGAACCTGAATTTCATCTGTACTTGCTTCTTCAAAATTAATACTTTTACACTGTCGTCCTGAGTCATCCACATGATGCTCTCTTAATATAATAAGGGTCAGAATAATATTTAAAACTCTGAGGAAGGTGCCAAGTAAAACTGGTGCTGTATACATGTTCATCTGAAGCTGTATAGTCTCCCATGTCACGCCCTTTTCTCCAATGAGTGCAAAACAGGACTGAAAAACTGGACCTAGAATAAAACCTAATGCTTGACATTAGACTTGTGTTTGCCATGGAACTTGTTCTTTCCTGAAGGGAAGTAGCACCAGCAATATATGATCTAATAACTGCCACATTTCCTGCTCCGAATCCCACCAGTCCACGAGCAGCTAACAAGTAGTATTTATTATGAGAAGCTGGGACATGCATATATCCATAGAGGCAGTTGGCTGCCACCGAAATGAAGATGGAGACAATGAGAGGTTCATTTCTTGGTCTATAATTAGATCACAAACCAAATATAGGTGAAGCTACCATTTGGCCAAGACTAAATGAAGCAATAACCCAGCCCAAAAAATTGTATCAGCTGCCTGGTCAGTCTTTTGGAGATAGGACCATATTGACATTATCACAATAGAAAATCTTACACTGCTGAGAAACATAGTAAGATACAGAATCCTAATAGACCTCCATCGGCTCTCATAAGGCACCTCAGTTTCTATAATATCCCATTCTCTGCTTCCGGGTGTGCAGTCATCTAAGAACGGCTCCTGCTCAGCCTGAACCCCCAGGCCCACCATAATTACCCTGAGATTTTGGTCCCAGAATTTTTTAATATAATGTATATGACATAACATTATAAACAAGGAGGTGAGAGGCTAACTCTCGACACCTCTGGCACCTTCACATCCTACACAGTTGCTGTCAGACCAAACCAGCTGCAAAGTAGATTTTCTAGGAACATGAATGTGGGAAAGATGCCTGGACTGGGGAGAAGTTATAATATAAGTAATACTAGCTATTGTTATATTGTATTTACTCTGTTCTAGTCTCTGCACTACGTACTTTTTAAAAATATATATATTTTATTGATTTTTTTACAGAGAGGAAGGGAGAGGGATAGAGAGTTAGAAACATCGATGAAAGAGAAACATCGATCAGCTACCTCCTGCACACCCCCTACTGGGGATGTGTCCGCAACCAAGGTACATACCCTTGACCAGAATCGAACCTGGGACCCTTCAGTCTGCAGGCCGACGCTCTATCCACTGAGCCAAACCGGTTAGGGCTCTAAGTACTTTCGTATGTTAACTCATTAATCTCTATAACAACTCTATGAGGTAGGTTCTATTGCTACTATTCATTGATAGTTGAAGAACCAGGGCACTAAAGAAGTTCAGTGACTTGCCTAAAGTCATAAAGCTAGCTTTGGCAGAATGGAATATGAACTCAAGCAGTCTGGCTTGAGAATCTGTACTCCTAAGGATTATGCTGTAGGGGTAGTTGAGGGAATATTAGAGAGTGGAAAGTCCACTCAGAAGGAAGAGGAAGGACATTGTAATGAAAGTTAGTATAATCTCCATTTCAGAATTCCAGTGAGAATCTTCCCAACACTAAAGTGTCTAACATAATGACTTGTCCTCCCAGTTTATACGATTTACCTTTCGTAATTTCTCTTAATTTTCTTTATAAGTTAAACAAGTAAAAGAAAAAGATGTTGCTTAGTCTTGGGTATAATAACAAATTAAAAATTGTCTCTTTTTTTTAATTGGGGGAGAAGAGGAATACCATGGAATGAGCCATTTTAAGGTTCAGAACACCTTCTTGGAAGCAAGCATGTATAACTTGAAAAAATGTCTCAAGTTATTATGAGAACCATTGTCTTAAAGCATTTTTAGGTGTTGTGGAGTTTTTCTTTTACCACATTGTCTTCAGAGAAAATCTGACTTGCTTGTGACTTAGCTGGAATTTTTGAGTGATATAAAAACTGAAGAGGTCTACAGATATGAGAAAGAACTGTAGAATGCTGTGGGTACTAACCCTGGCCATTGCTCTTCAGGTAGCTGCTAAAAACCTAGAATAAGGATATCATGAAGATGACTTACTTTGCCTCTTTCTTATATAGCCTCAGAAGAAATGGGCTTGATTTAGTAACTTTTAGCAATGGAATATGTTAGTCAGAGGCTAATATATTCATTTTGGTTCTCCCAGTCAAGTAAGCAACCCCGAAGTCAGTGATCAGAAACCTGAAACTTCAAGCCTTGCTTCAAACCTTACCATGTCAGAGGAAAGTAAGTACCAAATTCTCTGCATGACATAAGTGGCATTCCTATAAACCAGATGATGCTGTTCTTTTATAATTGGTCTCCACTGATTGCCTTGTTTGTCCTGGATGTCCAGAAGACTTTCCTTCCCGTGTGTGTGTGTGTGTGTGTGTGTGTGTGTGTGTGTGTGTGTGTGTTTATATCCCCCGCGAGTTGTAGATCTCCTCTTTGTTCCTTGACTCACTGGAACCTCTGAAAAGAATTGCCCTCCTTTGGTTTCTCACCTCCCATTCACTCTTCAACCCTCTCAAATTTAGTTTCTATTACCACTCTTCCAATGAAATTGCTATTGTCAAGGCCATCAGTAACTTTCAATAACTGCAAGTACTAGTTCTGGTGGACATTTTCTGTTCATATCCTGCTTCTCACTACTGTTCTCCCACCTTTCTCCTTTGCTGACCCTTTGTTCTCTGTCTGAACTCTGAATGTTGGTGGGCCCCGGGATTTGTTTCTAGTCTTTTCTCTTTCCGCATTCTCTCATGCATTAGTATATTTCCAGTCTAACTTCTCCCCTGATTTCATTTGTGTATTCAACTACCTGTTTGACATCTCCACTTTGCTCTAAAAGGGAAGCCATACTTAAAATGTGTGGAAGCTTTTTATTCCCTTAGCCTCCATCAAATCTGTTCTTTTCCCAGGTTTTTCCATCTTGGGAAGTGGCTTCATTATCCCTCCAGTTGCTCAAGCTGAAAAACCTAGAAATTGTCTCTTTTCCCGTTTTCTTCATTCCTTACATACTAATCCATCAGAATGTTCTGCTAGTTTTACCTTCAGAATATACTTGAAGGTTTTAACTTGTCTCCATTGTTGTTCCTCTACTATAATAGCAGGGTATGCCTTGACTCTTTATAATCCTTTTATAGTTCCCAAATACTGCGAAGATCAAGGCTTATTCTTTCTCTAGAAAAATAAAAATTGGCCTAAATCTCCTAGGACTGTGGTCGGCAAACCACGGCTCGCGAGCCACATGCGGCTCTTTGGCCCCTTCAGTGTGGCCACGAAGTTTTAATCGCACTGTATGTGCGCTCCCGCACGTGGTATTTTGTGGAAGAGCCACACTCAAGGGGCCGCAGTTTGCCGACCACTGTCCTAGGATATTTTGTCAGTCTCTTCTAGAATTAACTTAACCCCTAGAGTGCCGGGGAGCGCGATTGCGCTCCTCCTGTCTTTCGCCAAAAGTGCCCGGAGCACTATCATGCTCCTCCTTCAGTGTCCAGTTCTAAGTCTGCTTTTATTAGTGATGATGATATTGCTAAATATGTCAATTCTTGCTGTGAAGATGACGATTTTGTGGAAGATATTGAATATGTAACTTCATTTACTTGCGATTCATCATTTTTTTCCTAAACTGCTGTAAAATCAGCAAAAATGCCTTGGCAATTTTAGCATAGTTCCTAGGATTTTGGTTGGCACTCATAGGGTTAAATCAAAGGAAGAGAAATGTTTGTGTTTTTTAAAGCATTTGCCAGCACAGAAGGAACTATCATGTAGAATTCAAATGAACCTACATTCTTTATGATAGATAATAAGAACTTTAGATCTAATTGAGATTTCTGTCAAAATGATTACGAATGAATATGATCTACAAGTTTCTAGTCATTATTGTTAAAGACCTTGAACAGTGGCAATGGACAAGATCTACTATGATAAACTCACAGATGTTGACTTGTCTTCACTGTTGGGCATGAACATTTTCCTCATCTGCTCTTGACCAAAGTTCCCTTTTTGGTTCAGACACTCAGGGATCCCAGCTTGACATAAATTTAGTTGCTTCACTCTTAGTCCCTATTTATAGTAAAGCAACCTCACTTATAGATGTTGAAAGAAGTTCTTGAACAGTTCAGGAGCCTGGTACAAGCTCTATGATGTTTCAGTCTACAACATGGGCTGAAGTAGTGCCTAATGAATAGGATTTTTGCTATCTGTCAACTTGAGTTGAATATTTATAGCATTTATCCAAGATGAAATCATGAGGGCCAAGCCTTCACAGCAGCTCTTCTAGATAAAGTCATGACGATTAAGAGGACTCTAGCTATGAAAGTGTGTTTACTTGCTAGGTTATCAGAGCATCACATGAGTTCCTCAGGCCTGTCTCTGATTTTCCAAAGTTAAAACCTTAAAACCACAAAACTGAAAAAATAGTAATATAGAAGCATATCTGCATCTTCCCTGCTGCTGACTATACATAGTGATAGCAACAATTTTCTAATAAAATTGGGTATTTCCCCCTAAATCTGTCTTCCTGCAAGTCAGTCATATGGCCAAAATAGAGAATCAGCACCCAGAGAATGAATAAGCTGAAGAAGTATAATGTGGTTTTCTAGATATGGATCTTACTTTTTAAGTTTGCCTGTAGGCACAGCTAAGAGCTTAGGGTGCTCCATCTGTGGTTTTAAATCAGGAAGGGTGAAGGTAAAGATCAATTGGTGTTAACCTTCAATTCTTTTCCATACCTCTCACATTCTAGCTTCTTTTATTGTCTAGAGTCTCTAAATCTGTTATTAGAAGAGTGAGGTATTTGCTACTAGTCTTTCTAAATTTCTGATGTCTAATCTGTATTCTGTAATTTAGTTTGAAACACTATACAGTGAGATATAATTTTCCCATCTCATTTTTGAAGTGTTCTAACTTTTTACCTGGTCTTTCTTTCAGTAATGACATGTACCGATTACATCCCTCGCTCATCCAATGATTATACCTCACAAATGTATTCTGCAAAGTAAGTTGAATATAATTATTTAAAAATATGTATGCTTTTTCTCTAGGTTAATTGCAAAATTTAACTTGATATTTAACTCGGTAAGTTGACATTTAATTTATTTTCACCTCTCTCATTCTCAATCCTTACTCCAATTTGTTGTTGTTCTTGTTAATTCAAGGATATTTTTCCATTGATTTTTTTTTTGGAAAGAGTGGAAGGGAGAGGGAGAGACAGAGAGAGAGAACCATTGATGTGTCATTGATTGGTTGCCTCCTGCACTTTCCCTGACTAGGGCCGGGAATTGAACCTGCAACCAAGGTGTGTGGCCTTAACTGCAATTGAACCCAGGACCCTTTAGTTGGAGGGCTGACACTCTATCCATTGAGCCAAACCAGCTAGGGCCTTACTCCAATTTTTTTATTCCCTCCAAATATGGAGTCTGTGTAATATCTTTTCATTCATTCATTGATTCATTCATTCATTCATTCCTTACCCGAGGTTATGCTTTTTATAGATTTTGGGGGGGGGGGGGTGGCGCGGTGGAGAGAAAGATTAATCAGCTGCCTCCCATATGCGCCCCAACTGAGGATTGAACCTGCAACCCTGGTATGTGCCCTAACCAGGAATCAAACCTGCCACCTTTTGATGTATGGGATGATGCTCCAACCAACTTAGCCACACCAGCCAGGGCTGTAATATCCTTTTAAAAAGTAGATGGTCGCCTGGAATAGATCACTGTTACTCAGGAGCTCACTCTAAATAAGGGGTGGGGAACATCTGGCCCGAAGGCTGTATAAGGTCTTCGAAATCATTTGGTCTGACCCTGCCAAGGCAGGGGTGAGTTAATTATATGTTTGACTAAGTATAGCAGGCTAATTTTTTAAAAAATATATTTTTATTGATTTCAGAGAGGGACAGTGAGAAATAGAAACATCAATGATGAGAGAGAATCATTGACCGGCTGCCTCCTGCACGCCCCCCACTGGGGATCGAGCCCACAACCCACGCATGTGCCCTTGGCCAGAATTGAACCTGGAACCCGTCAGTCCGTAGGTTGACACTCTATCCACTGAGCCAAACTGGCTAGGTCTAGCAGGCTAATTTTTAAGGTGATGTTTTTGTATGGCCTGTGAATGATGTTATAAATATCCAAATAGCTGTTGGCATAAAAAAGATTCCCCACTCCTGCTCTAAATAAATAGGCACTGAAAATGAAAAATACTGTTAGTGATCAAAGCATATTACTGATTAACCTCTGATCGTTTTCTGTTTCCTTTACCTTGATAGACAGATCAATAAAAATAGCTCAAGCCAGCCTCATACTGGGACTTCTCAACCTATTTATGTTCAGTTTCTTGTCTTAAGACTATCCTCAGAGTAGAAGTGGACTTGAAGTTAGACACGTTTAGTGGATTGAAGTCGCTGTAAAGCAGCCTGTGAGGGGTTAAGATCAGCATTTAAAATCCACCAAGTTAATCATCTCCTGACTAATTAGGTGCAGAACATTGTGTATGCCAAGCTGCCAGTTGTGCATTGATAGTGAGCCTATCCTATCTAATAATAGACAAACATGGTAATTGACCGTACCTTCGCTACACCTCCCATAGGCTAACTAGCACAATATGCAAATTTACTGCCAACAAAGATGGCGGCTAATTTGCATACTGCAGGCAGGGTGGGACAGGGCCATCCCGCCTGCCCTGCTGCCATCTGGGCCTGCTGTCTGCGACCCGGGGCAGTGGGCGTCCCATGTGCAACCCAACCTGGGGTGGCCGGGTGGGATAGTGAAGGCTTGAAGGCGGCTCCGGCCGGAGCGAAGGCCTGGGTCCCGGGTGCCGGAGGAAAACCAGTGCCGGCAGCCAGGGGAAGGGAAAGCCTATTGCACGAATCTTTTCATGCAACAGGCCTCTAGTGCAGGGGTCCTCAAACTATGGCCTGCGGGCCACATGCAAATACAAATTATTGTATTTGTTCCCGTTTTGTTTTTTTACTTCAAAATAAGATATGTGCAGTGTGCATAGGAATTTGTTCATAGTTTTCTTTTAAACTATAGTCCGGCCCTCCAATGGTCTGAGGGACAGTGAACTGGCCCCCTGTTTAAAAAGTTTGAGGACCCCTGCTCTAGTGTATACATAAATACATACAACTGTGCTTATTAAATGAGGATATATTCCTATGTGCTTACATAATGCAGGATTCATAGAAATTTGTAGCAGATCAGTGATGCCTGTGGGACTGTTGTAAAAAGAAAACTGGCATTTCCCTCCTTTTTGTGCCCCTTTGTACCTTGATTTTGCACCAGTTAAAAAGTTAACACTAATTAAAAAGTTAACTCAATGAGTTTTCCAAATTCTAATCTGGTATTAACACTAATAGCATACTTGGGCCAGTCATTTTCATGTGGTTTTCTTCTGTGAAATAACTAAACCTGTTCTCTGAGATATTATGGAGTTAACAAAATACTTTGAGCTGTAAAGACACTATATTAAATAGGGTATATCTGGAGATTAATCACTAAGATTTTAAATAATTCCCCATGCAATCTGATTAATAGCTACAACCTGAATTATTTCTTGGTCTCAGATCTGGCTAAGAAGAATAGAAATTTTCAAATTCAGCCTCTTAGAATCCACTGAGATGAGAATATATTGCATATTCCAAATTCATTTACTTATTCAAAAAAGATTGGTATACCTACTATATTCAGTATACCTTATTAGCTATGCCTCTATCTTTTTTTTTAAATGTTTTTATTGATTTTGAGAGAGAGGAAAGGAGAGGGATAGAGAGATAAAAACATCGATGAGAGTCATTGATTGGCTGCCTGTTGCATGTCCCCAACTGGCGACCGAGCCCGGAAACCCAGCCATGTGCCCTGACCGGGAATCAAACTGGTGACCTCATGGTTCAGGGTTGATGTTCAACCACTGAGCAACACAGGCCTGGCATATGCCTTCTATCTTAATTCAGAGCTCCTGTATAACTTTTTTAACTGGACCTCTATTTCATTTTTCTCTCTTCTAATCCATTTACAGAGCAATGCCAAACTAATCTTTATTAAGGAGTAACTCTGATCTTGTCACTCTGCTCAACAATTTCAGTGACTCCCACTTGTTTCAGATTTGTCTGAACTCTTTTAGCCTAGTATTCAAGGTCTTGGCTATCTGTCTTTTTCTCTCTCTCACTACTTCCCTTCCCTTTATATACCTCCCTTAATATAATCTATGCTTCCTGCAGGCTGAAGCCCTTGCTTTCCTTCCTGTGTACCTCTTCCAGAGTTTTTCTGTTTCCCTAGAACACACTTCTTTCCCTCTCCTGCACATTCTATATATGCTCAGTTCACATACCACTTCTTTATAGCCTTCCTTCATTTTCTTCTCCTCCAAACCTGAAAAGAATCTTTTTGCCTTCTGAAACAACGCTTCCCTCCAGTATTTTATCATTATTACTCACATGGTACATGAAACACTTTTTCTTGTAAGTGCAGCATAACTCACCATATAATATAACTGTTATCTAAAAGTTCAATGCATAAAATGTGGGATCATCTTATTGCATGAATGAAACGTGAGGTCAGCCCTAACCAGTTTGGCTCAGTGGACAGAGCGTCGGCCTGTGGCTCGAAGGGCCCCAGGTTCAATTCTGGTAAAGGGCATGTTCCTCGGTTGCAGGCTCCTCCCTGGACCAGGCCCTGGTCGGGGCTTGTGCAGGAGGCAACCAGTTGATGTGTTTCTCTCACATCAATATATCTCTGTGTCTTTCCCTCTCTCTTCCACTCTCTCTAAAAATCAATGGAAGAATATCCTCGGGTGAGGAATAAAAAAAAAAAAAAAAAAAAGATGAAAAAGTAATGTGAGGTCATCTAGCTAGTATATATTACCGGAAGTTTCACTGCTGAATTCAAATCCCTAGTTAAACCTGATGTGGTTGGCACCATTTAGTAGCAGTATACTCTGGCTTAAATATCAGTGGGAAAATTCCAAGTCCTATCTGGGACTTCCCATATTTTTATTATCTGGCTCCTGTTTTATGGGCTTGATCTGACAATATTGGAGCCCATTTCTATTCCCTTGCCTTTTCTCTACCAGCCTCACCCTCTTTTCTAAGCCCCGCTTTTCCTCTTAGAACTTTAGTTTTGCCCTAGCCAGTTTGACTCAGTGGATAGAATGTTGACCTGTGGACTGAAGGGTCCTGGGTTCAATTCCAGTCAAGGGCACATGCCCGGGTTGCAGGATCAATCCCCAGTAGGGGGCGTGCAGGAGGCAGCTAATCAATGATTCTCATCACTGATGTTTCTATCTCTCTCACCCTCTCCCTTCCTCTCTGAAATCAATAAAAATATTTTTAAATAATTTTAAAAAGAGCGTTAGTTTGGCCCAGAAGGCTGGGTGAAGAACGAGAGCAGTTGTGAAGCCTGTTCTATCCAGTTTCCTATTAGTTTAGTTTTGTTCTGTATGTAGACATAAGGGCATAAACAAGTTTAATCTATCCTTTTAAAATATATATATTTTTTTATTGGAGGATATTTGAAAATTATAAATTTTTCATAAAATTTTTTCTTAGGTAGATTGTAGTAGAACCTGGAAAGGAAATATTAGCTATACTTTTTGACCACAGTCAGAGACATTTTGTGGAAGGTTAGTCTCCTCATTACTGATTCTTGGCATTTAGTGATATTAGCTATTTCTCCTATTTTTCATTACTAAAATAAATCACACATGCAAGTTTTTGTTTTCTTGAACTTTTCTAGACCGTATGCACATATCCTCTCAGTTCCTGTTTCGGAAACTGCTTATCCTGGGCAGACTCAGTACCAGACACTACAGCAGTCTCAACCGTATGCTGTCTACCCTCAGGCAACCCAAACGTATGGACTACCTCCTTTTGGTAAGGCATCTTATTATAAGCAGTTTCTAAGAAAATTGATTTTTATCCCCCAGAAACTGATCTTTTCCCAAAAAGCAAGCATGGCTGATCAGAAAGCGGAGAGATGAGTTGTTCTTTGTAGAGCATCTACTCAATTACAGCTGTAATAGAAGTTGGGTTTGCAACTTCCCAACAGCATATTTGATGCATGTAATATAAAATCATGATTTTTCAGTACTCATTTATCTATCAAAGTTAGCCACCAAATTTCCAAGGTACTAAGTCTTGACTGTAAAACCTGGATTCTTTAAGTATTTGTGGAAAATCTTTGAAACATTACTATTTATTTTACTTTATATTAAACATGGTACCTTGGTTAAGTAAGCATAATAAATGTATTTTGAGGTGACTGGTTTGCTAAAGCCAGGCAATCTGAATATGTCTTATATTTGGGGAAATCCCCAATTTTATACAACCTTATATGCATAGAAAATTTTGTTCTTTGGTTATAGGCATCTTGGACATGAACTATAAATTAGAATGATTTATGAGAAGACAGTTTGAGATTCTTTGTACACTTGATATCTGCACTGATTTTTTTCAGTGTATGAAAATTGATAGATATATTAGGGTTGTTTATTACCTATTCCCTGCTTTCCTTGAACTGGTATGAAAAAAAAATGAGAGACTATTATATTATTTTAAAATATGCAATATGTTAATAAAATTCTACCTCTGTAGCCTCTACTGAAACTAGCTGGGAATTAGAAAATCTTTCCACAGACCGCCACAGATAATGGATGTATTCATGTTGCCTTCTTCTGGTTTCTACATTGCTACTTTTCCTGGCCCATTTGGCTAATCTTTATGATAGTGACCGCCTTCTTACTTTTAGGCATTCCTTGGCTCGTAATAACTACTAGAAAAAAAATTGAGGGTTATGTTTCATGATAGTCCTTGTTGGTAACTTCACAAGAAGAGAGAAACAGAAATGCTTTTATTTCTGAGTTTGTAATCCATGCCTACATGCCTGTCAGTTTCAGCCAGTATACTAAAATCTTACATTTGTGTATTACTATATACTGAACTGCTCAAGTTAGTTTGGTTATTGACTAACCCATAGTGACACATATTTGTGCTCAGAGACTTGGGTAAAGTTTATGATAAGACCCCAGTGTGGGGCAGCAGGAGGATGGCACTCAGAGAAAGACTTCCTTTCCCATTGTTAGACCCAGCTGTTGCTCCACATCAGGCTTTTGTGCTTAAAATGAAGAAGCTTTGTAGTTGCAGGCATACAACTGTGGACTAGTGGTCAGGAAATGAAGATTTTGTTTCATCATTTGCTATGGGCAGTAATGCTCTATGATCAAATCATACTACTATTACTTAGAATTCTTGGAAGGGTGCTTTTGAAGGAAGATGCTTATATGCTTAAACACAGGGTTACAGTAATGCTGGCGGCAATATCCATATTGTCTTTTATTACTCTTGTCTTCATAAAATAATTATGTATTAAGTACTTCGTGTTTCTGGTCAAATACATTAGAAACTAACTATTCCTTTATCTTGGACATTTTGCCCTAATTTTTAACCTTATAAAAAGAACCAGTTTATAGGCATTTTACATTTTAAAACTTTTTAAAAAAATGAAATAATGAGGCTAGCAAAAGATTCTCAGTTAATGTTATTTTTACTAATAAGGTAGGATTTTAGTACAGTATAATTATAAACATGTTCACAAATCCAACACCTTTGGTTCAGAACCCATTTAGAAAAAAACATTGATTACAATAAATCTGAAAGTTATTATGACATTGAAATAGCAATTTGTTTACTAGAAATTGTGAATCATGGTACTAATATCCAAATTTCATATAATAAATGTTTTAAAAATAATATTCTCAAATTTTTTATTGAAAATTAGATATAGCAAGAACTTTAGCTGTGGCTAACCTGGACAAGATTTTTTTAATGATCTTGAACTGGAGGCTGCGGGGGCAGTTCTCCTAATTCATGCTAGAGATGTTGATATTCTTTTATTTCCTCAAATAAGTCATTTCATGTGTTTAATAGGAAAGAAAATAATGTGGCTTTTTGTTTTTTTAATGCTTCAAAGCAATTACCGTGTCCGTCAACCTTTTAAGATTTTTACATCTCCCCGTACTATCCTTATATTTACTTTTCAACAAATTTTACAGATCCGAGTTGCACTAAAATATCTCAGTGCCCTGGTGAAGCAGAGGTTCTTACTATATTTCTATAAATTCTCTATCAGATTAGGAGTAAATGAAATGAGTTAATATTGAATTTGAAACTGGCTGATTTTGGTATTGACTTCTTACCTGGAATGTATTTGATTGATGAACCTTCTTAAACCAAATTCTCAGCTTCAACTACACTGATCCAGCAACTGTAGCTATTCAGAACACAGTGAATAACCAGACAATAAGTTTTTTTATAAATAGACTTTTGCATAGCCAAAATTATCACAAAAACAACTCACTCATAAAGGATATCCTTGGGCTCTCATGTAAGAAGCAAAGCTCTGTTTATGGTTTCCTAGGTTACTACAAATGAAAAGGAGATAGATACAATCAGAGATAAGAGATTGTGAAGAAGTGAAAGGTCACAGAGAAAAAACAAAGTAATACAAGTATCTAAAAATCATAGAACCATAATTGAGTTCTATTTAGTAGTAAGCAAATGTCTTCACATATCACAATAACCTGTTTCTGTAATATATATATATTATTATCAGAGTTATCAGAAATAACTCTGATAAAAATCTAAAGGAATGTTCACTATTTCCTCCCTGCCAAGAAGGCAGGAAGAGATCCTCCTATATAATATAAGCCTAATATGCTAAGTGTCTGGTGTTCCAGTCGGCCGTTCAACCAATCAAAGCGTAATATGCTAATTATATGCTAAGGCTGCTCAACTGCTCGCTATAACGTGCACTGACCACCAGGGAGCAGAGACTCCAACCAGTAGGTTAGCTTGCTGCTGGGGTCCGGCCGATCGGGACTGAGAGAGACGGGCTGGACACGCCCTGGGGCCCTCCCACAGTCCCTCCCCTGCTGGCCAACCTCCTGCATCCCTCCCTAGCCCCAGTCATGCACCAGTGGGGTCCCTCAGCCTGGCCTACGCCCTCTTGCAATCCAGGACCCCTCGGGGGATGTTGGAGAGCCGGTTTCAGTCCAATCCCGCTCAACGCAGGAGCTGCCCCCTGGTGGTCAGTGCGCTCCCACAGGGAGAGTGCCACTCAGCCAGAAGCCGGGCTCATGGCTGGCGAGCACAGCAGCAGTGGCGGGAGCCTCTCCCACCTCCATGGAAGTCGGTCATCCCCTGGGGGCTCCCAGACTGTGAGAGGGCGCAGGCTGGCCTGAGGACTCCCCTCCCCCTCTCCCATTGCACAAATTTTGTGCACTGGTCCTCTAGGATAAATATATTAGAAAGATTGTCACTCAGGAGCATTGTGATAAAAATGAATAGCTATGATGTTTATTAGTATGAGATAGATTTATATGTTCTGACATGGAACGATGTCTCTTAAAGGTATGTGGAAAAGCAAATTATGAACAGTATGTATAACATCTTTTAAATTTTTATTAAAAAGAAGAAAAAAGATTAGTAAGTACATAGGAGAAACCTGAGTGACTTTTCTGCAAACTTAATAGTGGTTAAATCTGGATGATGGGATTACATATGACTGTTTTTTCTAAGTTACATATTTCTGTAATGTTTTTAATTTATAAAAATAAGCAGATGTGTCTTTCTTAATCAGAAGAAACAAAGGTAACAAAATAACCAGCTTAAGAAGGCAGAGAAGTATTTAATACATTTTAGAAAAATTTGGTGCTTTTTTAATGGGTAAGTGAATTTTAAACTTATGTGAAATGTCTCCCACTTTGAAAATGCAGATAAATGATTTATTGCTGTACATGGACATCACACACTCTACATCAAATACTCTGGTTGGGTGTCAGTAGCCCCTGTTTTTTTTTTTAACCCTGATAAATTCCCCCCAATCATTGAAATGAAAACATTTATATATAATTATTGGGGTTTTGATAAGATTTTTGTTTCCATGGCCCCACTCCCTAGTTCTTTGAAATTATATTTGCTTGTGGTACACTGTAAGTGGGAGAATCAGTAATTTTCTCTTACAAGCAAATTTACTTTCTTTTAAGATTTAGATTTTAAACTACTGGCTGATATTTAAAAGCATAACCAGGCTCCCCAGTCCCAATGTATTGTTTGTAATTGGTCCAATTTATCTGATTCAGGTGCATTGTGGCCAGGTATGAAACCTGAAAGTGGTTTAATTCAGACTCCACCTCCAAGTCAACACAGTGTTCTTACCTGCACTACAGGGTTAACCACAAGCCAGCCAAGCCCAGCACATTATTCTTATCCCATTCAAGGTAAATAGGCATGGTTGTGTGTGTGTGTATGTTTTATTATTGTTGGTTTTTGTTTTTAGTCTACCTGTATCTCCAGTGTAATAGGAGCTCTGTCTTCTAAAAGAAAAGGGGGGTGATATGTGCCATTGTGCATGCTTTTTGTGTTAGGCAAACCAGAACCTAGGAGTGTGGTTTGTAAGTAGTTTAACCCTTTAATGTGAACTGCTTAGTAGAATTAAAGCTTTCCCTTTTGCATGTTGGTGTTCAGAAAACCAGTCTGTTCTCAGTGGCATTTTGTCCTATAAATAAGTAGAAGACACTATGGTTAGAACTGACTTTTTTATATAAAGTCCAAATAGAGTGGATTGTGAGATGAGTGCTGCTTTGTGAGATGTGTGCCACTTTCTGCTGTGGTTTTATCATACCATTTACAATCACTTCTTAGTGAGAGGTTTTTGTTGATTTTTGTTGCTCAAAAAGTTGTTTCTATTTCATGATGAGAAGCATAGCATTAAACATCTCTGCCTTCCCAAATTCTTTCTCTAAAAGGTTAGAAGTATGATAGGACTTTTAGGAATGAGGACAAAAAAACTCAAAAGACACTATGGAATTAATTCCCAACCCATCCAAATCCAGTGCATGCAATTTATCAATGATAAACTAATGTCAGATTGGGAATTAATGTCCATGTACCTTGCTTCTCATCTGCCTCCTTTCTCCTGATTTCTCCCAGCTTTTAAATTTTATTCCTTATAAAATGGGTGCCCAGGGGGTAAGGGCGAGACAGCAAAAACTGGTCTGAGGTACTCTTAATATGTAAACTTTGATGATGAAAAATGTTTTGGTGTGGATTATTTCAAACAAAATATTTTGATTATTAGTTTTAACTGTTTTCAGTTAAATGATTGAGAACTACTTCTGCTTGGTCCATTGAGAACAGAACCAGTCACTACGTCCTAAGACATTGCTCTGACCCTCTATTATTTACTGAGTCTCCTCTTGTCATATTTATTTTTTCTTCTTTCTTTCTTTGTCCCTTCCCCCTTCTTTCTTGCTAAACAGAACAAACCAAAAGGGAAAAAACTCGAAGAGCATGACTTTGTTTGTCTGTCTTCCCATCTATCCCAGTTGATTTTTATAAGGTATTCTCTAGGTTAGTAGACCTTTTGGGTCCAACTAGGTAAATCTAGTTGTCAAGTCCCTCTAAAGGGGCATATCCCTGATGACTACACCTAGGTCGTGAAAGAAATGAAGGGAATACTCTTTTTTTTTATATTTCTAACCCTCTCCCAAGGTGTAGAACCACCACTTCTCCATAGTTGTATCTTAAGTTTGAGGAACCTAATAGCTATACTTCTCTCTCTTTTTAAAAAAGAGGAACCACCTTTGGAACTCATTGTTTTGCAGTGGTTCTCAACCTTCCTAATGCCGCGATCCTTTAATACAGTTCTTCATGTTGTGGTGACCCCCAACCATAAAATTATTTTCATTGCTACTTCATAACTGTAATTTTGCTACTGTTATGAATCGAATGTAAATATCTTGATATGCAGGATGTATTTTCATTGTTACAAATTGAACATAATTAAAGCATAGTGATTAATCACAAAAACAATATGTAATTATATATGTGTTTTCCGATGGTCTTAGGCGACCCCTGTGAAAGGGTCGTTCAACCCCCAAAGGGGTCGCGGCCCACAGGTTGAGAACCGCTGCTTTAAAAGATCATGAAAAGCCCTGACAGGTTTGGCTCAGTGGATAGAGCGTCAGCCTGCGGACTCAAGGGTCCCCGGTTCGATTCCGGTCAAGGGCAGTAAAAAATAAAAAATAAAAATAAAAGGTCATGAAAATATCCTTTAAATTCCATTAACCACTACCCTAACTTATATGTTAGTACATTTTCCCCCGTTTTGATAGCTTAATTTGGTTTCCTCACATTTTTCTAATAATGATCATTGCTGGTGTTTATTAAGTGCTTACTATGTTCTTAGCATTGTTTTAAACAATAGATAGGTGTTAATCATAATCTTCACAATATACTTTGAGGGAAGTACTATTATTTATTTCATTGTAAAGAAGGGGAACAGAAGACACAGAAAAAGCAAAGTGGCTTGTCAAAGGTCACAAAGTTAGTAAATAATAAAGTCAGGATGTTAGCTGGGCAGTCTGACCACAGAGCATGAGTGATTTATGATTGAAAATATATGATATTTAATATTGAAGTTATGGTATCAATATCAATCCTCCCATAATTAAGAACCTATAGTGGCAGATATCTAAATTTATTTTTCATCTCTTTTTTTGGTTAACTTATTGGTCCATTGTATTATTCATTAGAACTTTGGCACAGAAATTAAGGCAGAAGTTCACCAAATTGAATGTCAACTTTAATTGAAAAATAATTATTTTATTTTTTAATCCTCACCTGAGGGTATTTTTCCAATTGATTTTTTAGAAAGAGTGGAAGGAAAGAAGGCGGGGGGAGAGAGAGAGAGAGAGAGAGAGAGAGAGAGAGAGAGAGAGAGAGAGAGAGAGAGAAACATCAATGTGAGAGAGACCCATTAATTGGTTGCCTCCCACATGCACCCCTACTGGGGCTAGGGACCAAGCCTGCAACCCAGATATGTGCCTTTGATCAAAATTGAACCCAGTACCCTTCAGTCCGTGGCCTGATGATCTAACCACTGAGAAAACTGGCTGGGGTGAAAAAAATTTTAATTAAAAAAAAAAACTAGTTTACCATTAAATTTATTGGGGTATTTTTTGTCACTTATTTTGAAGGAAAAAAATGGTAGAAAATAAGTTAGGTCCTGACCGGTTTGGCTCAGTGGATGGAGCGTCGGCCTGTGGACTGAAGGGTCCCGAGTTCGATTCCAGCAAGGGCATGTACCTTGGTTGCAGGCACATCCCCAGTGGGGAGTGTGCAGGAGGCAGCTGATCGATATTTCTCTCTCATCGATGTTTCTAACTCTCTATCCCTCTCCTTTCCTCCCTGTAAAAAACCAATAAAATATATTTTGGGGGAGCGGGGGGAAGAAAGAAAATAAGTTGGAACAGTGGGCTAAAATGAAATATGGGTATTGGAACATTTAAATGACCTGGGTTCTCCACTCACTCTCCTCACCCCACTTTTCATTTCTGTTAGCATGAACAATTAGTGTTAGTTGTCCAGGCTTCTTCCTCCCCACTATGTGACTACCCAACCATTCCACAGAATACAAACAAGGAGCATTGTATTGATTTTTTGTTTGTTTGTTTGTTAATCCTCACCTAAGGATATTTTTCCATTAATTTTTAGGGAGAGTGGAAAAGAGAGGGGAAGACAGAGAGAAATATCAATGTGAGAGAAACACATCAATTGGTTGCCTTCTGCACAAGCCCTGACCAGGGCCTGGGCCCGGGAGGAGCCCACAACCAAGGTACCTGCCCTTGACCGAATTGAACTCAGGACCCTTTGGTCCACAAGCTGATGTTCTATCCACTGAGCCAAACCGGCTAGGGCAATTTTTTGTTAATGGTCAAAACAGCAATATCTCCTCTTTCTACCCAAAGCATTCTATCATTGACAGCAGCCCTTCTTCCTTTGGGAAGTTAGTAAAATGATCTCAAAAACTCAATTCCTCTTCTGACTTCATCAGCGCTGATCAAAACCTTTATTTTATACTTCAGTGTTTATGAAAACCCTTTGATTAAGTAGATCCGGCTTCTTTATATTAATTTTTTCCTACACTGTTTGTTTATGGCCCAATATCTGGTTATTTTCTTCAGTTGAGATGGTTTAAATGATTAATATTCAAGTGGCAAAATTAATTACAGAAATTTCAAATTTAATTTTAACTCAATCTTGACTTTTAATGAAGGTCTTTGCGCCCTGATGTTGTTGGTATACATAATAGTCTTTCATTGACCAGACTTGTTTTTATTATATATTTTATTTTTTAGAATAGTCTTAGATTTGTAGAAAAATTGAGCACATGGTATAGTTATATTTATCCTCCCACCTTGTACATAGTTTCCCTTATTATTAACATCTTACATTAGAAAGGAACATTTGTTACAATTAATAAACCAATATTAGTGCATTATTACTAATTAAATCCATATTTATTCAGATTTCCTTAGTTTTTGCCTGATATCCTTTTTCTGTTCCAGAATCCCATCCAGTATACCACATTTCCTTTAATTGTCATGTCTCCTTAGGTTTCTCTTGACTATGCAGTTTTTCAGACTTTCCTTGTTTTTGATGACCTTGACATGCTATACTTGAATTCTACAAGTTATACATGTATACAAGATATAAATGAATCCCACAACTACTTACTGAGCATCACCTACTGTAGGCCAGGCACTTTGCTAGATATTGGGATTAATGAATATCTTAAGATTCTGCCTTCATGGAGCTTACAGACTAGTAGAGGAGATAGAAAACAGGCAAGTAAATAGATTTTTGAAAAGTGCTCTGAAAGGAATAAAGAATAGATTGCTATGATTGGGAAAACAAGAAAGGAGTTAGTTTCAATAGAAGGGTCAGAGAGGGTCTGAGAAGGAGGAGCTATCATGCTGGGAGGAGGAGAGGGACAGGGAGAACAATCCAGGTAGAGATCCTCTCTTGTTTTGAGTAACTTGAAAAGGCCAGGGTGAGCAAGAGTGGTGGAGAAACATATATAAAATTAAAGGGGTGGATAGAAACTAAATCTTGCAGCAACCTTTATGTGCCATTAACCCTCCAGCTTTGGGGCAATGTCACTTAATTCAATGCTGCCTCTCACAGTTCTGTAATCAAAGTCTTTGATTAGAGCTCTCTAATTAGACCTCTAGTGGGGCATGGTTCTCAGATGCTTTATCTTTCTATGGGTTCACAGCTCCATTGTCAAAACAGGTGGAGACTTATCCAAAAACAGTTGGCTATGCCATTAGCATTTGGAGAGCTAATAGCCTTTAGATATATATTAATAGGAGTTACCACTTGAGTTTTACTTAATCCTCTAAATTTGTACCTTGTATTGCATATCTTATTACTCCTACTTTTGTTTATAAATCTGCAACTGACGAAGAATTGGGAGATCCCATTTTTATCATCTTAATATCTACCACTAGCTCCATGACTGTGGACAAATTACTTTAACTCTTGTTTGTCCTGGTTCTTCATATGAAAGCTGGCATTGCAGCATTAGCTGTTCCTTATATTTACCTTAATCTCTTCTAGACTTTCTTCTAAGCAGAGTTTCTTTAAGGAAAGGAATAAAAAATTTCCTTTGATTTTGACCAGTACTTAGAAATTCTGTGCATTTCTTTACTTGCCCTATTCCTAATGGAAATTTTCCAACTTCCCTGTAGAGGACTTTGTTGCTAATGGGGTAGGTAGTCAGGTAGTCAGGTTTATTGACTCTATGATATTGAACTCTGTGGTGTTTGTGACTGCAATGGGAACCAGGCTTACATGTGCTTATGATAAGTAAGTGAGAGGAACTAAGGACCATTGCCTCAATCTCAGTTACATTGTCCGCCTGAAAAAAATTTCTGTGGCAAATACTAGTCACTGAGGATTTGATTAAAACCCTAATGGAATCTGTGATAGAAAGGCATGAAAAACTTAACCCAAATTCCTTATCTCAAGATAAGCAGCCTAACTTATAGGGTACATTTTTACCTGGCCAGATATTACTTAATATTTTCTGAATTTTTCCAGAAAATCATTAAATGCCATTGTGTTTGTTGATCACAATAATTTCACTGAGTAGTGCCCAATAAGCAATTTCAAGTACCTTTGAATTTGGAGGACCATCTCTCTCTCAAAGTAATTATGCTGCATCAGGAAAGGCATAATTTGGGGCAAGTGACAATAAATACTATAGTGTAGGATTTACACGTGGATTTACCAGAGCTCTTGTTATTTCTACTGATAGTCAATAGGCCATGTTATAGGTGAGTCATTTTTCAACACCAGAAAAGATGGGACTACAGTCATTTGGTTTAGCTTCTGACTTTATTGGTATCATTAGTATGAACCAGTATATGTATCCTTCTAGGACAGCGGTTCTCAACCTGTGGGTAGCGACCCCTTTGGGGGTTGAACGACCCTTTCACAGGGGTCGCCTAAGACCATCAGAAAACACATATATAATTACATATTGTTTTTGTGATTAATCACTATGCTTTAATTATGTTCAATTTGTAACAATGAAAATACATCCTGCATATCAGATATTTACATTCGATTCATAACAGTAGCAAAATTACAGTTTTGAAGTAGCAACGAAAATAATTTTATGGTTGGGGGTCACCACAACATGAGGAACTGTATTAAAGGGTCATGGCATTAGGAAGGTTGAGAACCACTGTTCTAGGACTTTAGTAGGAATAGTTGAAGACCCAAGTTGAAACAGAAAAATATTTGAACTGTTTAATCAATTCTAAATTATGATATAGCATGTTAAAGAGCAAAACTAGTATTTGCTTCCTTTGCTAATGTTCTTTATATCCTTGGAGACCTATTTAAGATACAGTATATTTTAAATTTCTTCTAGCCTTTTACATAATATCTTTAATATCTCTTAATATTCTCAATCCTATAGCTTCAAGCACAAATGCCAGCCTGATATCCACTTCATCTACAATTGCCAATATTCCAGCAGCAGCAGTTTCCAGCATCTCAAACCAGGTACAGTGCTACTTTTGTTTATCCTATTTGATATGGTTCATCTAGCTAGCTCGTCTTCTCTTCTTTTATTGTCAATTTGCCAACCTAAATATGTGCTGTGGAAAGACCCTTCTCTGGAAGCCCTGAGAACCTGTCCCCTGGATGGTTTCATAGGCCCCATCCAGTTTCTCTCAATGATATGGTTCTATCTGCTCCCTTTATCTACTGTGTGTCTCTATCTCCTACCCTGCCCCTTTTAGAATGTAAGCTCTATGAGGGTAGGGATTTATTTCTCTATTTTGTTCACTTACATATTTCCAGAGTTCATAAAAATGCCTGGCATTCACATTAAAGGCACATAATAAATATTTGTGGAATGAATAAATGTTGCTTCCACTTTTATTTAGCTACTCATTCCTTTGTGAATTCTTTGTGGTCTGTTTTTTTGTTTTTTTGTTTGTTTGTTTTTAATTCTCATCCAAGGATATTTTTTCCAATTATTTCTAGAGAGAGTGGAAGGGAGGGAGGAGAGGATGAGAAAGAGAGCGAGAGGGAGAGATACACATCAATGTGAGAGAGACACATCCATTGGTTGCCTGCCAGGGCTGGGGAACATGCAACCAAGGTACATGCACTTGACCAGGAATTGAACCTGAAACCCTTTGGTCCACAGGCCGATGCTCAAACCACTGAGAAAAACTGGCCAGGGCTGTGGTCTGATCGGTATCATTGTTCTATTAACGTTTTATCTTGGATCACTGGTAATATCTTCAGTGCCTTTATTGTTATGTTTTTATTTGTTGTTTCTCTGCAGCAATTAATATTATCAACCACTGTATCAATCTTTTTCTCTGGCTGCATTTAACATACTACTATTCTGGTTCATTTTTTTATGTTTGTTCCTGCATTTGTTCATCTTTTAATCCACAAATATTTATTGAGTTCCTCCTATTGGGGATAAGATGTACCTGGCACTTTAAATGTCCTGTTATTTCCTTAAGTTTACCATATCTAAAAACAATCTTTCATTCTTCCCTTTCCTCTGTCACCTTGTTCTCCATCAGTAAGACCACTTTTCTCTAGGACTTCTCAATTCTTGTTAATGAGACCATTTTTTAATAAACCTAGGCCTAGACCAGTCAACAATATTTTTTCCTCACTTATCCCTAATCCAGCCTTTTCTAAAATTCTTTTTTTTTTCACTTTTGCTATCATTTCCCATGTTTTGTCCTCTAGCCCCTTAATCCTGAATTACTGTATTTAACTATTCATCTCTCATTTTCTAAGCACCATCTGATTACTTTTCTCTAAATGTCACTTTTTATCCTACACTCATCTGCTCATTATCTTTCTGTCTGTTTACTTGTTGGTTTGAATTTGATAATCCCCATTTCCTGCCCCCAATAAGCGAATCACCATTGTCTAAACCAGTGGTTCTCAACCCTGGCTGCACATTAGAATCACCTGGGAATCTTTTTAAAATCCTGATTTCTGGGACTCATCCTCCGGAAATTCTGTTTCTTTGTTATGGGGTGGGGCCACAACATTAGTAACAAAGAAACAGAATTTCTGGAGGATGAGGCCCAGAAATCAGGATTTTAAAAAGATTCCCAGGTGATTCTAATGTGCAGCCAGGGTTGAGAACCACTGGACACAATCCAAGTCATATTCCTTAACCAGCCATTCAAGCCTAAAAAGATCCTTTCAACCAGACTGAACATCTCTGGCTCCTTAATAAAATCTTTTCAGAGCCTATTCTTGTATTTATTCCCTCTGCTTACTTATCTCAGTAAACACTCTAACCACAATCTTCTGTGATACTTGTCTTCCTGTGTGTTTCACTCATTTGACATATAATTTATTGCTAATTTGTTGGAACTGTTTTTTTCCTTAGCTCCTGTTGAATTTTTAACTCCCTTGAGTACAGCTAGTATGACTTACTCTCTTTAATAATCTCTTTTCCCACGCATGCACACACCCCCTCCCCCCCCACTTAGGGTAGATACTTATATATTCTTTACAAATAATTGGTCTGATCAGTTAGCGTCTTTCTGTTTCTCATCAACTTCAGTATAGATGGAATTTTTTAAGGTGTGTTTTTGAGCTATACATCATACCCATTTTTTAACAGCTTTATTGAGGTATAATTGACATAAAATAGACTTTACAGATTTAAATTGTACAGTTTGATAAGTTTTGACATGTATGTGCTCGTGACACCAGCAAAAGTTCCCTTTGAATATTCTAAAGAAACATTGATTATTTTAGAAAGTTTTTAAACTGGGAAACTTTAATGTAGGATTTGTGATCTTTTTTGTTTAAGGTCTTCTGTCCTTAGAAACACTACCATCTAGTGCAGTGGTTCATAAACTTTTTTTTAAAATTGATTTCAGAGAAGAAGGGAGAGGGAGAGGGTGAGAGAGATAGAAACATCAGTGATGAGAGAGAATCAATGACTGGTTGCCTCCTGCATGCCCCACACTGGGGACAGAGACCACAACCTGGGCATGTGCCCTGACGGGGAATCGAACCGTGACCTCCTGGTTCACGCTGGCCAGGTGGTTTATAAACTACTTAAAGAGTAGATCTTTCTTCAAGAATTCCATGCAGATATTTATCTAGAAATTCAATCCGTAAAATAGGAAGAAGAGAGAGAGAGCTATTATATTTAGAAAAAGGGACATTATGTGTAGAGTGCGTGGGACCCTTCCCTCTCAGCTTTCCCCCATTCCAGACAGCCATGAGGCATCTCCTCTTGACTCATAGGTTTCCAACAGAATGCATTTTGAAAATCATTTCTTTAAGCTGAAGATATAAGAAGCAGCCAATTTAATGTTTAAGGAAAATAATTATGAATAGGAAGGGCATGAGAATTTTTGTTGTTGAAATTAATGTTTTGCTGTATCTAAAAGTCTTGTTCTCCCTTAACCCCTTTGATATACAGGACTATCCCACCTATACTATCCTTGGTCAGAGTCAGTACCAGGCCTGCTACCCCAGCTCCAGCTTTGGAGTCACAGGCCAAACTAACAATGATGCTGAGAGTACCACATTAGCAGCAACCACATACCAGGCGGAGAAGCCTAGTGTCATGGTACCTGCGCCTGCAGCACAGAGACTTTCCCCTGGTAAGCACCACAGCTCTAAAAACTTTGGCTTTAAGGGCACTTCATCTGACAGGTGATGGTGACGAGTATTTTGTTCTGGTCTAAGTTACTATTGCCATGCTATTTGTTTTCCCTCTCAGGAGTATATAAACATTGAAGCCAGACTGTAACAAGTCATTGGCAGGCTGAATGTAATACCTGATGCTGTAAACAGAAAAGTACTAAGAATTGAAAGACTGTATTTATGACTCCTACTTCATCCCACCTCCCTTCTATAGCTCTAACATGATTGTCACAGGGAACTTCATGGCACATTTTATAGAAGTTTTAGTCTGAATATTTTGGACTTCTGCTCAGCTTCAGAGCAGTAGTTCTTAACCTTTTCTGTGTCATGGATTCCTTTAAGATTCTAAGTAAAACTAAAGAAACACATGAAATTTGACCTACAAATTTAGATCTGTGCATTTAGCTTTGAAATGTTTCAATGGATTATGATGTCCAGGTTAAAAACAAACAAACCCTGACACATTCAATAAACATATGCACACACTTTTAAAAATATATATTTTTTTATTGATTTCAGAGAAGAAGAGAAACATCAGTGATGAGAGAGAATCATTGATTGGCTGCCTCCTGCATGCGCTGTACTGGGATTGAGCCCACAACCTGGGGAATGTGTCTGACCAGGAATTAAACCATGATCTCTTGGTTCATAGGTTGAATCTCAACCACGGAGCCACACTGCCTGGGCCATACTTTTTATTTATCACTAATTTTCATGAAAATTTGATGATAGTGATAGTTGTCTTCCCCTGTATTTCACTCATTTAAAGTTTGCTGTCATATCATATCACTTGAGGAAGGACTGTTTATTGTTATTAGCTCTGATGCATTTTTAAAAATAGTGCTCTACATCAACTAAAGCAGTTTTCTGTGTGCCTTTACCAGTCTTCTAAGTAATGGACATACAGATGGTCGCTTCAAAATTACGTAACTTTGAAATAATTACATGTAATGATGCTTTACTTTTGATTTCATTTCTCTAAATCTCTTCGTTCTTCATAACAATTTTAACTTTTGAATAATGAAGAATTTCAAACAGACAGACGTTGTCAGAGTAGTCTAGTGAACCCTTATGTATCCAACATCCATCTTCAACAATAACAGCTCATAGGCAAACTTTTTTTCAACTATACTTCATCCAGTTCCCTCTCTAAATTCTAACATCATTCTAAAAGATAAATGCTCAACATGACCACAATTTTATTATCCCATCTACAATAATTCAACAATAATTTCTTAATATCATAAAGTACCAAGAGGTATTCATATTTCCTGTTTTCTCATAAATATTATTTTGTTTTTCTTTTTACAGTTTGTTTAAATTAGGATCTAAGTAAGATCCATACATTGTGATTGGAAGATACGTATTTTGTCTCTTTTAATCTATAAATTCCTCCATCTCTTTTTTTTATTTCCCTGTGTACTTTATTTTGTTCAAGAAACTATTGCGTTGATTATATCCTTATAGCAGTGGTTCTCAACCTTCCTAATGCCACGACCCTTTAATACAGTTCCTCATGTTGTGGTGATCCCCAATTTCATTGTTACAAATTGAACATAGTTAAAGCATAGTGATTAATCACAAAAACAATATGTAATTATATATGTGTTTTCCGATGGTCTTAGGTGACCCCGGTGAAAGGGTCCTTCGACCCCCAAAGGGGTCGCGACCCACAGGTTGAGAACCGCTGCCTCATAGGGTAGTTTAACATATCCTGCTGCCTTGTGTATGTTATTGTACATTAGTAAATGGATCTAAAGCAGTCTTTTTCAACTAGAGGCAACATGTGCCTCCCTCTTCCCGCTTTGACATTTGGCAATGTATAAAAACATTTTTGGTTGTCACACTATGTGGAGTGCTGCTGGCAGCTAGAGTGTAGAGGCCAAGGATGCTGCTTAGTCAGACACCCTACAATGCACAAGACAGCACACTCACAACAAACATTAATCTGGCCCAAAATGTCAATTGTGCCAAGTTGAGCAACTCTGATCTAGAAGCTTAATCAGATTCAGATTTTTTTTTCTTTTTTATGCAAAACAATGTTATAGATGTGTTCTTTCATTGGGTGCGGGTGTATAAATTCTAGTAATAACTCTCTATGACGTTAAGAGCTGTTGATGTTCAGTGCCTAGTTCTGCATTCCCAAATTAAAGTTTGGTTTTTCATGCTTTATCTCTGCAATATGATTCTTAAGGACAAAAAACTTCTGGCCCTCTTCCCTCTCTGTGACTACGAGCAATAGATGTCTTGTTTTTCCTTTTCAGGAGACCCTTCTACAAGCCCATCTTTGTCCCAGACTACACCAAGTAAAGATGCTGATGACCTGTCCAGAAAAAACATGACTGGAAAGAACCGGGGCAAGAGGAAGGCTGATGCTAGCTCTTCCCAGGACAGTGAATTGGAAGTATGGGAAGAAACTTCTTTGAGTTACCTACTTCATTTTTTTCTTCATTTCTTAAGTTTATTAAGATTATCTATCTATCTATCTATCTATCTATCTATCTATCTATCACCTATCTCATGGAATAATATGGTTCTATGTTGTGTACCCTTTAATTCCTGGGCAAGAGAAACTGAGTTGATCAAGTGATAAGAGAAATGTAAAAACACAGTTGTCTATGCCCATAACTTTCCATATTACTTTAGATGCTTTTACCAAAAGTATCAAAAAAGCTTTTCTGAATTTAAGTAACCAGTTAACTCTTTAAGGGAAAGAAGCAACTATTCTCTATATTCCAGAGAACAGAAAGAACAGTGCATTATCTTCAGAAAGCAGAGGGTGTCGCAAGTAATGTCATACTGTTCGCCATTCAAAAATCTCAAAGTAAAATGAGAAGACTGGAGTGCTTTAGACAAAGTTTCTGGGAAGCATGCAACCAAATTTGATGACTTTATTTTATTTATTTATTATTATTTTTTTTTACTTATCTCTTTTTTTTTATTGCTTAAAGTATTAAAAGTGTATTACATATGTCTCCTTCCCCCTCCCCCCCTTGACATTCCCCCAGCCTCCCCTACCCCCCAGTGTCTTATGTCCATTTGATGACTTTATTAATGAGATTTACACTTATTTACTCTGTGGTTAAACACTATAAGAGTTTACTATGGGGATACATTTGGCTTCATTATTATAAAAAGACTAGAAAGTCATACAAACGATTAATAAGAGTGAAGTTTTGATATTAATCGTTTTGTTTTTCAATTTTTCTATAATAGAATTATTTAATAAGGAGAAAAGCTGTCTTTAAAAATCAGTCCATTGATAGGTGTTCTGAAGACATGGGTAAATTGAAGCTATTTTTGGAGCCTCTCTTCCCCTTTATTCCTGGGGAAAGAAAAAGAAGAAAGGGTGGGAGGGAGGTAGGGAGGGAGGGAGGGGAAGGAGAGAGAGAGAAGGAGAAGAAGGAAGGGAGGGAGGGAGGAAGGAAGGAAGGAAGGAACAGAAAAGAAAAGAAAGAGAAAGAAAGAAAATCTAAAGTCCTAATATGGTTCTTGGGAAAAACAGAGAGAGAAAGCTCATTTTTGAAAATCGTAAAATATACTTAACATAGTATTTACTATTTCTAAGTGTGATTCAGTGGTATTAAATGTTTTCACAAACTTATTTAATTGTTGCCACTATTTATTTCCACGATCCTACTACACAAAAACTTTGTACCCATTAAGCAATAACTCCTTTTTCTCTCTTATTAGCCCCTAGTAACCTCTGTTCTACTTCCTGTCTTTTTGAATTTGCCTGTTTTAGATATCTCATAAAAAAATAGCATAATACAATATCTGTCCTTTTATGACAGACTTTTTTTCAAGGTCCATTCATTTTGTAGCAAGCATAAGAACTTTGTTCCTTTTTATGGCTGAATACTGTTTCATTGTAGTATTATGTATATACTGCATTTTGTTTATTCATCCTGTTGATGGACACCTGGGGTTCTTTCACCTTTGAGCTGCTAAATAGTGCTGCTATGAACAATGCTATACCAGTATCTCTGAGTACCTCTTTTCATTGATTTTGGGTAAACCTAGGAGTAGAATTGCTGGATGATACGGTAATTCTATGTTCAACTTTTTGAGGAACCACCAAAATGTTTTCAATAGTGGCTATACCATCTAATATTCCCATCAGCATGCATGAGGATTCAGTTTCTCTACATCCTCACCCATATTTTTGATAATAGGCATCCTAATAGATGTGAAGTGGTATCTCATTGTGGTTTTGATTTGCATTTCCTTTTCATGTGTTTATTAGCCATTTGTTTATTTTCTTTAGAGAAATGTCTATTCAAATTCCTTGCCCTTTTTTTCTTATTCCTGAGGATATGTTCATTGATTTTATTTATTTATTTTTCATATATATTTATTAATTTCAGAGAGGAAGAGAGAGAGATAAAAACATCAGTGATGAGAGAGAATCATTGATCAGCTGCCTTCTGGACATCCCATACAAGGAATTGAGCCTGCAACCCAGGCATGTGCCCTGACCAGGAATTGAATCCTAATCTCCTGATTCATAGGTCGATGATCAACCACAGAGCCACACCAGCCAGGCTGTTCATTGATTTTAGAGAGGGGGGAGGAGAGAGAGAGAGAGAGAGGAGAGAGAGGAGAGAGAGAAGAGAGAGAAATGAGAGAAAAGAGAGAAAAAGAAAATCCTCGATTAGTTGTCTCCCGTAGGTACCCTGACTAGGAATCAAATCCACAACCTTTTTTCTGTATTTGATGACACTCCAACCAACTGAGCCACCCAGCTAGGGTACTTACCCATTTTTAAACTGAGTTTTAAATTTGTTTTTTATTGAGTTTTAGGAATTTTTTATATATTCTAGATATTAATCCTTTGTCAGATATATGATATACAAATATTTTCTCCCATTCTGTGGATTGTCTTCTTACTCTCTTGATGGTATCAGGGTAATGCTGGCTTCATAGAGTGAGTTAAGAAATGTTCCCTCTTCTTCAACTTTTTGGAATAGCTTAAGACGACTTCTTTAAATGTTTGGTAGAATTTACCAGGATAGCCATCTTGTCATAGGCTTTTCTTCCTTGGGATGTTTTTGATTACTGATCAAATCATCTTACCAGTTAAAGGTCTATTCAGAATTTCTATTTCTTCTTGAGTCATTTGGCACTTAGTGTTTTTTTAGAAATTTGTTCATTTCACCTAGGTTATTTGTTGTTGTACAGCTGTCCATAGTGTTCTCTTATAATCCTTTTTATTTCTAAAGTCTAAAATTAGTAATAATGTTCATTTCTGATTTTAGTCATTTGAGTTTTCTTTTTCTTAGTCTAAAAAGTTGTCAATTTTATAGATTTTTATTTTTTACAATATATTTTGATTGATTTCAGAGAGGAAGGGAGAGGGAGGAAGAGAGAGAAACATCAATGATGCGAGAATCATTGATTGACTGCCTCCTGCATGCCCCCTACTAGGGGGCATGTGCCCTTGACTGGAATCGAACGTGGGACTCTTCAGTCTGCAGGCTGACGCTCTATCCACGGAGCCAAACTAGCTAGGGCTTATAGATCTTTTTAAAGAACTGGCTTTTAGTTGATTTTCCTTGATTATTTTTCTATTCTATGCTTTATTTATCTCCATTCTAACTTTTATTATTTCCTTCTTTCTGCTGGCTTTTTCTAGTTTTTTAAATTGTCCAGTTAGGTTATTTATTAATTGAGATCTTTTTTAAGTTATGCATTTACAGCTGTAAATCTCCTTTTTAGCACTGCTTTTGCTGCATACTACAAATTTTTTTGTTGTTGTGTTTTTATTTTCATTCATTTCAAGGTATTTTCTAATTTCACTTGTGATTTCCTCTTCCATCCTTGATTATTTAAAATTGTGTTGTTTAATTTTCACGTATTTGTGAATTTTCCAGTTTTCCATTAATTTCTTGCTTTATCCCATTGTGATTAGAAAAGATGTTCACTCATTATTTTTCATATTTTCCTCCCTCAGCGGGTATTTCTGTGGGACTTGGATGAAACTATCATCATCTTTCACTCCCTTCTTACTGGATCCTATGCCCAGAAGTATGGAAAGGTAATTTGAGTCTTTCTTCCTTTGTTGTAACCATCCCTTTTCTGCTATAAGAGCAGGTAACCAAAATCACTTTCTCTGCTACCTCCACCTTACCCTGGGCTTTTCCATGTTAAATTTCACCTGGTAGCTTTTACCAGGCAGGCTGCATGGTCAGGCAGAGTTGATGATAAAGCTAGAGACTAGACCTGAGGTAAGTGGTGAAAGCTGAAGTTCTTTGAGAGTGGTATTTTGTATAAATGAAGTATGGGAATGATGCTCAAAACAGAGTGGAGTCTCGGGATTATATATTCCAAAGACCAATCTATTATCCCTTAAGTTTCTTTTAACAACCTAAACTGTACATTTCATTTACCTAGTTCAAATTACAGATAAAATATAAAGTATCTTTCTAAAAGAGATTACTTACCTTCTTAAATTAAATATACCAAGCAGAATTTAACTTGTTTTGTCATTAATCTAAACATCAGTTTTCATAGAGGGATGAGCTGTTTTTGAGCTATTGCCTATATATTTCTACACTAAACTACCTTCAGGCACCTATTTTTCTGTATTATAAATACATTTTATAAAAATATCTGCCTCTTTTGCTCTCTTACTATTCCCATATATTCCTTATTGTCAAAAATGTTTGTGTTAGGAGTAATTTCCACAGACTTTTAGTATATAGACTGGCAAGCTCCTACGCTAAATACCGTAACTAGGCTGTTTATACCATAAATAAATAAATAAAATAAGAGCATACAGCCTCTAAATGAAGACCTGGTTGTTCATTTTAAAACTAAGTGCATTGGGGGTTGAAGATGAGGGTAAGCTAACTGCATTGCTTTTCCTGCAAATATTATGACTCTTCGGCCTTTGTTTACTTATTTCCTGGTTGTTGAGATTGTCAGATAGCTGATTTCTGGTATTATACTCTGTGTGTGTGTGTAGGGAAGATAATGGGTGTTACAATATTAATATTTTAGCAATAGTTAGAGTTTCTCCTGAAACAGAATTTCCCTCCCAAAAAAAATTCAAGTGTTGTGTGTGTTTTTTAAATATTTTTATTGAGTTTTAGAGAGAGATGCAAGGAGAGGGAGAGGGAAACATTGATGTGAGAGCAACACATAGATTGGCTACCTCCTGCATGTCCCCTACAGGGCATTGAGTTTGCCAACTGGGCATATACCCTGACCAGGAATCAAACCATCAACCTTACGGTGCACGGGACGACAAGATTGTTTTTGTTATTGTTGTTTTTAAGTGGGTTTGGTCTTCTAGAAACTAAAGTCTTGAAATTTTTAACTTTTCACAATTCCAGATTCTTAAAACTGAATGAAATTGCATCAGTAATAGTTGGAAGCACTATTGTGGGTCTGTGTTGTTCTGGCCTTGACCCAAATAATTTTTAAATATTTAAGGATCAGAACCAGATCTGTGAGTATCTAGTCAAGCAGTTTTTCTCTTATTGTATTCCAGGACCCAACAGTAGTGATTGGCTCAGGTTTAACTATGGAAGAAATGATTTTTGAAGTGGCTGATACACACCTATTTTTCAATGACTTAGAGGTAAGCATTTTAAATTGTTTCTGTGCTTCAATGAAACATTTTGTTCAGTAACTATTTAGTGCTTATTTAGTTAGAGGATATGTGGTTAGGGTGGGTATGGAGAGGTCAGCTGGTTACTTAGATTTATATAGTCTTGTAGAAATAGTGCCTTGGCTAAGTCATCACAGTCTTGGTTCTATCCCTCAATTGTATTGGCTCAAAAATTTTATTGTTTTTCTGGAAGTGATCTAGCTCTGTTTTGCCAACCCATTAGGCAAAACACAGATACCAAAATTTCAATTTATTCATATATATTAAATAATATATAAGGTGGGTTTGACCTGTTTTTGTGCTCTTTTTTTAATATATATTTTTATTGACTGCAGAGAGGAAGGGAGAGATAGAAACATCAATGATGAGAGAAAATCATTGATCAGCCACCTCCCAGTCACTTCCCACTGGGGGATTGAGTCCACAACCATGTGCCCTGACCGGGAATTGAACCCTGGCATACTGGTTCATAGGTTGACACTCAACCACTGAGCCACACCGGCCAGGCAATTATTTGTGGTCTTAAGTGTATTTGACTATTCTTCAATTTTACCTTCTTTTTTTTTTTTTAAATAAACCTTTATTGTTCAGATTATTACAGCTGTTCCTCTTTTTTCCCCCCATAGCTCCTCTCCACCCAGTTCCCACCCCACTCTCTGCCCTTACCCCCCCCCACACTGTCCTCATCCATAGGTGTACGATTTTTGTCCAGTCTCTTTCCACACCCCCCACACCCCTTTCCCCCCTGAGAATTGTCAGTCCACTCCCTTTCTATGCCCCTGATTCTATTATATTCACCGGTTTACTCTGTTCATCAGATTTTTTATTCACTTGATTTTTAGATTCACTTGTTGATAGATATGTATTTGCTGTTCATAATTTTTATCTTTACCTTTTTCTTCTTCCTCTTCTTAAAGAATACCTTTCAGCATTTCATATAATACTGGTTTGGTGGTGATGAACTCCTTTAGCTTTTTCTTATAAGTGAAGCTCTTTATCTGACCTTCAATTCTGAATGATAGCTTTGCTGGATAAAGTAATCTTGGTTGTAGGTTCCTGCTATTCATCACTTTGAATATTTCTTGCCACTCCCTTCTGGCCTGCATAGTTTCTGTTGAGAAATCAGCTGACAGTTGTATGGGTACTGCCTTGTAGGTAACTGACTTTTTTTCTCTTGCTGCTTTTAAGATTCTCTCTTTGTCTTTTGCCCTTGGCATTTTAATTATGATGTGTCTTGGTGTGTGTAGTCCTCTTTGGGTTCCTTTTGTTTGGGGTTCTCTGTCTTTCTGGACTTGTAAGTCTATTTCTTTCACCGGATAGGGTAAGTTTTCTGTCACTATTTCTTCAAATAGGTTTTCAATATCTTGCTCTCTCCCTTCTTCTGGCACCCCTATAATTCGGATGTTGGGATGCTTGAAGTTGTCCCAGAGGCTCCTTACACTATCTTGATATTTTTGGATTCTTTTTTCTTTTTGCTTTTCCGGTTGGGTGTTTTTACTTCTTCGTATTTCAAATCTTTGACTTGATTCTTGGGATCCTCTAGTCTGCTGTTGGATCTCTGTATAATATTCTTAATTTCAGTCAGTGTATGCTTAATTTCTAGTTGGTCCTTTTTCATATCCTTGAGGGTCTCACTAAATTTATCGGCGATTTCTAGAAAATTCTCAAAAAACCTTATAACCATGGTTTTGAACTCTATATCCAGTAGTTTGCTTTCCTCCATTTCTGTCATTTGTGATCTGTTTCTTTGTCTCTGCATTTTGGCTGCTTTCCTGTGTTGATAGAGTGGCTTCGTGTGCTAGGTGTCCTATAGGGCCCAATGGCTCAGCGTCCCCAATTACCTGAGGTGGACACTCTTGGTGCACCCCTTTGTGGGCTGTGTGCACAGTCTTGTTGTAGTTAAGCCTTGATTGTTGTAGTTATCACTGGGAAGAGTTGACCTCCAGGCCAATTGTCTGTGAGAATCAGCTGTGTCTAGAGTGGGAGAACTTCTGTGCTGAAGACACCCTTCCGGGGGAAGACTTGCTTCAGTGGGGCTTTGGTGCTCACTGAGTCTGCCCCCTGAGTGTGTCCCTTATGGATCTGAGGAGTTGTAATCTGGATGGTCCCAATCTGACCACTGGGTACACTGGCTCTTGGATCTCTAAGGAGGTGCTAATTTAGCCTCTGCCTGAGGCTACCCAGCAGGAGCTACGGAGAGATCTGCAGATTCTTCTTCCTTGTTTGGGGTTTGAAGGTGCCCAGATGAGGCCCAGCTGTGAAGCAATGGAAGCTGCTATGGGGCCTTGAGCCTTCTTTTGGATGTTCTGGTTCTCTCTGACCCAGCTGTAATTTGTAGGTAATTTTAGATCTCAGAGGGCCAGCCCATTCATATGCAAAAGCCTCTGCTCCAGCTTGGGTGGGGCGGGGTCTCAGGGAATCAACAGGGCAGAGCAATCAGATATGGCTGATCCTCAGCCCTGCCCTAAGAGGCCCTGGGTCTCAGTGTCCAGCAGTAATCGCTACAAGCACCTGTGAGAGAAAGCTGCCCTTGAGTTCTGACCAATGCCAGACAGTCCAGTTTCTCCCTGTATGAGTCTGGGTCCCCAGAGACTCGCCCGGAACTGGAGTTCAGAGCAGTTGGGAGATTGAGACTCCCTCCCGATTAAAAGAGACAACCGCATCCTTAGTTGCCAGCCTTTTCCACTTGCGCCTCCATACCTCTGCACTTTACTTCCACACCGCACCTCCTCTGAGTCTCAGTATGCTTTTTTTCTTTCCTTCTAGTTGTAGAATTTCCACTCAGCCAGCCTTCCTGTGGTTCTGGATGATGTCTGTTTTGTCTTTTAGTTGTATTTCTGAAGTGGTTGTGTGAGGCAGCAATTTCTGGTGTTTACTTATGCCGCCATCTTGGTTTCTCAATTTTACCTTCTTAAAAGAATCTCTAGATTTGTCAGATCTACAAGTAACAGCTGTAATTCATTTTATTTTATACATGCTGATTTTCCATGGATGAGTTAGCCTTGACATCCAGAGTCGCTGTATAGTTAAGTGTAAGGAAAACCAAGAAACACTGAGAGCTTCTTGGTGAATTTTTTGGCTTTGACATTTTAGTTAGCCTTTGAGGTAAACATGGTTTAGTGGAAAGAACACAGACCTGGGAGTCAGAAGACCGGAGTGTGAGTCCCAAGTTAGGAAAGTTATCTTCCCACCTTTGGGCCTCAGTGAAGCAGTTATTCTACACAAGAAACTATTAAAAGTTGTTCTATCTGGGGAGGAGGATGCATTACTGGGACACGGAAGTAGGAAGGAGCAGATTTGTCACTTAATATCCTTTTGAATTTTGAACTGTACACCAAATGTATTACCTAGTTTTAGAAATAGTGAAAATTTTAAAGTAAATTAAGATAGCATTTTATAAACATGAAATAATTCTATTCCTTTTCAAATATAATCCAGTTCTACTTAACAGACAATTCTCCAACAAATTAAATTAATAAGGCTCTAAACTCTAATACTTTAATCTAAGCTCCACGATGCTTTAATCTTTCCTCAACTTCACATGTTGAGAAGTTAGGACATCAGAGTTATTCAGCAAACATTTGTTGAAAACTTATTATCTGCCAGTAATTATTGCCAAATTGTATTTGTAATGATTTTCTAGACATAGTCCTCACTCAGGACTGAAAGTTCTGTGAAGAATTTGACCTGAATGTGTTCCTGCCCCTGAGGTCAGTGGTTATCAACTTTAGGGGGCATAAGAATCACCTGGGGACCTTGTTAAAAATGAAGATTCTAGGACTTCACTCCCAGAAATTCTATTCAAGTAGTTCTGGGGTGGACCCAAATATGCATTTTTTAAAAACTTCCCCAGAGGATTCTGATGCAGGTGGACATTACACTACCACCCTAGGTGATGTCAGAGGAGTAAATCTGTTAGAGTTAGGCAGTGGGTGGCATTTTATGTCAGTACTAATGGGTTTGGTGGAAAGAACCTTGAATCTGAATTATAAGGCTCTTTCTAGATTCTTTCTACCACTCACTTGGGTAAATCATTTTACCTCACTTTTATAACATGAGGAGATTGACTTAGATGAACTCTTCTGTGTACCAGATTTGAACTTATAAATTTCTGTTTCAGTCACTTTCAGTTGTGATACTACACTCTACCAACATCTGTTTCTTCTTCAAGAATTTATTGGGTACATGCTGCATAAGGTCACTGGACTAGACCAGAGGAGTACAAAAGAGATGGAAGATAGGGGTCGTGTTGTAAGAGGCCTATAGTGTAATAGAACTTTCAATCTAGTATAGAACATGGACACACCTGACAATGTAAGGGAGTTTGTGCTCATACCTAGGAGCTGTTGGAAAAATGAACTATAGAGATAAGAGCATAAGTGAGGGTTGGCTTGGTTAAGGTTTCATGAAGACTGTGCTGTATGAATTAGGCCTTAAAAGAAGATGGACAGCAAGGGGGGTGAGAGTGATCCTCCAAGAGAGGCCATAAGGTATTTCATCATTCCACCATTGTTTGTGGTGTTTTTACAATATGTCATGTTGGTACTAGCACTTCTACTGGCCAGACTGAAATAGTGTATGGTTTTGTCTTTTAACAGGAGTGTGACCAGGTGCATGTGGAAGATGTGGCTTCTGATGACAATGGCCAAGACTTAAGGTGATAAAAACAACGATGCCTTAAATACTAGTACACCATAAGACATAATCTAGGCTTAGAGGAAAACAAAGAAAATCATTTGTTTCCTCCACCAGGCTTGCTTTATTGCAATATTTGCTTTATTATGGTGGTCTGGAACTGAACCCATAATATCTCCAAGGTAAACCTATATCAGTTATCTATTGTATAACAAATTATCCCAAACTTAGTACCTTAAAATAATACTCCCTCTGTCCCATAATAATAGTAGCAGTTGATGGATGTAATTTGTCCCATAATAATAGTAGCAAAAGAAAATAAATATAGAATGCAACATTTATTATCAAAAAACTAGATTAAATTAAACAATAAATTAAAAATAGTACTCCTAATTTTTATTTTGAGTGTTCAGATAGTTTCTGGATTTTTCAGTAATTTCGTTACTGCATTTTAAACTTGTAGGCAGGATCCATTGGCTGCGAAGCTTTGCTTTCCCTATACGCGTGAGCTTAAATTATTGGAGCCATCGTTCTTCATTGCTTCCAGCATAACTTGTTGAAGTGACAGAAACGTATTATCCAGTATTTCGGGAGAAATATTATCAAAGGCTAATATGGTGCCTCTTCTGCTAAGAGGAATATGTCTAAGTTTTTCAAGTTTTCTCCATAATCTTTGCATTTACGTCCACAGTTTTGTTTTTTCAAAGAATCAACATTAGCATAAGATTCTCCTTGACAATTATTTTCGGAAGCACATTTCCAAATTCTTGATATGGTCATTCTGTTGCACTTAAATTGTTTTGCAGCTAACGTAATTGCACCTTTCTGCAACTTTCCCTTTTTCTTTTGATGCATCAAGAACTGGACAATTGCAACTCGATCTTTGCTTGAAAACTCTCTTTTTTTCATCTTACTTTTACAATAGGTTGATATTCAACTGAAATAAAACAATCAGTTTCGATCAGCGGATGAAATTAGAAAAATAGTTATAATTCATAATAATTAGATTAACCTAAAAATTGAAAGATGTGTCAAAACAAATGACAGATGTCTTGAAACATTGATTTTGATTGAAGGCTTCGCAATTTTGCGCTACAACATAACTTACAGCTGCATTCGCCAATAATTCCCCTTTAAATATTCACTTGCTACTATTATTATGGGACAGAGGGAGTAAACATTTATCATCTCATAGTTTCTGTAAGTCAGAAATTTGAAAGTGACTTAGCTAGGTAGTTCCGAATTAGGGTCTCTTAGATTGAAATCAAGACATTGGCAGGAGCTAAATTTATCTGAAGGTTTTATTAGAGGCGGAACCTGATTTCAGCCTCTTGCCTGTGGCTGATAACAGGAGACCTCAGTTTCTCACTGTGTGCCTCTGCATGGGGCAGTTTGAGTGTTCTCAAGTGACAGCTGGCTTCCTTCAGAACAAGTGCTCCAGGAGAGAACAAGAGAAGTCTAGTCTCTGAAGTCTAACACCACGTTCTGTTTACACTCCAATACATTACATACCCAAAGGAGCGGAATTAGAGGAGAGGAACATTGAAGAATCTGTGGGCATAATTTAAAGCCACCCAATGAACTATGAGCTTAATAAACTAGCCAACAGATCACTGAAAGAGAACATCCCTGTTATCTTACTATTATTAGTATTTTGTGTTATTACCTTCCATTATTTTATATATTTTTTAAATATTTTTTTCACAAAGGAATATAAAAATATTAACCACTGTTTACCAGTATTTACAATAAAGTAAACAATATACACTTGAGTAACATTCTGTTTACTACAAAGCTGTTGTTTTTCCTGGCTTTTGTTGAACCAGTACCCCAAATACTGAGACTGAGCCTACATGGAAGGAATGAGTTGGAGTAAAGAGAAAACATGCAGATCAAGGGTGTGCCGGGCCTCTAGTATGCATATAAGATCTTTGGTTAATCTCTTCCTGCCCTCCCCCTCCCCACTTTCCTCTGAGATTCATCAGTCTGTTCCATGTTTCCATGCCTGTGCATTGAGCATCTGCCCCCTGGTGGTCAGTGTGCATCATAGCTAACTGTCAGACAGTCGCTTAGGCTTTTATATATACAGATATAAAAAGGAATGGAAACAAATAATTGGGGTTCGTCTTCTGGATAAGAATGCCAAGTTAGTCTTTCTTCATAGAAAGCAATTGCAATTTGAGGACACTTCATATTTGCCTCTTGCCAGCACCAGATCAGCCTCATCTGAATCTTTCCATTTCATGAGAAACATTAACTCTCCACTGCTGTTGGTGGCACCGATTATTTGTTCAGGATCAAGACCTCTGGCAAAGCCTCTTGGTTTATCAGCAGCATCTCTTTTCTTCTGTGTTTGCTATCATCAGATTCACTGTCAGATAAAAACTTTCTTTTGGTACCATCTTTTTCTTTACCAGCTTTTTGAGAATTAAGAGATGCTTTAATTAACTCAACAATCTAAATTTTCTTCAGGTCCCCAAGTATTATCAGCATCTGAATCCTTTCCACTTCAGGAAATACTCCACCTTCCCATGCACTACACATCGATCCAATACTTTTCCACTACAAATTCTTCAGCTCTGCCTCCAACTTTTTTACTCTTTCCATCTGTTTCTTTCCCATTTTTTGCAATGTAGTTTTATTGGAGGCCATTTTTTATTGCAGATTCAAAGAGCTATTACTCACCGCCTCCATGCCGCTCCGCATCCCGTGTCTCCGGCTTCTCCGGTGTCTCTGGCCCTGCATGCCTTCAGCTCCCTATTTTTTAATATTTTTATTGATTTCAGAGAGGGAGAGAGAAACATCAATGATGAGAGAGAATCATTGATCGGCTGCCTCCTGCACGCCCCACACTGGGGATCAAGCTCGCAACCTGGGCATGTGCCCTTGATCGAACTCGAACTGGGGACCCTTCAGTCCTCAGGCCAATCCTCTACCCACTGAGCAAAACTAGCTAGGGCCCATTAATTTTTTTATTTTTTTCTTTACATAGTTGCAATCATTTTATATATACATACACAAAAATTTCATATTCTGGGGTTTTTTTTCACTGTAAGATATTCTGTCATTAATGAAAGGATGCTTCATTTCAAGCTAACCCCTGCGGGATGCTGGTGCTTGTTCCTACCTCTCTTTCCCTAGTCTTCATCCTTTTTTTGATGGATGTAATAGGGATGATATAGAGGAATAGTGAAAGATAGACTCTGAGACGTAGAGATTAGAGAAAAGATTCTCAAAGCACTTAGTCTTGGTGTCAGGTGCTAGGAATAGGACAGAGAATCCCAAGTGGCATTCATCCAAAAACCCCATGCAGTATAGATTTTCATTTTCATTATCCTCTCTCTCTGCAGCAACTATAGTTTCTCAACAGATGGTTTCAGTGGCTCAGGAGGCAGTGGCAGCCATGGTTCCTCTGTGGGTGTACAGGGAGGTGTGGACTGGATGAGAAAACTGGCTTTCCGTTACCGAAAAGTGAGAGAAATCTATGATAAGCATAAAAGCAACGTGGGCGGTAAGTGTGGCATACGATCAGTCTGATTTTCTCTTTCCTTCCGATTTACTGCTTTCTTGTCCAGGGATTCCTTAGAACTCTCTGACAACTGTTTATGAATTTGTGCCGCAGTAACATTTTAATTCTATATTTTAAAACATGGAGGTTTGATTAAAATCCTTTGGGGAGGAAGCTCTGCATTTCTGATGGGCTTCTCTTAGCATAAGTTCAAAGCTCTCTTGTTCTTTTTTAGACAAATGCCTTTTTAAAGGAAATATGTTCCATTAATTATATTTGATGACGTATTTTATTCTGGAGTCAAAACTGTCAGTACTAGTTAATAGGTTGCCTTATTGTTTTTTAACTAATATATCAGGACAAGTCATATATAACAAGTCACTAGATTGGTTTTTAGTGGATGGAAAACTAGGTCCAGGAGTATAGGGTGGCAGTATCCATGTGTTGTGATTTGAAGGACCTTGGAAATTCTTTCTACCTAGAAATATCTCATGTCAGGTGCCACCAGGCCTGAATTCTATTATTTGGGATTAATTAGTGATAGATTGTCCAAATTAGAAGAGACATTAGATATCTATTGAGAAAATTGCTGTCCATCTTGAAAGTAACAAGGGCAGATACCGTAGCAAGTTAATTACCTATCACAGCTAGAATCCACATCCCTGAATTCTTGGTCCACTTTACATTCATGCAGTTCTTTTTCTAGTGATATACCATTATGAGAAAATATTTAAAATTGTAAGCCATCACCCTCAAACTTTTACATACACATAAAATGTTGCATGAAGTTTCAAGGATTTCCTGCACTGCCTAAAGGTATATTACCCTAGGTCAAGAGAATCCTCCTACAATACCATGCTACCGCTTTCTGTGCTGCAGAAAGTGAAAATAGGACTTTGAAAGTCAATTTAGTTCATTTCTGTTACAGTCTTTCAATACCAGGTAAAAATCACAGGCAACTGGGCTTTGGGAGTCAAATTTAAGTGTCTGATTATTTTTTTTTGCCTATTAAATACCTTGACCTAATTTGCTATAGAAAGTAATATAACCCTATATAAGAATATCCACCTGTATTTTGTAAAAATTTTGAATTGTCAAAGTGCCACATCATATTATTAGTTAAGTAAAAGACATATATGTTTATGTCATACATGCCATAGAGGTATTGGTTTTGTTTTATTAGAAACATTGAAAGTCATCTAATTCTAGGCTTGCATTGTGAAACCATCAATCTGAAAACAAATTATATGCAGTTCTAGTCCTCATAGAAATGCCTTCTATTTTTATGGAATATTGGTAATAGATTATAGGATTTCTCTTCACTATAGAAAATTCAGGGCCAGATTTATTATTTGAATATTATAACTCAAGTGTCTGATAACGTGCTCTCATCAGATGAATTCTGTTTTGTTTTGCTTAATTATCTGATCTTAAACAGTATCTTGGTCTCTTTCTCGCTGGAGTTGTTTCAGAAGTAAATACAGTACAAGTACATGACATTCATAGAGGTGGTCTTTCAACCTGGAATCTCAGGTTGATGTCTTCTTAAAGGGGTAAAGGAAAAGCACAGTCACCAGGAGAGGCAGTAGAAAGACTTTTGAGACCAAAAGCCACTAACTGTCTGTGTAATCTTAGCATCCCTTTCCTCCCTGGGTCTGGTGTCTTTAGAAAGAGATTGGAATGGTGCGGACTCTTCTTTCAGCTCTAACACTTATTTTTCCCCTTTGGTTCTTGAGCCCATGTCTAAATCAGTGCTACTCAGGGAACGGTCCACCCGTCTGCAGATTCTGCTGCTGATTCATGATGAAAGAGCTTGTGTCAGAATCTAATCATATTGTTTCCTCAGCTGGTTTTGTTGTGCCTGGTAGCAAACATTCTGATGAAGAAAGTGAAAAAGATATTTTGAGCAGACTACTCTAGCGTTTTACTAAGAAGAGAACTGTATTAGTTCAGTAGAAATTTTAATGACACACTACTTCTCAGTTGAATTCTAGAACTTGTTTTGTGGATGTCAGCAAGGATGTGTTGTCAGATGATAAGTGTGTCTGCTTTTATTCCCAAAGGCCTTCTCAGTCCCCAGAGAAAGGAAGCACTGCAGAGACTAAGAGCGGAAATTGAAGTGTTAACAGATTCCTGGTTAGGTACTGCACTGAAGTCCTTACTTCTCATCAAGTCCAGGTATGAAAGTGGTTCCTTCAGTCTCATCCTCTCAGAGACACACTCTTTCCTACACCAGCTTAGGACAGGCCATTCCCAAAATAGGATGTGGGGAGGGGAGAGAGGAGTTTAAGTGAAGCAAGGAAGTATGTAGTAGGTTAGTGGGAGGCAGGGCCATTTTATACTAATAACACACCTTAGAGTTTTAAGAGAATATATATGAAAGCCCTTTTCTTTCCCTTTCTTTTTTTTTAATATTTTTTTATTGATTTGAGAGAAAGAGAGAGAAACATTGATCGGCTGCTCCTGCATGCCCTCACTGGGGATCCAGCCAGCAACCCAGGCATGTGCCCTGACCAGGAATCAAACTGGTGACCTCTTGGTGCATGGGACAATGCTCAATCAACGAAGCCACACCAACCAGGGCTTCCCCTTACTTTTTGCTCACAAAATTAAAACTCAGTAAATCATAATCTCCACCCAGGAGTTGGTCCTGGTGACATCAAAGGATACATAAAGGAGACATATCTCAAATATCCTAAGTACAGGAAGCTTCAAAAAAATGTACCAAAACTTACTCAGGAAGGCAGGACTCAAAAGAAAAGGATACATTAAGCAGATTAAGGAGATTTCAGTTTAAAGCTTATAGTGGGAAATAAATACAGTCATAATTGTATCTAAATCTCTTACTGATTTCTTCCTCAAAACAGGAATTCCAGATCCATAATCTAATAGAGCAGACATTAAAACTGACACAGGTTATTCAGTGAAGTTTGTAAAGGACCTGTGAAATTAATGTGTTTTCTAGAATCTATGTTGCTATTACATGAAGAACAGAGAAGACTTAAATCATATCTCATTAAGAACTGGGTTGCATTCGGATGAAATAGCACTGTAACTGAAAGTCTGTCATTTGTTTCCTAGAGAGTAGTATCAATGACATGGGTTGGTGGTAATTGCTAACAAGTGCAGTGAGCGAATTATCAGAGGGAAATGAGGCAAGAATCAAGTTGCTGCTCTGTGCCCACTATAGAATCTCTGTCCTTTAATATGGAAAGTAAGTAAACCTGAGATAATTAGAACGATAACTGAACAATGACATTGAACAAATATCATTACCAGGCCCTTTAAGGTTAATTTTTAATGGTTAGATCTAAAGGTCACATCCTGGATTGGTTCACCCTTTTCTTTTCTCTCCTTATTTCTCCCTTCTAGGAAGAATTGTGTGAATGTTCTGATCACTACAACCCAGCTGGTTCCAGCTCTGGCCAAGGTTCTCCTATATGGGCTTGGAGAAATATTTCCTATTGAAAACATCTATAGTGCTACCAAAATTGGTATGGTTTCTATTCAGTTTCTTACCACTTGCCTTACAATAATATTTCCTACTATGATGTACTTATTATTTACCAGTTCCTCTGTTAGACATATATCTATTTCTATATCTCTATATCTCTATATCTATCTCTATATCTATATCTATATCTATATATCTCCTCACAGTCTTCTGATATTACTGATGAGGCAGTTCAGGCTTAACAGTTATGTAACTTGCACAAGACTTCACAGAAAGTAAGTTACATAAACAGGATTCAAATCCAGATCTGTGGGACTTTGTTCTTTTCCTTTATAATATTTGAAAGGACATAATATCTAGTTTAGAAATCTACTTTTGCCTCATTTCCGATTTCTTTTTCGCATAGAGAGCACTACAATATAGTATAATAGAAAAATCACTTAACTGAAGAAGGTGGCAGAGCAGGGAAATAAAGTATAAGAGATGGCAAAGAAAAAGGAAAGAAAACAATTTCCTTTTTATTTATTTCTGCAAATAAAAAGCAGTATCACCTGTGCATGTTTTATGTGTAGGTTCCAAATGGGATTTGAATTTTTATTACCATATATCTAAAAACAGTCTGCAATGTATTGAAACACCCGTTTCCCCAAGGTTAAGGTCAGTGATATAGTATCTCAGTTGCAGTTACAAAATATAATAGTGAGGAAATTCCAGATATGACAAATGTTGCTGCCATATTTATTGGTACTCTGGGGTTCCTCCCCTACTGAAAGCCATAAGGCTCGTTCATGGCCAGGACTGTTTCTGGAAAATAAAAAATTGTAGGGAAATGGCTGTTGTCTGTTTCTTATTACTAACAAGAAACCGAGGCCTTATGTTCCCACTTTTCCCCCTACACTAAAATAGTTTCCCCTCAAAAAATATCCTTTCACAATGTCCAGAGCCTAGACTTGGAGTCAGGAGCCCAGAGTCTAGCTATAAACTTGTTTGGATCTGGGCAAGTCACTAGTCCCATTTCATCTGTTAAAAGAGGGTACGGTACCTATCTCACTGGATTATTTTGAGAATTAAGTAAGGAATAATTTGAAAACTGCTTTGTAAGCTGTCAAGTACAGGAGATGTGGAAAAGGGAAGTGGTGCTCACAGTTCTCACACTGCCTAGGCCACTTAGCCTCCCATTTATAGATGCAGAGAGTCTACTGGGATCTCTAGCTGCCACCGCTACTCCTCACCAAGCAAACTTCAGGGGCTGCCACTCACTTTGTCTGTGCACAGGCTGGTGAACCTAGCGGCAGCCTTTTCTTTGCTGTTGAAAAAAAGGTAGGACAGGATGTCCTAATAGGAAATTGCTTTCTCTCATCAGGTAAAGAGAGCTGCTTTGAGAGAATTGTGTCAAGGTTTGGAAAGAAAGTCACATATGTAGTGATTGGAGATGGACGAGATGAAGAAATTGCAGCCAAACAGGTAATCATGGTAAAGAAAATGTGGGAATTTCAGGACCTATTGCTCTCATTTGTGTATGCTTTGGAAAGGAAGAGAAATTCTAAGGAGAATCTGAACCTGACTTCAGTGTACTTCCTTGGATCATTTATCTACTTGGAGAGGTAGTGACCTTCATTCAGAAACTTTTGTTTTGTTTTGTTAGGTTTTTCGGTTTTTACAGAGGACATCGGACCTTTGAATTGTCTAATAACACACATTGATGACAACACAAAAAGCTGTGGTCCAGGGTAACGTGGGAGCAGAAAATATTAACTCGTTTGCTGCAATGTTAGCTCAGAAGTAATGTTTTGGGAAGACTGACCAGAGAATTTATTGTCTGTAGAGGATGCTGTGGAGTGCCGCCCAGACCCCCAGCAGGACTGAGGCACTCATTTCCTTAGCCACTCCCTGCTCTTGGCTGCTGTGGGCTCACAGTTTCTCCCCCAGAATTGCCCTCAGCGGAAGTTACATCACCTTCCCAAAGACACCTTGCTTCTAGTTACTGGTGGGGGTAGAGACACAGCTCTGGTCTCCATCCCTCATCTCTGAAGGGTGATCCAGCTCCAGCATGCTCTGGGATGGATTAGCGTCTCGCCAGGAGCTGTGTTACAGTTCAGTTTCAGGCAGTGCATTCTAAAGAGCATGAGACTTAGCTGTGAAAAGGCAAATAATTTTGACGTTTCCAGGCTTCAGATTCTCAAAAACCGTTGCAATCAATGGGGAGTTGTTTGGAGAAAGTTCTCTCTGCTTCTGAGTCCTGGAGAGTTTGTTCTGATGTTAACCTCCTCACTATGCAGTCCCAGCTTCAGGTTGTCTATTCTTGAAACAGGAAACAGGTGAAAGAGTCCTGACTATGTAACCTAAAATCACACCCTTTCAGATCTGAATCACCTATTAGCTGTGTGAATAATTGACTTATCCTCATCTGCTAAATGGATCTACAGAAGTTCTTTCCCTTCTACTCCAGCTTTCTTCTAGCAGCTCTATTTCTTAAACTTGGAGGCAGTGAGTTAACAACTAGGACCACTATCCTAATTTTCTTCATTCAGTAGCATGCAAACCTTCAGGAACTATTAATGAACTATGAGAATGGAGGTAATCAGTTGGCAATATTAACACATTATGTTTTCATTTGCCACTTTATGTAGCAATTCAAGGACCTTTATTTTTTCACATGTGTTATCTTTGGAGTTTTGATTCTTTTTATTTTTAGTTGCTTGTCCAATAAGTTTCTTGTCTCTCTGAAAAATCTTCATAAAAAATTGTGGTTTGGTTTATTAGCTCTCAGCTGCCTGTTCCTGAGCTCTGAGGAAGCTTGCTTTCTTCTGAGCTACCCGATCTTTACTCTGGGCAAGAGACATTTTGAGATGGTTCCACCTCTTCTTTTTAACTTCTTTCTTAGGCTTCTTCTCATAGACTGGATTATCTCATATAGCAGCAGGAGTTTCCTTTTTTTTTTTTTAAAAAATATTTTTACTGCCCTGACTGGTTTGGCTCAGTGGCCCAGTAGGGGGTTGTGCAGGAGGCAGCTGATCGATGTTTCTCTCTCATCGATGTTTCTAACTCTCTATCTCTCTCCCTTCCTCTCTGTAAGAAATCAATAAAATATATTTAAAAAAAAAATATATATATATATATGTATATATATATATATTGATTTCAGAGAGGAAGGAAGAGGGATAGAGAGATAGAAACATCAATGATGAGAGAGAATCATTGATTGGCTGCCTCCTGCACGCCCCCTACTGGGGACCAAGCCCACAACCCGGGCATGTGCCCTTGACTGTAATTGAACCCAGGACCCTTCAGTCCGCAGGCTGACGCTCTATCCACTGAGCCTAACCAGCCAGGGCACAGCATGAGCTTTCTTATACATCTCCTCCACCATGTCTAGAATTACATTGTTCTTTATGTATTGAGAGAACTGTTTCTTCATCTTTTTCCATTAGATCACTCATACTCTGCAGTGTTCTGACCCATGATATGCTTCCAATGTAGTTCTGCATTGAAGTCCTTCCTTTTTTTTTTTTTAATGTATCTTTATTGATTTCAGAGAGGAAGGTAGAGGGAGAGAGAGCTAGAAACCTCAAAGATGAAAGAGAATCGTTGATCGGCTGCCTCTTGCACACCCCACAATGGGAATGGATCCGCAACCTGGGCATGTGCCCTGACTGGGAACCTTGACCTCCTGGTTCATAGGTCAACATTCAACCACTGAACAACACCAGCCAGGCAATTTCTTTCTTTCTGAATCATAACCAGGGAATTGTTTGGAATTGTGAGAGATAGATAAGCCTCCATCCACAGCTCTCTTCAGGGCCCCAAAAACTTTATTTCCAGTAGTAGTTCTGGCAAGCCCTGCATCCAGGTAAAGGCGCCAGATTGACCATCAATGCTTTTCACATTGTGTTCATCTCCAGTCACCTCCACCTGCTTGTCCATGCCAAACCTATTGAGAAGCCTGTGGGCCAGCAGCAGGCCAGTACAGTGTGCTGCAGCTTCATTTGTGAGGCCAACCTTCACACCATGCTTTGGGAGTTCTTGAGTATAAACTGCACAGATTATCATACCTCCTTCTATAAGGGAATAAGCAGTCTGACAAATGATCTCTCTGTTAGTTACAGAAACTATCATCCTGTATTCAGGTGTGTTGTACTTATTTTTATCCTGGATCACCAAGTGTTTTGGGGAATAGTAATCAGTTTTACCCTCTCATTGTCTTCTGAATTTCACTTGGTATCTCTTGAAGTGGGCCTTATTTTTGACAAACCCTGTCCTGCAGAAGAGAGACCCATGTCCGCGGCTCGCCAAAGACCTGCAGGACTAGCACAGCTCCGGGGATGGAGGGGAGCTGGAGTTTTGATTCTAAAGTGCATGTTGCCTCTGAGAAAGATACTAGTGGATGTAGGTATCAGTACTTCTTGGTCTGAAGAAGGGAGAGGGAGATAAAGAACAACTCAAGTCGTTAGCAGAGTCGGTGTCTCTAAGCTGATGCCTGTTATCATTTACCATAGAATATACCTGCTGGAAAATGCCTTAAAACCTCTGTGCAATTCAGCCCCTACCCTGTGAGGGATCTTTCCTGCAGCCTTTTTGACAGAAGACTTCTAGTCCTTGTTTGAACATACCCCAGGATAAGGAGGCTGCTTCCCACGTATCCTGTTCTATTGTGGAGTTGTCCAAACTGTTAGGATGTTCCACCTTCCACCGAACTTAAATTTATCTCTCTGACTTTCACATCTTGGTCCTAGTGGCATTCCTGAGTACAACATAACAAGTCAGCTTCCTCTTCTCTATATTAAAAGCCTTTTAAATAGTATGTGCACTGAGTTACATGTCAAAAGAACTATTCTAGGACTTCAAAATTCTGGGTAATTTGTAACCAGTTTGAACAAGACAGTCAGTAACGCTAGTCTCCTGCAGCTTCGTAGAACATAGATTCTAACACTTGGATTTGTCAAAGCCATTCATAAGGCTTTCAGAACAGCACACAGTCTACTGGACATAATTCTGACCACATTACATAATGGGATTATTTCCAAGATCTGTATGTTCTGAATCTTAGTGATGAACAAGATTTGGGCCTTGTAGCTCTGTAACTTATAGGAAATTGCCTATCTACAAGAAAATGTAATATTGATACTAATTTCTTGTGTGGCTATTTTATTTGATCCTGAAGACCCTATATAGCAGCTAGAATAAGTAGATATAAGCATAGAGTTACCACTGAAACCTAATAAAAATCTCTCACATTTGTAGAGTGTCCTATAGTGTACAGTCCTTACACATATGACTTATTTGATCCTTATGGCAGCCCCATGAGGTGGGCAGGAGAAGAGAGGATTTCAAGTACCTGGGGAGAGGTCTTGGGTTTGGGTAAATATGGCCTCCCAAAAGAAGTTGGGTTAACAGCTGTCCCTGCTCTCTTCTAGCACAACATGCCTTTCTGGAGGATCACAAACCATGGAGACCTAGTGTCCCTCCACCAGGCTTTGGAGCTTGATTTTCTCTAAGAACTGGAATGAAGAGCCTTCCCCATGAGCTGCTTTTCACTCCTGAAAGGAGCCGGAGACTGGAACCAACTGAGAACTCTCTCTCTTTCTCCATGGAATGCTGGCGAGAACACAATCAGAACCAACAGCTGCAAGGGATGAAGCTTATTTTTGCTAAGAGTGAGCTGCAGCCCCCTCGGGTTCATTCTCATGCAGAAGCAGGACAGTTGGATTGAGAGAACAATAGACTCACTGCAGCTACAGTGCTTTTAATTCTGTGTTTTTTGTTTTGTTTCTTTTGTTTCAAAAAATGAAGAAGAAAAAACAAAAGGAAATTTTGGGGGCAGAGTTGCACTCTTTGTCCATGACCTGGTTGAGAACTGCTGTTAACTTGTGGTGATAGGATAAATGTGGCAGACTTTTGTAATAACATCTCTTGCAGTCTTTATAAACTCCTTAGCTGTAGAACATATTCCCAGTGAATGTATATGTAATTTTTATAGGTAAGGGTCTGGTCTCAGAAGCAGGTTTTCCCTCCTTTCTTTCCTAGCGAGAAAGGGATGTGTAAAGTTTCCTTGGAAAATAGTAATTGAAATATCTGAAATACCTCTCTGTGTGACAGTAGCACCTCTTTAGTTGCTCCAGTGGTCTGCTTTCTAGGATGGTTTCTCTGCTGTTCTTCCATCTCCTGGTTTGCTGAACTGTGGGGCACTGGACACTGATTAACTTTAGACTCTGGTATTTCCCATCCTAAAAGCCTCAGTCCCCTTTCCAATCCCTCCTCCCCGTTAACCAAATGGCACAATCCTGGAAACTTCTTCTCTTAGACAGTAAATGCTAAGCCTTCAGCTTGACTCTGATTCAAAGACTATGTCCAGGGGGCTTACCTCTAAACTGGAGAGAAGGGACTACGGCTTCTTGTGAATTTTCACTTCTTTGGTTCTTGAACCAGGACTGTTCCACCTTTTCCTCCTGCAGAGAGGCACTCCTCCCCCAACAGATGCTCACCCTACAGCCTTCCTTCCTTCCTTCTTAGTCCCCAGTGTAGGCTCCTGTCCCTTTCCTGCCCTGCATCCCTCACAGCCACCTCCGTGCAGCTCTGGCCAATCCCTGGGCTTTGGACCCAAGAAGTCAAATTAAGTCTAAGAACAGGCTCGTAACTACATTTGGCCAAAACTACCAATGTAGTTGACTTTCTTTGAAGCCCTTAAGCCTAGTAAGGGTATTCCGGGTATATTTACCCAGATCTCTGTCTGGAACTGAAGAGATTGCTGTGATCAAAACCCAATTTTCCCATGGTACACCCTCCCCTTTTCTCAAATCTCATTCTAAAGTGGAAAACCAGAAGCCAGAAATACTCCTGTTTTAGTTGTTGGGTCCCTACTCCATGCCTGGAAATTTAATCCTGGGCCAAATGCAGGGACATCTCCCAGCCTGGCCTCTGGGGAGATTGATGGGTGCCAGGCACTAGTCCCAGCCTTCTAGCCCAACTGTGTTTGTGGGTGCTCCATCCCTCCACGACCCACCTGGGCATCTGCTCAGGCAGGATAAACTTCCCTAGAGCTGAGGACGTTCAGCCTCTCCCAGGCTGCAGAGAGGTGTAGTCTGGAACTCAGTCGGACCAACCCCAGCGATACCTGCTTGACCCCAGAGAACCTGCATATTCATTTCTAGAGCTGTTGCAGCACAAAGAGGCCAGACTCCTCCCGAGTCCAGGTCATTCATGTAGCAGAGAAAGGCTGTTCATACACATTCCTTCAGAACTGAATGAGAAACAACTCATGGCTCACAATTGTAGGGAACAGGTCTTTGGAGAGGAGCTGAAGTCAGTGCTCATTGCTCAGCTGCTGCTTTGGCCTTGCTCTCGTCGGTGGGGTGGAAGTGGGGGTTATGTAGTCTAAGGCAGACTTTCCCTTGGTCTGAGTTCAGCACAGTTGCCCAGATGCCGCTCTGCCTTGCTTGATAATTGATCTTAGAAAGCTCTAGGGTGGATCTTTTCTTCCAGGCCCCATGCCCTCCGCCTACCGGCCGTGTAACTTGGTTTCCTACCCTGGACATAGGCCACCCGGTTGGTGCTGTGTTTCAGGCTTGTGAGGCTGTGGGGGGGTACCCCCATCATAGACCCAGGTCCACACACTAACCCCTCCCTCTCCCTGCCCTTGGGAGAAGCTCTTCATTCCTAGAATATGACGTGGACCCCTTTTCATTGGTCTTTTCCTGACTGCCCAGCCGAGGTCTGTGCAAAGGACCTTGAAATTGACCAAGAGAGGTGAGGAAGCTCAGCAGAGCAGTCGTTGCTCTTTTTTGGTTGTTGCCACACTCATTTAGGGGCAGGCAGAAACTGGGACCTGGCTCCTCTTTGCCAAAATGAATTGTCCAGGGAACACAGTGCTCTTTACCGTGTTTTTCTCCTCCCAGTACAAAGACCTGGAAAGGAAAATAAGTGGGAGCACCAAGAGCTCCTAGAAGCCGAGGGCCCCGGGACACTGGGGGTCCTCTAGACGAGGGGGAAGCTCTCTTTACTAGAAAGAATCCTTTCCCCAGCTGGGGACTGGGTTCTATAAGATGGGTCTGCACATTTCGTGGTGAGGACTTTTCTAGTAAGGGATCCGGAGTTGTCAAGTGTGTCCTGGGTTTAAGAGGTGGCTTGACTCTCGAATGTAAAACTGACTGTGCCTTAGCATCACCCTGTCCAGTGTCCCTGGGGCAGCTGGTGGTGTCCAGGAGAATGGATTCCTGCTCCAGATTTAGATGCTTTTATTTGGTTTGGGGTGTTCCTATCTTCTGCTCTGCAGGTTGGGAGGGGCCAAAACGAGCGTCCCAGGAGGCTTGTGCCACAGTTTGTTCGCAGTTTACACACACTCAGCGCTAAAGCTCCCAAGTAGAATCTGACTGGCAAACCGGCTGCAGCATGTGGAGCTTTTAGATGTCCACTCCCTTGAATGGGTGTCAGTGCTGCTGAAGCATAGGGAAGAGGACGAGGGACAGAGCTGTTCTCCCACTTCCTGGGAGAGTGATGGTCTGAGCCAAGGGGTCCTGAGCTTGGGGTGTTCCTCTCCTCCTGCAGGAAGGGGCAAGCAGGGCCCCTTGAAGCAAGCTTCTGTCTCTTACCACTAATTTGGTTTCCTTTTCATCCAAAAGTTGGAACTCCCCAGATTTCCACCATAACAAGCCAAATCTGAATTCTGAGATTCTAAAATATCTTATATATATTATGTTCTTATTGATTTTTAGAGAGAGAAGGAGAGAGAAACATCGATCAATCGGCTGCCATCTGCACACCCCCTACTGGGGATCAAGCCCACAACCCAGGCCTGTGCCCTGACCAGGACCTCTTGGTGTATGGGAGGATGCTCAACCAACTGAGCCACACTGGCCAGGGCAAATTCTAAAATATCTTAAACCACAAGAGAGAAAATCTAGTTCAGCAGGCCTTCTGTTTCTCTCCTCTGAGTCAGACAGCTCTAGCAAGCAAGACTCATTGGCTAGTTCCTAATGCACTGACAGGAGCCATCCCATTAAGGGCAACTTCTCAAAGCCTGACCCTCTGGATTACAGATGCCTCATTTAGCAGTAAAAGGCATTGATTGAATTGGATATATTTATGTGACTGCGGGCATTCATGGCTGTAGAGTCTTTGACCATAATGTTATATGTAATGGGAACTATCTTGTAAACTTGAAAAAAAAATAAAGTTTTTATTTTCTATACAGTTTGCTCCTATGTCTTTTCTGAATAGGATCAACACAGTTGCCCAGCTAGTTGGCACCTAAGTAAGGTTTTATAAAAATCTGAAGAGCTCATTATAAAAATCGAGTTCATTAAAAGATACCACCCTTTTAATAACTAATTAATTTCACCAAAAAGGTAGAAAAAAATAACCAATCTTTTGGTATAAATAAATGTACATGGAGGAAAAATAATTTGCAAGGAAAAGTTTGTTTTAGCTGATCCTCACCCGAGGATATTTTTCCATTTATTTTTAGAGAGGGCGGGGGGGAGAGAGAGAGAAACATCCAGGTGAGAAAGACACCAACCAGGGCCAGGAATTGAACTTTAAACCCAGGCACATGCCCTTGACCAGAATCGAACCTGCAACCCTTTGGGGCATGGGTCGGAACTCTAATCACTAAGCCAGGACAAATTAATTGTCTATAAAATATATTGAGCCCGGCTGGCGTGGCTCAGTTGTTGAGCATCGACCTGTGAACCAGGTGGTCAGGGTTTGATTCCCAGTCAGGGCACATGCCCGGGTTTCGGGCTCAATCCCCAGTAGGGGCATGCAGGAGGCGGCTAATCAATGATTCTCTCTCATCATTGACGTTTCTCTCTCCCTCTCCCTTCCTCTCTGAAATCAAATTTTATACACACACACACACACTCTCTGAGTGGCCAGATTATTATGACCACCCCATCAGTACTTCGTTGGGCCACTTTTTGCCTTCAATACTGCGGCGATTCTTCTTGGCATTGACTCCACGAGATGTTGAAAGGTGATGCGAGGAATCTGACACCATGCCTGATGAATAGCACTGTCCAGTTCTGAGAGATTTGATGGTTGTGGAACCAGCTGCCTGATGGCTCTTTTAACTTCGTCCCACAAATGCTCAATTGGATTGAGATCTGGTGATTGTGGGGACCACCTAAGCAAGGTAAAGTCTCCCTCATGTTCTTGAAACCACTCCTGCACAATACGAGCACCATGGCATGGCGCATTGTCTTGTTGGAAGAAGCCATCTCCATTGGGATACGCCATCAACATGAGAGGATGAACTTGATCAGCAACGATACTTAGGTATGTTGTGCTATTCAGACATTGTTCCACACGAATTAAAGGGCCCAAATCATGCGAGGAAAACATGCCCCAAACCATAACACTGCCCCACCAGCTTGAAGGGCTGTACTCATGCACGTGGGGTGCATGCTTTCATGCTGTTTCCGCCAAATTCTCACTCTGCCATCTGCATGATGCAACTGGAAACGTGATTCATCGACCACATGACTTTTTTCCAATGCTCGACTGTCCAATCCTTGTGTTCTTGTGCTTGGGTAACTATCGTGGTAAACAACCTGCTTCCCTGTTTATAACGGTCTGGCCCTCTAACAACTTCAGCTCGAAATTATAGCCAATTTGCCTACAAATGTCAGGTGGTCATAATAATCTGGCCACTGTGTGTGTGTGTGTGTGTGTTGCTTTTTAAAGTTTAGGACTGGTATAAGAGATTTCATTTTCTGTCAAATGTGTTGAAATTTAATTATTAGAGAGTAACTTGCTGTGCTGAGCTTAAAACACAAAAGCAATAAAACACAAACTAACATCAAGCCTTGTTGGATATGGCCTGATTTCATGTCCCATCGGCTACTTTTTCTCATTTCATTTCTTCAGATTTGGGTCTGTCCATTGTTGGTCTGGAAAAATCAAGAATTCTTTTGCCTTTTATTTCCATGAAGGAAATCAGAATCCAGATCTAGCTTCCAAGTGCCATAGATGTCAGAGTAACAGGTGTTTTTCCCGAATTAATCATCTCAGGAAAGATGGGGTTGCCATGTATTCTAATCATTACATCTTTTCAACAGAAAGTTGTACATTATGGCTCTGTTGGCTCAGTTGGTTGAAGCATCATCCTGTACACCAAAAGGCTGTGGGTTTGATCCCCAGTCAGGGCGAGTACAGGAGGCAACCAATGGGTGTTTTTCTCTCACATCAATGATTCTCTCTCCCTCCCCCTTCCTCTCTCTCTAAAAACAAACAAACAAACAAACAAACAAAAAAAAACACCCATATCCTCAGGTGAGGATTTAGAAGAAAAAAAAGGGGCACATGTTGGACCACACTGTAGATGAAGCAAACCCGTGAGTTGCTATATCCTTGCTTGTAAGCACAAATATTGCTTCTCAAGCCCAAAGAGTAAACACCTCCATCTCTCCTTACGATAAGTATAACATCTGCACATTTCTCAAAAACTTTCGGTGGCAGACAATTCAGGAGGTTTTTATTCTTCAAAAACAGGTTTCTTGACATTTGAAAAAAAAATGATTGATGGGAATTTTCAAAGGAAATTTCTAATGGGTGTGTAATGTCACTCATCTTTTTAAAGCTTTTGATTCTGTAATCTTATTTATAATATCTTCACCCGAGAATATTTTTCCATTGATTTTTAGGGAGAGTGGAAGAGAGAGGGAAAGACAGAAACATCAATGTGAGAGAAACACATCGATGAGTTGTCTCCTACACCAGCCCTGACTGAGGTACATGCCTTGACCAGAATTGAACCCTGGACCCTTTGATCCACAGGCCGACCCTCTATTCACTGAGCCAAACCGGCTAGGGCGATCCTGTAAACTTTTAAGTGTATATACAAATGAAACTTTTTCTATAGCTTTTTAGGTAGTATCGGTATACATTGTTTGAAGTTAACTGCATACATATTGCCATCATTTGACAACTTCATCTAGAGCAGCGGTTCTCAACCTGTGGGTCGTGACCCCTTTGGCGGTCGAACGACCCTTTCACAGGGGTCGCCTAAGACCATCCTGCATATCAGATATTTACATTACGATTCATAACAGTAGCAACATTACAGTTATGAAGTAGCAACGAAAATAATTTTATGGTTAGGTCACAACATGAGGAACTGTATTTAAAGGGCAGAAGGTTGAGAACCACTGATCTAGAGTATAGATGACAGTTTTGGCAAAAATTCCTTGTTTCTCCAACCCACAGACCTCCCGAGAGCAGCAAAAGATTCCACCTCCCTGGCACCATTGCCCGCTTTCACATTCCTTAAGCCACCTCATCACTTACCCCCTCCCTGAGCTTCCAATAAAAGACCTTCCTTCACCTGGGCTCCCGTATTCACTTCCGGCACTAAAGGCGTTTGCAGCTACTGCCGGGCCCAGCAGCAGAGCAAGCACCAGTCAGTCCAGATCTGGGTTCTGGTGCCCACCTGAACGATCAACCCCACGCCGGCTCGCCAGCCCCGAAACGTAGAAAGCAAGGTGGAGAAGTCCTGCCCACGTCCAGCCCCCTTCTCCTCTGTCCTCTTCACCGATTCTGAGCAGTGGGCTTCGTGTCCCCGACCCCTTCTTTCCAAGCGGCGTGGAGTTCTGCAGATTTAGTTTAATGACACAACTAGTTTGGAGGATTTTATAAGGTTTTAATAACAACCTAATAATACTGTTCAACAAAACAACACATCGTGTCTCACCTGCAGAGACACATGCACATACCTTCTCCTCCTCACAATAGGTTCCGAGGTAGAAAATACACTGTAAGGCAGCGGTTCTCAACCTGTGGGTCGCGGCCCCTTTGGCGGTCGAACGACCCTTTCACAGGGGTCGCCTAAGACCATCCAGCATATCAGATATTCACATGACGATTCATAACACTACAGTTATGAAGTAGCCACGAAAATAACTTTATGGTTGGGTCACAACATGAGGAACTGTATTTAAAGGGCTAGAAGATTGAGAACCACTGGTCTAACGTATAAAACATACACTCCATGGGCTGAGCCATGGCCCAGACCACAGGTTAACAAGGCACGTGGTTAAAAGGCAGCCCCTTGAGAGCAGAGTCAGAGGCCGGGCCAGCTGCACTAAGGCCTTGGATGGGTTGATGGAGGTCAGCCAATTGGGGCATCCATGGCTTCCAGGATAGGGGACCCAAGGGCTGGGAGAGCGCCTCCACCAATTATTTGGGTGAAAACACCAACACTGGGGTGCTTTGGGCTCCAGATATACTGGTTGGAAGGAAAAGAAAAGGGGATCTCTTCTGTCCTCTCCAAGTGTTTTGTATATAATTGAGGCTCTTGACCCTCTAGGGTGCGGTCCTCCTCATCTTCTTCTGATCTTTGAAGGCAGGCCTCTGTCTTATTCAGCTCTAGTCTCCAGTGCCTGGCCAGATCAGGCAGCAAGTGCTTGTTGAGTGAGTCAAGGCCCCTAGCAGCACAATTAGCTTATCTTCTCCTGCATCCTAACGATTGATTGCATGTGTCCTTCTGTCCCCTGGCTGGGTCCGACCCTGCCTCAAAGGACGCCATTGGCCTCCCCCGGCCATGGCAAAGCAGCCTCATCCCTCGCCTTGGAGAAAAAATTCTGAGCCAAATGGTCCATGCGCCTGTTCTGAGGCAGCTGATAGTACCCGAGGGAGCGGGAGGCGGCTGTCCCGTCCACCTGGTCAGGCTTCCAGGGGTAGCTGGGGTGCAGCCAGCGGTAGTAGACAAGCCGCAGAACCAGACCCAGAAGGAAGCTGGTGCCGCCCACAGGCAGCAACATCTGCAGCAGGATCCCACTGGGCAGCCATGCACTTTGCGTCACCCAGGTGACCACCATGAGAACGCTGTCACTCAGGAGGAACGCCAGGTGGATGGTGGCACGGCCTCGAGTGTGACCCTCAGCCACATTGAACCAGGAGAAATAAAGGATGGTGGCCACCGTTGCCCGGTAGAGCCACTCGGAGCGGGGGTCTGGCATAAAATCGGTGCCCTGACACCAGACCCAGAACAGCAGCACCAGCCACAGGCCCACGAAGTGCAGAGCCACGTAGCGGGGGAAGAGAGCCGAGAACAGGGCCACAGCCAGGACTCGGGGCCACAGCAGCAGCAGGTTCCACAGGAAGTAGATCACGGAAGAGCCCAGCCCCAGGACAGGCTTGGAGGGGAGGCAGGTGCGCAAGGCCCGGTGGTAGTCAAGCAGTGCCCATGAGATACCCATGAAGGACGTGCAGATGCCAACCCCTGCGGAGAGGAAGAGGAGACAGCTGAGGCCTGTGGGCAGCCTGCCTGCCCCTCCCCAGGGCTCACAGGTTCTGGGGGCCTCATAACCACCCTGAGGTGGGTATGCGAACCCCCAATTTGTTGAAGGGAAAACTACAACTGGAGAACATTGTTCTCACAACCAAAACCTGGTCTGAGATTCAACTCTGGGGTCTGCCCTTCACCACAAAGCTTTTACTTTTCAGGTGCTACCTGAGAGGGTGTGCGACGTACACACCCTCATCCGCACCCCTGGGCCTTGGCATCTTAAAGAACCCTGCAACCCTTCCTTTCCCGGAAGAGCCCACGCCTTTCTTGGATCTGAAACTCAGCGGTCCCAGTTCCCCCTTTCTTACTCTCAGAAAGGGAAGCTGGAAACCCCATGCGGTGGCAACAGGCCTCTGAAGGTGCCCTGCTGTGTGGAGGGTAGATCCTCACCCCCCTCCCCTCCCTGCTCAGACTGGGCCTGGTCTTGATTTTCCAAAACTCCAAGTGCACAGTGGGGATCCTATCCCACCTACTGGTTGTCCACGGTGGACTAGAGGCACCAGGGTCCCCAGAGAGGGAGGGAAGCAGCGCTGGAATGTCTCTAGAACGCTTCCTCCCCTGCCTCCTTCCCACCGCATCCATTCGCCAGATGTTTACTGGGAACCTCTTATGGGCCAGGACCCCACGCCCAGCCTGGAATCCTTACCCTGAAGTAGCCCCTGGAGCAGCGGTTCTCAACCTGTGGGTCGCGACCCCTTTGTAGGTGGAATGACTCTTTCACGGGGGTCGCCTAAGACCATCGGAAAACACATATATAATTACATATTGTTTTTGTGATTCATCACTATGCTTTAATTATGTTCAATTTGTAACATGAAAATACATCCTGCATACCAGATATTTACATGACGATTCATAACAGTAGCAAAATTACAGTTATGAAGTAGCCACGAAAATAATTTTATGGTTGGGGGTCACCACCACATGAGGAACTGTACGAAAGGGTCGCGGCATTAGGAAGGTTGAGAACCGCTGGCCTAGAGCCACACATCCAGATCTGGTCCCACCCACTTATGTTGAACTAATGACCAATTTCCTTATCTCTGAGCTCCTTCAGGGTAGGAACACAGATTCTGCTCCCCTGGGATCCCCAGGCAGCCCAGCACAAATGTTTGTTAAATAAAAACTTGGGAAAATCCGTCTCTTCCCTCGCTCCTCTCCCCCAACCCCCATACACAGACGGTATAGACTGTATCCATTTGGCCCTGATCCTAGACACTCACTGCCCTCAAACAGGCAAACAAAAATGTGTGCCCAGTATATGCTGTGTGTCCCAGGGCAAATCACTCCACCTTTCTGTCCCTCTTTCCTCTTGTGCAAAATGGAGATAAACATAGCACCAACCTATAGGGCTTGATGTGAGCTCTGACAATAAAGCACTCCACACAGTGCCTGGTTACCAGCAGGCACTCGATCGTGATGGCTGCTATTACTGGTCTTTTTCAATTAATACTACAGGCTCAAAAGAGCAGCTGAAAGTGTCCCTGGAGACCAAGTCCAACCCCATCTTGTACAGCTATGGAACCTGAGGCCAGAGAAGGGAAGGCTCTCCAGGTCACACCGTGAGTGAGGGCGGAGTGGAGACTGGTCCCTTGGGAGGCCTGTGGCATTTACAGCAGGGGTGGGGGAGCAGGGCAGGAAGCAGGGGTGTGGCAGAAAAGGGGCAGCCCTGGACCTGGAATCAGACACAGTTGGAGTCCATGGGCTCATTACTTCCCTTTAACTACCTGCTTTCCAGCCAGCCCAGCAGGGCAGGGGCTGGTCCTTGCTCACTGCAGTGCCCCCAGCACAGGGACAGGCACAAAGATGCTCAATAACAACTTAAGTGAGTGAAGGTGCCCAACAAACATTTTATGGGCCAACAAGTTGTCTATTATGTGTCGCACCCTACACACTCACTTTATCTGTTGTCTTCAAAAGAGTAAAAATGACAATTAAGCTTTATTTATGCACCAGAGACTTGGTATATGCATCACCTCCCTTGATCCTTTCATCAGTCCTATGGGGTAGGATTATGTGCTATGTCCATTTCACAGATAAAAACAAACCAGTACTCAGAGAGGTGGAGTCATTAGTCAAACTCCTGCAGCTAGTGTTGGGATTTGACGCTGGAATTGAGCCCAGGCCTGCCTGACGAAGGACGTGCTCCTATCTCCTAAGCAGCCCTCATGAAAGAGTGGAAGCATTTCTGATCTCTGTGGGAAACTTTCTCCAGCCACAAAAGGGGGGCGAGCTGCTGCCAGGGCGACTACTCACACTGGTAGTACTCGGCCTGGCCGCTCTGCAGCACGATGGCCAGCACCAGCGTGAGCTGCGGTGTCTTCTCCAGGAAGGTCTCAAAGAGCCGCAGCATGCTGATGTCCAGGGAGAGGAAGTCGGCGTAGGCCAAGTCGAACGGGGAGGGCGTCTCCTGCTGCCACACCAACAGCCCCTGCTGCAGCCCTTGCATGCACCTAGGCACAGAGGGATGACCCAGGGGCCAGGTTAGTGTCCCGAGGCATTCCTCCTTCCCCTGCTTACCAGGTAGGTGCAGGCAGGCGCCAATCCTACAAGCTGTGGGACGTTGGGCAAGACAGAGCGTCGGCCTATGGACTCAAGGGTCCTGGGTTCAATTCCGGTCAAGGACACATGCTCCAGTTGCCGGCTCCATCCCCAGTAGGGGGCGTGCAGGAGGCAGCCAATCAATGATTCTCTCTCATCATTGATGTTTCTATCTCTCTCCCTCTCCCTTCCTCTCTGAAATCAATAAAAACATTTTTTTTAAAAAAAAAAGAGTTCTGCCAACACAGTAAAAAAAACACACACCCCAAAACAATAATTACTGCTGCTCCTGCTGGCCAGGCACTATCCCAAGTTCATCACAAACCTTGTCCCATTTAGGCCTTACAACATCTGTATTTTACAGATGGGAAAACATGACCAAAGAGCTAATAAGCAGTAGTGTTTGAATATCAAAGGCACACAAGAAAACTGCCTACGATGATAGTTCTCAAATGTTAGCAAGCCCAAGAATGTCTTAGGCTCCTGTGGGGAAGGGCAGCCATTGAGAGCTTCTGAGCACAGGTGAGACAGGTCAAACTGTGCTGTAGAAAGAACTCCCAGGTGTGGCGAGGAGGAAGGGATGGAGGGGCTAAGACCGGAAGCAGGGGTCTATTTGAGAGGCTGTCGTAACAATCCAGGGAGAAAGGACAAGAGCCTCAGAGGGGTGGGGACGGAGACCGCGGCAGAGGTGAGAGAGTACAGAAGTTGGACAGACAGGCCTGGGTGACCCGCTGGCAGGAGGGGGGAGTGGAGATGCACCACGGCTTCCACCACCCACAGCTGGTCTCAGCTGGTTACTGGGAGGTGAGCCCTTGGCTCACTGCGAACTCATTCATCAGACAGGTACTGTTACCTCCCCGGGACGGACTTGACGACACGGGAAGGAAACAGGCAGGCAGCCCTGGGCTGGGGCGCTCCCCGAGCAGGAGCCTCTGCCCCTGGTCCCCCAATGCCAGGGCAGGGCCCTGCCTCAGCCGAGTCACAGGCAGGCACAGAGATGGCTCTCAAACCAAAGCTCAGTACACTGTCTGCCTCACACTCAGCAGAAACAGGAGACGGGAAGATGCAGATACAGTTAGGGGTTCAGGGCTCACTGAGGCTGCCAGAACGGTAACGTGTGCCTCTTCATGCCCCCCTGGAGTTTTACTGATGCCTGTACAGTCCCTCGGGCAAAATGCACCGTTCAAAGCCCCTCTCGCCCCCTCCTGGACACTCGCTGCAGCTTTGTCAAGACAAGAGCTGGAGAGACTGCAAAAATGGATTCAAACACTCGCCCGTTTGGCTCAGTAGATAGAGCATCAACCTGTGAGCCGAAGGGTCCCGGGTTCGATTCCGGTCAAGGGCACGTACCTTGGTTGCAGGCTCCTCCCCTGGGCCCTGGTCGGGGCTCCTGCAGGAGGCAACCAATTGATGTGTTTCTCTCACGTCGATGTTTCTCTCTGTCTTTCCCTCTCTCTTCCACTCTCCCTAAAAATCAATGGAAAAAATATCCTCGGGTGAGGATTAACAACAACAACAAAAATGGATTCAAAAGCAGATCCCGAGTCCACCCACCCCATCCCAACCCAGCCCAACCCAGGCCACATCCCGTCCTGACTTCACGTCATGACTCTGACCCCTTGGTGTCAGTTTCCCCATCTCTAGAGGGCCTTGCCAGTCCTGGAAAGGAGGAGTCAGAGCCCATCGCTGCCCTCTAACTTGGTCAGGGTGGGGAGCAGGGGGAGGCGGGAGGAAATGTTCAGGGAGAATACAGCTGGGAAAGAAAGGGTGCGAGGCACTCAGGGGTGAGGGGACAAGTACCGCTCTGGGGGTCAGGGCTGCTGGAACTCTCATGAAGCTAGCTAGCGTTTGCACACAATTCACAGGTCTCATTTTATTTAATCTGCACCAAACAGAGGCATGCATGAGGACCATCCCCCCTGGAACAGAGAGTAAACTGAGACCTACAGGAGTCAAGTGTCTTGCCCAAGGCCCCATCCACAGCTAAAAGGAACACTGGTCTGTCTGCTTACCTGTCTCAGGAGCTGAGCTCTCTGTTCTTTCCCTCACTCCTCACAACAGGCCTGCCTGCCAGACCTACCTTTATATATATATATATATACACACACTATATAATAAAGAGCTAATATGCTAATTAGACCAAATTGCAGATCGACCATCCAGATGACCTTCTGGATGAAGCTGCGGCTGTGAGGGCAGAGACCCTTGCACAAATTTTGTGCATCAGTCCTCTAGTCTATAATAATAAAAGCATAATATGCTAATTAGACCAGACATCCTTCCAGATGTCCTTCCGGACAAAGCCAGGGCTGTGAGGGAAGCCGGGGTCCCGGGTACCTGCGGGTGGCCAGAGGGAAGCCCGGGTCCTGGGTGCCAGAAGGAAGCCAGTGCCGGCAGCCCGGGGAAGGAAGGCCTACTCTTGCATGAAATCATGCATCAGGCCTCTATGTATATATGTTACACACATATATATTGATTTCAGAGAGGAAGGAGAGGGAGAGAGAGATAGAAACATCAATGATGAGAATCATTGATTGGCTGCCTCCTGCACACTGGACCCAGCCAGCAACCGGGACATGTGCCCTTGACCGGAATCGAACCTGGGACCCCTCAGTCCGCAGGCTGGCGCTCTATCCACTGAGCCAAACCCGCCAGAGCTACTACCTCTTTTTAACAGGGGAGGAAGCCGAGGCTCAGAGAAAGGCAGGCATGAGGCCACAGATGGTAAAGCCAAGACTGGGTCCCAGAGACGTCTGACTCCGAATCAGCCTTTCTTCTCTGGCCCTGCTTCCTTCTTTACCTGTGCCCGGCAGGGGAGGGCTGGATGAGGTCTGAGGGCTATCAGCCGGCGTCATTTTTTAAGGAGCTGGAAACTCACTTGTAGGTAAAGGTGCCCAGGGGGTACCTCCCCACCCCCATCCCGTGCCAGGGCGCCACCTGTACAGATAGCCCAGCTGTCGGGGGTACCGCCGGGCTCCGTCCCCTCCCTTCCCCAGGGCGGGGCGCTCACCTGTACAGGTAGCCCAGCTGTCGGGGGTACCGCCGGGCTCCGTCCCCTCCCTTCCCCAGGGCGGGGCGCTCACCTGTACAGGTAGCCCAGCTGTCGGGGGTACCGCCGGGCTCCGTCCCCTCCCTTCCCCAGGGCGGGGCGCTCACCTGTACAGGTAGCCCAGCTGTCGGGGGTACCGCCGGGCTCCGTCTCGCCCCTTCCCCAGGGCGGGGCGCTCACCTGTACAGGTAGCCCAGCTGCAGGAGGTGGAGCAGCGCCAGGCAGCGCGCGGAGAGCTGAGACGAGTGCAGGTCGGCGGGGTCGGCGCGCAGCCAGACCCAGCTGAAGACCTGAAGTGCGACCGAGGCGACACCCAGCAGCGACAACACCAGCGCGGCCCACAGGTAGCGGCCGCTGAGCACATACTGGCTCGCCGCCCACAGGGCGGAGCCCAAGTGGAGGAGGAAGGCAGAGACGCCCAACACGCCCAGGATCAGGTCCCGAAGGAGGATGGCGCGGAGTGAGCAGGGCATGACCCGCCGGCCTCTCCGGCTGCTGCCCTCTGGGCTGGGACTCGCCCTCCTGCCCGGGGTCCCGGCGGCCGGAAGGAGGCAGTCACAACCCTCCGAGCCGCCTGGGCCCGGCCTCCTGGGCGGGACTTCCCCGGCCCGCCCTGTCCGGGGCGGAGCGAGGCCCGCAGGCCCCGCCCCAGGTGGTCCGAGCCCCGCCCCCGCCCCGGGGCGCGGCCTGCGGCGCAGGGGTTCCCAGCCGCGCTGCCGGCGGCCGGCCGAGGTGCGCTGCCTGCAGCGTATCAGCTTCTCCCTGCCTCGTGTTTGCCCTGGAGGCCCCTGTGGGCCCACGAGGGCGAAAATGGCCCGGAGGTGAGTGCCCAGCTAGAACTGCGACCTCTCACACTGCAACGCAGAGAGGCCTATTTTGATCGCAGCCTGCGGGACTTCGTGAGCTGAAAGTGTGCCTCGGGTTCGGGCCTGTGCCGGGGAGACGAGGGCCCAGGACAGACAAGGCGCGCCGTCCTAGCGGCTCATTTTACTCCCATTAGCCGTGGGGGGACTTTCACTAACGGCAAGGGAGTTGCTTTCAACACTGTTTACACATTGACAGGGTAATGCACATAATAAGACACATCATGAGCCTTTTTAATACTGTAAAACGTGAACTTGGAAGGAATGAGCTTGTGGTAGGGTCTTTGGGCTTCTTTCCTGATCCGGCTGCCCCATCCCCGTTCACTCTGCGGACGCCGGGAAAATGAAAAAGTCCAGCCCTCAATGGGTGACGCTGGCCCCAATGCACCCAGAGGAAGGCACGCCCAGCGATCCAGCGGGCGGCACCCCGGGTCACCACGCGAGCAACGCGCTCAGGCCTAGCTGCGCGGCCAGCAGGAGCGGGAGCCCGAGCCCCGGCCCGGGAGCAGCGGCGGGGCCGCGCAGGCAGGTGGTGTAGGGGTCCAAGGCCACTTCCCGCAGCGCGCACACGTGCTCGGCGCGGCAGATCTCGTCGCAGGCCCGCGTGTCGAGGCTGACCGAGTTGTAGACGTAGTAGCGCTGCAGCGTGCCCTGGTCGCTGGCGATGCGGCCCAGCACATCGTGCATGGAGCGGGCGCTGGCATCGGGCACCGTGAAGGCCTTGGTCAGCTGGTACTCGAGCTCCCAGCGCGCTGTTCCCTGCGCGTTCGCCTGGCTCAGGTTCATGAAGTAAGTCATCATGTCCTGGAGAGGGGGCAGGAGGCCGGCTATGGACAACTGTCTGCTTCCACGCCCAATCCTGCACCTTGCCTTTGCCCTCACCCTCCATAATGACTGCTATTAGTTAATGAGCATTTACTACTTACCAGATGTGTGTGTGTGTGTGTGTGTGTGTAAGAGAGAGAAAGACAGAGAGAGAATCTGATAAAGTAACTGTGCTTATCACCCCCATTTCACAGATGAAGAAACTGAGTCCTAAAGAGGTTAATTTCTTTGCCCAGGTTCCTACAGGTGTTCAGTGGCCAAGGCAGGAGTGGAACCAGGTGGTTGACCCCCTGGCCTATGCATTTTCTGTCCCAGCAAGCTCCCAGGTACACAGAAGATGCTCAATAAATATTTATAGAATAAATGGATAAAAAGCAACTTAAAAGAAGTAGGACAGGGTGCCTTGCTGAGATAGGCTATAGAATTGTGGTTGGCTGGAGGCTTGGGATACACCCAAGACCCCTAGGACTCAGGTGCATCCTCAGGACTAGAATCTGGAAGGGTTCATCTGTCCAACATTTTCCACTTAAATCTGTGGATCTGCTTCAGGTCACTAGAGGTGGGGTTAGAGGAGCTGCCATGTATGCATGGTATTTCCTGCCTCCCATTTACAGAGGAAGCAAGGGAGGCACATGGAGGTCAACAGCTCCTGAGTGGCGGAGCCAAGATTCAAACCCGCGTGTGTCTGGCTCCCTCCCTGAGAAGGATGTAAGGCAGTGGTTCTCAACCTTCCTAACGCTGCGACCCTTTAATACCGTTCCTCACTGTGGTGACCCCCAATTTCATTGTTACAAATTGAACATAATTAAAGCATAGTGATTAATCACAAAAACAATATGTCATTATATATGTGTTTTCCGATGGTCTTAGGCGATCCCTGTGAAAGGGTCGTTAGACCCCCAAAGGGGTCACGACCCACAGGTTGAAAACCACTGATCAGGCATGTTGGTGCCCAGGCTAGAACTGCGACCTCTCACATTGCATCGTGGCGAAACGAACGGCCCATCGTGGGTGGGGCCAGGTGCAGGGAGGAGGAGGGAGTCCCAGCCTGTGATTCCTCTTGCTGAATAGAGCCCTCTGAGTGCCCGTGTGGACAAGAGATCACACTCTTCAAAATCCTCAGCCCTCTTCTCCATCTTCATTTACTCCGGAATCAAGGACCGAGGTTATCTCACCCAGTCCGTGTTTTAAATGGCATTTCTCAACTCCCAGATTAAATCTCAGTACCCACCTCTTCCTGGGACTCCAGCTGCCTCCTCCCTCGGCATTTTCACTTGCACGCCACTTAGACATCCTGACGCTAACAGGCCCAAAACCAATTTTCTGGTCTTCCCTCCGAAACTTGCTCCTGCAGTGATCCCATTGCAGTCAACAGCAACTTCCTCCTTCCAGGTTTTCAGACCAAAGCCTTGGCGTCCTCCTGGATTCCTCTTTCCTCGCACCCCTCGTCCAATCCACCAGCAAATCCAGTCTGCTCTGCCGTCACAATACATCCAGGGTCTGGCACGTCTCACCACCCCCTGCTACCACCCTGGCCCACAGCACCATCGCCTCTCGTGGTTGGCGCAGTCACCTCCTGTCTCGTCCTCCTGCTTCTGCCCTTGACCTCTACAGCCTGTTCTCTGCACAGCAGACATGGTGGTTTTGTAAATTTTGTAAGTCAGCATATTTAATTCTTCTGCCCCAAACCTTCCAAATCCAGAGTCCTCCTACTCATGGCCTGTGTGATCTCTCCTTGTGCCTCCCACTCTCTCCTCGTGCCTCCCACTGGGGCCACACTGGCCTCCTTGCTCTTCTAAGACACCAGGCACACTCCCACCCCAGGGCAAAAGGCTGGCTCTTCCTCCACCAGATGCTCACATGGCTCGCTCCCTCAGTTTACTCGGGATTGAAATGTCATCCTGTCCATGACACTTTCCTGCCACATATCTAACGGCACACACACTCTATGACCATCGTCACCACCTGCCTCTTCGCTGTTTTCTTTTCTCCTTAGCACGTATCTCATGCCATACTTGACGTGACTTAGTTGTTTACTCCTGTAAGGATGTTAGCTCCAGGAAAGCAGCGACTTTATTGTGCTCACTTAGGTATCTCCTGTGCTTAGCACACCGGCCTGGCACATAGCAGATCATTAATAGTTTGTTGAATAAATTAAGGAATAATGTTTCTTTGTCATTTCAGTCATCACAAGCACATCCCGGGAGGTGACGGGCTGCTTGATGAGTTGGGAACCTGCATTAGCTGCAGTGTAATCGGTGTAGAGAGGGCAGACGTGTGGGCAGTGGGCCTGTGGGCATACTTGAATACCAGGCTGAGGAGATCCATGTTATCTTGGGAACCCTGGGGAGCCACTGAAGGTTATTGAGCAGGAGAGAGACAAGTGCTTTAAAAAGATTAATCTCTTCTGTAGTAAGTAGCAGGTGAGCTACCGCAGGGCAGTGCTGGAGGCAGAGAAATTCGGTAAGAGGCCCGTGGCAATGATCCGGGGCGAAGGGAGATTTGGGGAAGAAGAAATGACCTGATTTGGTGGCAGGATTTGGAGCTGGCACCAGGGGTGTCTGGTCCTGAGTTCTAGCAGGAGGGAAGTAACGTGACCTTCCTGAGATTCAGTGGTCATTAGAGTGTGGATTCGCTGGGAAAGAATTCGCGAGTGTGGTGATGTGTTTAGGGCCCTGCCTCCCTCCCTCCTTCCCACCTCCTCCACCCCCAGCAGACCCAGGGCTCCTGACCTGCAGGCTCAGCGTGGCTCGGTCGTATTCGAACACTCGGATGCCTGGATTGTTGGCCCCATTGACCACTCCAGGTAATGTGGTTTTCCATGGGGTGACTCCAGGTGTCAGGAACATGACACTGATGGGGGCACCTTTTAGGAGAGAGGCAATGGGACTGTGAGAGGCTGGTGAGAGGAGGGAGGGAGGCTGGCAGGCGCCCTCCAGGTTGAGTACCTGCGTCATCGTGGAACATCCGAAAGCTGTCCAAGTGGTTGTGCCCGAAGAACTGCCCTGCGATGACTCGATGGTGCTTCTGGACCACCTTCAGGTACTTCTCGTTGAATCCCTCCCGGAACCACATTTTGTTCCCTTTCTTCTCAAAGAACCCCGGGGGCACGTGGCCAATGATGTACACCTACGAGGAGGGCGTGCCAGGAGGGGCTCAGAGATGCCCTCGCCAGCCCTTCATTTCCACCTCTCACAACCTGCCCATCTCCCCAGAGGCAAGCAGACAGGTTCAAGTGCACCCTTGCTGCTTCCCCTCTTCCGGGCAGATTCCAGTGTTCTCTGTACCCTGTAATGTACACATGCTTCCCACCTCTGCTTTGCCCGTGCTGTGCCTGCCACCTGGAGTGCCCTTTTTAATTTCACTTCTGTAATCCTACTCAGACCTCAAAACCCAGTTCAAAGGACACCTCCTCCTGATCCTCACAGACTGGTCTCCTCTTGGAGAGCTGGGCACTGTAACTGCCCTGCCCTGCATGACTGCGTAGCACATGCTAAGTGTTCATGTGTGATCACATCTTCCATTCCTTGAATCACTCGGCTAACAATACCTGGACCCTTGGCCACCACTGCAAGAAGTAGAATGGGGGTGAGGGAGAGGGCAATTAGGAGCATGAACTTTGGAGTCTACCAGCGGTAGACTACATGAGTTTCCTTTTCTCTCCATTGACCTCTCCCCAGCCACTCCCACCCCCCAGCACATACCCTCACCCCCCTACTGTCTGTGTCCATTGGTTATGCTCATATGCATGCATACAAGTCCTTTGGTTGATCTCTTACCCCCTCAGCCCCCATGAGCTTCAGTTTTGTCATCGGGAATAGCACCTAACTGGTGGAGCTTTGAGAGTTAAATGAGATAATGCACAGTGAGTGCTCAGAAGCACCAGCCATGAAATCCTGCTGGGAGGTGCTGCTGTTCCATGCAGGGACTCAAGCAAATGAGACACAGGACCAGTCCTCGGGGAGCTGCCAGCCCAGCAGACTAGCTGGACACACCTCAAGGGCAGTGCCAGGGCTGACCAGCAGACCCTGAGAGATGGATGAACAGATTACTCTGACACACATTTCTGTAAAAGAGAAGGCTAAGGGACTGTTTGGCTTTAGCAACTAAAATAGCCCTGATTGCCTGCTTCTTTAGTTTTTTATTGTAATGACAGCTTGAACTAAAATTAACCTCTAGAGACAATCAGTAGGGTAAGTATCCTTGAGAAAGTATATGCTTCTACAAGGTCGGGTCTTTAAAGACTAAACATAGAGATTCTAACAAAACACTCCAGGGGATAGGACTTGTTTGGAAAAGTCAAGGTAGGGGCTGCCGCCTTCGGCAAGGTCCCCCCAGAGGCCCCCGACCTTTCAGAGAATCCTCCTTACAGGCATTCCAACCAAGTCCCGTGCTTCCCCACAGGGCAGGGCAGCCCCTTGAAGTCTAGCCCACAATGTGGTCTGCAGCCGTGGAGTGTGGCAGAAGTGAAAAGAGCACTGGACTTGGAGTCAGGGGTTCTGGTCTTGGCCCCACCACTTACTGTGTGACTTGGGATCATCACCACCCCTCGCGAGCCTCACATCTGCAATGGGCATTGGGGTCCCAGACTGACAGGCTGTTCTGAGGATGGACAAACCCCCCTCCTGGTGCTAATAAAGACCCTCTGTCAGGGGTGGGGAATGTCTGGCCTGCGGGCCATATAGGCCCGTGAAATCATTTGGTCTGGCTCTTCCAAGGCATTGGGGCTGAGTTAATTAAATGTTTAACCAAATATAACAGGCTAATTTTTAAGTTGATAATTTTGTACAGCCCGCAAATGATGTTATAAGTATCCCAATGGCCCTTGGCAGAAAAAGGTTCCCCACTCCAACCTGTGATGTAGGCATCTGCAAAGAACAGATGAATTCGTGCAGAGGTGGGAGACTCATTCAGGAAGTGATTCCAGAGTGAGAGAGGGAGGGGGAGGAGGTAGGAGCCCTTACCTTTTCCTCAGCTCTGGACGCGTTGCTCAGCACATCTTCCAGCCACTGGAACTGCTGGGCAGGGTCAGCCATGCTGGCCGTCTGCTCATTGCTGGTATAGTACAGATTGGTGTTGAGGACCACAACACGCCCAGTCGTCCCCGGCAACTTCTCAGAATAGAACGCACCTAAGACATCACAGCCAGGGGAAATATGAAGGGGCCCTCTGCCTCTGACTAAACACACCTCTGCCCCCCTTTACCCTCCCACTTCCTCCCTCCCTTAATACTCCCTTCCCATCTTTCCCATAAGATGGGCATCATGGGTTAAGACCTAAGGCTCTGGAGTCAGGTTACGTCGGTTCAAATCCTGCTTCTATCACTTATTAGCTGTGCAACTTGGGGAAGTTACCTAACTCTCTGTCAGTTTCCTCATCGTATCATGGTGATAACAGTGAGGTGTGTTTGCCCCTCCAGATGCATCATCAACCCTTCTCCACGCGGCTCTTTGCCCTAGGAGCTGACCTATGTGAACTAAGCCAATGAGCTTCCGTGCCACAGGCTTCTGGTTGGTCTGACCAATGGGGAGCCCCAGCCGCAGGGAACTGAAGAACAGGAAGAGGAATGGGGTTACCTTGGGCAGGCTGTCTTTGGGTCAGTTGTCCTCAACCAGGTGATCTTTGTCCCCCAGGGAGCGTTTGGCAATGTCTAGAGACATTTTTTTGGCATTGCAACTGGGGGTGTTACTGGCACCTAGGGGTAGAGGCCAGAGGTGCTGCTAAACAGCCTACAGTTCACAGCACAGCTCCCCCTACAAAGCCATTCTGCCCCAAATGTCAATAGTGACAAGGTTAAGAAACCCTCCTTGAACTGAATTGAAGGTCACTGCTTTTTCCTAGTGTATTTGCAAGGAGGCTAATACGCACTGAAGGTAGTGCTTGGCACACAATAAACTCTCAATAATATTCACTGCTCATCCTCCTTAGTGCCGTGGGGTTAAGAGTATGGGTTCTGCTATCACGTCTGCCTCCTCTAAGGGGTGATGTTGGCCAAGTGATTTGGTATCTTTAAACCTCAGTCTCCTTATCTATAAAATAGGGATAAAATCAGTACCGATCTCATGGGGATGTGGTAAAGATGAATTAGATTAGACCTTGGTGTACAATGGGTGCGTATAGTAGCAAATGGAATTACTACCTTCTTTGAAGCGAGCAATGGATTCATTATTGAGCCAGGGTCTCCATAGTTCTGCTATCTGATTGTAGATGCTGTTGCTCCCTGCTGGGAGCTGGCTTTTGGGGTGAAAGTCATGATTTCCCAAAGCAGCGTATACTTTAGTATCTGGGAAGGGAAGGAAAAATATAAAAATATATGGGAAAGCACTTTGAGTTAATCATTTTCAGTTGGCCATTGGCCATCAGAGCTTATGGAGAAGAGCAATGAGAAGAAACCCACAGAGGAGGAAAATACAGAGATAAACAGAAAACTTCATTTAATAGAATCTCACTGAATTTTGCTGAGACCTGGGAAGGAGGAGCGGTGAGCTCTCTGATCCTGGACCCTAACCCCATCCCCAGCAGAAAGTTTTCTGGTCAGAGAGGAAGCATCGACTGAGAAGGAGAAAGCTAGCCCGGCCAGTGTGGCTCAGCGGTTGAGCATTGAACTCTGGACCAGGATTTCACAGTTCAACTCCCGGTCAAGGCACATGCCCGAGTTGCAGGCTCAATCCCCAGTGTGAGGCGTGCAGATAGCAGCCAATTGTTGATTCTCTCTCATCATTGATGTTTTTATCTCTCCCTCTCCCTTCCTCTCTGAAAGCTATAAAAATAAACATTTTTCTAAAAAGGACACTTAGTATTTAGTGTTCCTTGTTCTTGTCAATTCCGGGGCCATCTTACTGTTAGGGAAACGGTCTGGTTCACTCCCGGAGGCCCTGGGAGTTTCACTCATGAAACAAAAGTATTCACTGCACCTTGTTGGTACCGACACGTCGACCTGGTACCAGGCACCCAGGCCCAGGCCCAGTCCGAGGCTTTGCATTGCAGCAGGTTGACAGGTATTGGGCAACGAGAGGTGTGTGGCTGTTACGAAAAAGGAAGAGCCACTTGCTGTGGGAGTGTGTAACAGGAGTGGTGGAGTCAGGGGAAGGTCCTAGAGGAAGTGGCCTGTGAATGAGCCGGGGAGGGGAGGGGAGGGGAGGGGAGGGGAGGGGAGGCTGTCAGCCTTATCCCCACTTTTATTTTACCACTGTGTCTGGCAGGTAGTAGTTGTTCAATAAATATCTGATGACAAATAAAGACTCCTCTGAGTTCAGGGCAGGGCATTTTCCTTATATGAGCTTGGCTCACCCCAGGGAGCCTCCCATTCTCAGTTGGGGAAATGCCTCTAACAAACCCTTTGTCCTGTATAGCCTGCCAGGTCTTGAGAGCGCTGCAAAAAGGAGGAAGTTATAGAATTCTCACCAGGAATTGTTCACAAAGCAGGAAGCCATGATTGTAACTGCCGGGAAAAACCTCACCTCTCTGAAATAAATGCTGGCAGCCATTAAAGATCCATTTAAGAAAAACACGAATTCCTGGAATCTCAAGGGCAGAAGAGAAGGGAGAGGATCCCTCCCTCTTTTTGCTGCTTCTATGGGTCAGACTTTTTGGAAGCTCCTTACAAGCTCCATGAGGTCATGACCTGACGTCTTGTTCCACCGCCAAGTCCCCTACCCCTAAACTTGTGTCTCCCATAGTAGACGCTCAATACATATTTGTTGATTGACTAAATGAGTGAATGGGTTGGCTTCTTTAATCCTCACAGCACTCCTCTGGGCAGGTACCAGTATTTATTTTTCCCAGGGAGAAATAGTTTTGATGAGATTACCCAGCTAGTGCGTGGCAGGGCCTAGAAGGGGCTGGGTTGGCAAGCCTTCTACATCTGTGTTCACCACTCTACATAAAATGATGCATCTTACAGTCGATGGCATCTTGGATATTAGGAAATTCAGCAAATGTGCAAGTGTATGATAAACTGGAAAACCTTCTAGCCCAGCCAGCGTGGCTCAGTAGTTGAGCATCGACCTATGAACCAGGAGCTCACGGTTCAATTCCTGGTCAGAGTACATGTCAGGTTGCTGGCTGGATCCCCAGTGTGGGGTGTGTAGGAAGCAGCCAATCAATGATTCTCCCATCATTTCCAAGAATAAGTCTGTGTGTATCCATAGGCCAATTAGCTCTCATGTTCCCTACAGGGCTGTTGGAAGTGCCTGGCACAGAACTTTCCCACAGCCATTATTGTCAATGGATGAAGGCCACTACTGTCCCGTGGCTTTACCCCTCGCTGCTACTGTCCCATGGCACCTTGGGGTTCAGGGAATGCTGTGGAGGACTTATGGCAGGCTCTCACCTGGGAAGACCTCTCTGATGAGACTGGTCAGGCGTCCCACAATTTTCAGCACAGCTGCTTCTCCCAGCCTCTCGTTGGGCACGTGAGGGGTGTCGTCCCTGCAAAACACCGCCAAGCCAGTTTGGTGTGGGCAGCTCAGGATGGGGAATGAGAAAAGGGGTACGGCGAGTGGGGGGACTCTGCTGTGAGAAAAGAGGCCGTGGAACTGAGGTATGGCCAGGCTGAAGTTGGGAGTCACATAGGACAGAGTTCAAACCCAATGGCTCTGCCATTGTCCTGCTGTGGGTCCTTGGCTGGTTATTTAAACTCTCTGAGCCCCCATCAGCTCATCTGTAAAATAGGAATAATAATGGCACCTACCTTCTCCTGTTTCTGCATTTGGATCTTTAGGGCTTGCAGTCCCTAAACCCCAGTGGGAGTGGCTGCAGTATTCATCCCCCAACTTAAAATGGGGGAGTTCTCCACACGCCCAGGCAAGCCATGGCCTTGTCCCAGCCACAGTGAGAGCTGCACTGTGGGGCGCGGTTACGGTGTTTTGGCCAGGTTCAAGCCTCGGACTAATGAAAGGACAGGGTCCTCTCCTGGCCACGTGCAAGTCCCAGCTGGAGGGCAGGGCCCCCCCAGCACAGTTATAGCCAACGGCTGTGCTTGTAAGCTTGAACCTGTGGTCCGAGCACGTAACCCCACGTGGCTTGTGCTAGAGTTCGGGTGCATGTAGTTGAGCAGGGTTAGAGCTCACGAGAATGCTGTAAACAACGTGATCACGCCCCTGCTTTGCCTCGTGGCATCTGCTATAAAATAAAGACACGGCTTGTGGGCGCTGGCACTGTCTCCTCATCAGGGAGGCAGCGTCCCACCGAGACCCAGCTTTCATTCTCTTGTCTGTCTTTTCCTTAATCCTTTCACCCCCCCACTCAGGCTCACCCTTGGTCGTGCAGCCACACTGCACTCTGCTGAGGCCGGGACACGGAGGGCGAGGGCACAGGCTTTGGAATCAGCCACACCCAGGGCCCCTTTGAGCTTCAGATGAGGACTAAGGGGGACGGGCAGGAAGGTGCCAGGTGGAGGGTGGCTGTGATGTCGGCTCTCACCCTGTCCAGAAGATGAAGTCTGGCTCCGGCTCGATCTCCTTCATGGCGTGGATGGAGGAGTTGATGAGGACCCAGGGAGAGTCACAGAGGTAGTCACCCCAGGGCCCCGAGTTGTACACCGGCCTGGAGCCAGCTGAGGGGCAGACCTGGAGGGGGTCTGTGGACACCTTGTAGTCAGGGTCCAGGTGCAGGTCAGAGATGTGCCAGAACCTCCCTGCAGGGGAGAGGAGACCCTTCTCAATGCCAGGCCCGCCTGGGCCCTCCTGAGCCCTCCTGAGCCCTCCTGGGCCCTCCTGGGCCCTCCTGAGCCCGCTTGGGCCCTCCTGGGCCCTCCTGAGCCCTCCTGAGCCCACCTGGGCCCTCCTGAGCCCGCCTGGGCCCTCCTGAGCCCACCTGGGCCCTCCTGAGCCCGCCTGGGCCCTCTTGAGCCCGCCTGGGCCCTCTTGAGCCCGCCTGAGCCCTCCCGAGCCCACCTGGGGAGGCAGTGGGGGAGCCAGGAGCTGGAGGAGGGGAGGTGGTGCAGGTGAAAGGGTCCAGAGAAAATGGACCAGGGGCCCAGGTCGGTGTGGCTCAGTTGGTTGAGTGTCAGCCCATGCACCAGAAGGATCACTGATTTGATTCCTGGTCAGGGCACATACTCAGGTTGCAGGTTTGATCCCCGGTGGGAGCATGTATGGGAGGAAACTGATCAATGTTTCTCTCTCACATCGTGTTTCTCTCTCTAAAATAAATATTACAAAAAGAAAGACAGAGCCTGGCCGGCGTGGCTTGGTGATTGAACGTAGACCCAAGAACCAGGAGGTCATGGTTTGGTTCCCAGTCAGGGCACATGCCCGGGTTGCGGGCTTGATCTCCAGTGTGGGGCGTGCAGGAGGCAGCTGATCAATGATTCTCTCTCATCATTGACGTTTCTCTCTCCCTCTCCCTTCCTTTCTGAAATGAATGAAAATAGATATTTTTTGAAAGAAAGAAAGGAGAGAGAGACAGAGAGAGAGAGAGAGGGTGAGAGAGAGAGAGAGAAAGGGAGGGAGGGAGGGAGACTGGGCCACAGGGTTTGCCCAGGGAGGCACTGAGTGGAGGGAGCACAGGCTTCTCTGACCCTGACCTGTGACCTTTGACAAGGCCCTCTCCATCTCCCCACCTCAGCATCCCCAGCATCAACATGAGGGATTGGGCTGAGGTGTGACCCTCAGAAACCTTTGGGAGTTCTAAGGAAAGTGCTTATCTTAAAGCAAAAGTGGGGGGGGGGGGTCAGAGTTAAGCAAGCATACTAGGTGTGATCTTGGGCAAGTTTCTTCACCTCTCTGAGCCCATAATTACTAGTAGAGCCAGATTTTATCATGCTCCAGGGAAATACAAAAATCAGACCTGGCACTGGCTGGTGTGCTCCATGGTTAGAGCATTGGCCTGAGCATCAGGTTTGATTCCCGGTCAAGAGCACATACCTGGGTTGCAGATTCGATCCCTGGCCCCAGGCCCCATTTGGGGGGTGGGGGGTGGGAGGCAACCAACCGATCTCCCCTCACACACACACACTTTCACTCCCTCCCTTCCATTCTCCAAAAAAAGAAATCTGACCTAGGAGAAGGCTTACCAAATGTGTTGTAAGATCTTGCTAATTAATACCATCAAAAACCTGGGGAGTAGATGTGGACATAATGTTAGGCCAGAAAAGAAGGAATGTGGTTTCAGATTGGGCTGGATTCCTCCTGTGGGTGTGCTCGGTGGTTCTAGATGCAGGGCGGCAGGTCAGGCCACTGGGAGGCGTCCTGTTTTCTGAAGTGGTCGAATGAAACCTGGTCGCAGCTCCAAACCAAGGGAGGCTGAAATGCCAATAATCTCTTGGTGCAATAGAGAGAAGGGAATCCAGAGAAACAGGCTACACGGAGTGGGTTCGCTTTCTGTACCCAGTACCAAGCCTGATATAGTTTCAGTGATGTTTACTGAACAGGGTTGGCCACTGCCCCAAATCCCGTTTCTGGCTAAAACAAGGGTGAGGCCTGGGATTTCCTCACCCTTCACCATTGCTGCCACTTTGGCCTCCATTTCCTGTGTCGCTCAGAGCCAACAGTCAACACCCGCCCAACCCTCAGGAAACTGGGCCTCTGTGTCCAGCTTCTGCTGCTTTCAGGGTTGAGAGCCAGGCACCACCCAAGCCAAGGGGCAGGCTGGAGGGTGAAGTCTGGCCCCTGATCACCACTTCTTGACTTTTCCTCCCTGGTGAGTCATAGCTTTTACCCACTTTTCTGGATCTAAATCTGGTCTCAAGAAAGAAGCAGAAACTTGTTCACACTAAGGTGTAAATGACTGTCCAAACAATTCCTTATCCCTCCCCAGGGCAAGAAATCATTTTAAAAGCAACATGAGCCCTGGTGGGTGTGGCTAAGTGGTTAGAGCATCGGCCCACAGACTGAAGGGTTGCAGGTTCGATTCCAGTCAAGGGCATGTATCTCAGTTGCAGGCTCAATCCCTGGCTGGAATCAGGATGCGGGAGGCAACCAATCTATGTGCCTCTTTCGCATGAACGTCTCTCTCTCTCTCTCTCTCTCTCTCTCACTCTCTCTCTCTCTCCCTTCCCCACTTCCACTCTCTAAAAATCAATTTTAAAAATATATCCTGGAGAGAAACCAAGATGGCGTCATAGGTAAACACCTGAAATTGCTGCCTCGCACAACCACTTCAAAAATACAACTAAAAGACAAAACGGATATCATCCAGAACCACAGGAAGGCTGGCTGAGTGGAAGTTCTACAACTAGGAGGAAAGAGAAAAGCACACTGAGACTCAGAGGAGGTGCGGAATAAAGTGCAGAGGTACGGAGGCTCAAGCGCGCGCGGAAAGGGGCTGGCAACTGAGGACGCCAGTGTCTTTTGCAATCAGGAGGGAGGCACAAGCTCCCTACGGCCCTGACTCCAGTTCTGGGCGAGTCCCTGGGGACCCAGACTCATACAGGGAGAACCTGGACTGTCTGGCATTGGGCAGAACTCGGAACTCGAGGGCAGCTTTCTTTCAGAGGTGCTTGCAGCGATTACCAGGACACTGAGACACGGGACCTCTTAGGCCAGGACTGAGGAGCAGCCATAGCTGTTTGCTCTGCCCTGTTGACTCCCTGAGACCCTGCCCCACCCAAGCTGCTAGCAGAGGCTTTTGCATATGAATGCCCTGGCCCTTTGCAATCTGAAAATTACCTAACAAACTGAAGCTGGGTCAGAAAGACCCAGAACTTCCAAAAGAAGGCTCAAGGCCCCACAGCAGCTTGCATTGCTTCACAGCTGGGCCTCATCTGGGCACCTCCAAACCCCAAACAAGGAAGAGGAATCTGCAGATCTCTCTGTAGCTCCTGCTGGGTAGCCTCAGGCAGAGGCTAAATTAGCACCTCCTTAGCGATCTAAAGAGGACCACACACACCAAGACACATCATAATTAAAATGCCAAGGGCAAAAGACAAAGAGAAAATCTTAAAAGCAGCAAGAGAAAGACAGTCAGTTACCTACAAGGGAGTACCCATAAGATTGTCAGCTGATTTCTCAACAGAAACTATGCAGACCAGAAGGGAGTGGCAAGAAATATTCAAAGTGATGAATAGCAAGAACCTACAACCAAGATTACTTTATCCAGCAAAGCTATCATTCAGAATTGAAGGTCAGTTAAAAAGCTTCACTGATAAGAAAAAGCTAAAGGAGTTCACCACCACCAAACCAGTATTATATGAAATGCTGAAAGGCATTCTTTAAGAAGAGGAAGAAGAGTGCTTGCTTCAGCAGCACATATACTAAAATTGGAACGATACAGAGAAGATTAGCATGGCCCCTGCCCAAGGATGGCATGCAAATTCGTGAAGCGTTCCATATTTTAAAAAAAAAAGAAGAAGAGGAAGAAGAAGAAAGTAAAGATAAAAATTATGAACAACAATTACATATCTATCAACAAGTGAATCTAAAAATCAAGTGAATAAAAAGTCTGATGAACAGAGTAAACTGGTGAATATAATAGAATCAGGGGCATAGAAAGGGAGTGGACTGACAATTCTTGGGGGGGAAAGGGGTGTGGGGGGTGTGGGAAAAGATGGACAAAAATCGTACACCTATGGATGAGGACAGTGGGGGGGGTAAGGGCAGAGAGTGGGGTGGGAACTGGGTGGAGGGGAGCTATGGGGGGGGGAAGAGGAACAACTGTAATAATCTGAACAATAAAGATTTAATTAAAAAAAATATATATATATTTATATATATCCTCAGGTGAGGTTTAACAACAACAACAAAGACAGCATATATCAAGCACCTAGCACAAGCATGGCCCAGCATGGCCCATCATAACTGCTCAGTAAATAGATGTTAGCTCTTCTTGGACATTGTCCTTAGTGCTTGACTGTTTTGCCCAGGCGCTCAGCTGCTCCTGAGTAGGGTCAGAGGAAGTGGATGACCAGAGGACTGACCAGGACTGAGCTAGCTCCACAGGGACAAGCGAGGAGCAGAACCCTGTGCCGGTCCTTCACCTTGGCCTCAATTTCCTGCAGCTGCAGAAAGGGCGCTGGATCATCGCTAAGGTTTCATGCAAAGGACTCCAGAGAAGGGCAGCGAGAATCCGTAGGAAAACTACAGGTCCCGCCCTCCCACTGAGCCCCCTCTAACTGCATGGAAATGTAGCCCTCTAACAGGCATCTCAGACTGGACGTATCCCCAGTCAAACTGCCGTCTCCTCCTCCCTCATATCAGGGAATGACACCTCTGTCCTTCCAGTTGGAGCCCCCTCCTCTCTCACACCCGCTATCTGTCAGTAAGTCTTGTTCAGAAACAGACCATCTCCCACCATCTCCGGCCCTACACCCCAGGCTGAGCCGCTCTCCCCTCTCACTCGATGATGGCAGTCGCCTCCCCCTGGTTTGGCTGCTTCTCTTTCCTAGGGTGACCCACCGTTCCGCATTGCCCAGGACTGCACGAGTGTCCAAGGCGCCAAACGTGAAGTGGCAAAATTAGGAAAGTCCCAGGCAGACAGAAACGAGTTGGTTCCCCTGCCTTCCTGTCCTTACAGCCTCTCCTCAGAAAAGCCCGAGGCTCCTTTTATTTTTTTTATTTATTTTTTTTTAATATATATTTTATTGATTTTTCACAGAGAGGAAGGGAGAGAGATAGAGAGAGTTAGAAACATCGATCAGCTGCCTCTTGCACATCCCCCACCGGGGATGTGCCCGCAACCCAGGTACATGCCCTTGACCGGAATCGAACCTGGGACCTCTCAGTCCGCAGGCTGATGCTCTATCCACTGAGCCAAACCGGTTTCGGCCCGAGGCTCCTTTTAAACGTTCACATGTCGGATCACATCACAGCTCTGCCTGAAAGCCTCTAATGGCATTCCATTTCACTCCGACGCCTTCCATCGGCTGCAAGTTCATACAGGAGCTGGTGCCAAGCCTCACCCCACCCCCGTGCTTCCCTGCCCTCATCTCTACCACCCTCCGTGTCCACTCTGCTCCCGCCACGCTGGCTTCCTCGCTCATCCTCACACACATCACCTGCATGTTCAGCTCAGGGCCTATGCACTGTCCTTCCTCTTACTGGAATGTTCTTCTCCAGCTGTCCACATGGCTCTTTGTCTCACGGCCTCAGGTCTCTCCTCAAATGCCACTTTATTCGACGGCTCTGCTCTGGCCACCCCACAGGAACCCGCTGTTTTCTGCTTGGTTATTTCCCATCACACCTGTCATCTCCGGGAATACTATGCATGTACATGTCTTTGGGGTTGTTTCTTTCCAGGTGAAGGGATGTTTCGGGAGACCTGGGGCTTTGCTTGTTTTCCTTTCTTTTCCGGTTCCTGGAATAGCTCATGGTACATGGCAGACCCTCAACCAATATTTGTTCAGTGAGTTCACCATCTCCTGCCACCTTCTTCCTCTACCAGCGGGCCGGGTCTTATGTGTCCACTTTACCTCTTAGCAAGGTCGGTGTCCCTCCCCTGGCCAGCTGTCGCCTCCGCGTATAACGTTCAGGCTCAGACGGCACTCCCACCCCCCCTCCCCCCACCCCCGCACCCCGCCTACTAACTCTCTCAGAGCCTCCCTGCCCAGCTCCATGCCTTGCTATTTTTAGCAGCACCTCCAGCTTCCTGTGAGCAGCTTGCAGCAACTCCGATCCTGATGAGACAGGCCCGTAAGCCAGGACAAGTGAGACAGGAAAACAGACAGACCGTATACTGCCATCTAGAAAATCTACATGCCAAGCAGTTTGCAGCCATCTAGTAAATCCTATCTTCCCTAAACCAAGGACACTTAAAAATAAACGATTGGCTTAAATCACCCTACTCGGGGAGACATAACAGAAATCCACTTAGTGCCACTTGCCAACCATACCTAAGGACAGATAAAGTTAAGAGAATAAACTGCATTGGGGTACATCAGCATAAGACCGGCCCTCAGTGCCCAGCCTTTAAAACCCCTCAGAAGGAAGGTCCTGCACCAGCTTTCCCTCCCAGGAGCACACCCAGCCTCTCCCCTGCCCCCTCCACAGGCCTGCGCCTCCTAAAGGGCAAGGGACTCCGCGAGGCTTGCAGCCAGGGCAGCGGCAGTTCGGCCCAGCCAAACCTCCTGAACCTGTGCCCAAGGCCCCCTTTTTTCTGACTTCTTAGCCAAAGCAGCCCAGCCTAGGCTCGTTTCCCCCGCCCTTCCTTGTTTCCTTGTCCCCAGCTTTAACAAATATCCTTTAAAATTCACCTGGACTCCGGTTGTGAAATTTTTCCTGCAGGAAGTCAAAAACCCACACACTGCTGCTGGCCCGTGGCAGACCCTCTCAGGGCCAGGTCCCCTTTCCGGGAAGCACTGAGTTCATAATACAGAGGGAAGACATCAGGGGCACTGGCAGAGCCTACCTGGTCCAGCCCTGGCGACTCCCCAGTGGGCCAGGAAAAGCAGCAGCTTGAGCAGGCTCATCCCTGGGGCTTGCGGCGTCACAGGGTACGTGGGATTTTCCAGGAGCTGTGGTTCGAGCCACAGGCTTCCTAAGTAGGTAATGGTGGCTGCTGGCCTGAGCAGAGCTTCCTGTCCTGTTACCTGGTGTTTCCAGTCATCGAAGGCTCCCCTGGCTTTTCCTCCTTTGCCCAGCAGGGTGTGAACTGGGTGCACAGGAGGTGCTACGCCAGCCAGACCTTTGGATTCTGAAAGAGAAAGCAGCACCCGTCCCACGGTTACAGGCTAGGACAGGGGTGGGCAAACGTTTTGACTCGAGGGCCACAATGGGTTCTTAAACTGGACCGGAGGGCCGGAACAAAAGCATGGATGGAGTGTTTGTGTGAACTAATATAAATTCAAAGTAAACATCATTACATAAAAGGGTACGGTCTTTTTTTTTTTTTTTTTTTTAGTTTTATTCATTTCAAACGGGCCGCATCCGGCCCGCGGGCCGTAGTTTGCCCACGGCTGGGCTAGTAAGAAGCTAGGAAAATTTCAGGACAAGTGGAATAGGGGAACTAAGACAGATGGGTAAATAGCAGTTTGCAGCCACGTATTAAATCCTTTCTTCCCTAAACCAAGGACACTTTGGTGTCTCTGCGCTTCTCCCCAGCCAGAGGGTAAATAGCTTAAATCGCCCTACTCAGGGGGACAGAGAGCAGAAATCCAGTTAGTGCCATTTGCCAACCACACCCAAGGGGAGACGAATTAAGAGAATAAACCTCATTTTGGGACATCGGCATCAAGCTGATAAATAGTCTATTGGTCCTCCCCCAGGACCTAAATGCCCATGAAGTACGGTAGCAATCATCTCAGGTAGAAACTGTAGTTTAACTCTAACCCTGCTGTTTGGCTTCTGTACTCATTTGCTTTGTTTAGCAATAGAAAAGTTATTTTGATTTTCTGAATTATATAAATCATCCCATTCGATTAAATACCCTATTGATTGTAATGTGAAATCCCATGGGTAGTGGTCATACTGGTCTTAGAAAGCACATTTTCCTTTACCTGGGAAGGACAGCACAGTTATCCCAAGGTCAGAGGGCTCCAGTTAACGTGTCCCTGTTGACTCAGTGTTCCGGAGACCCAAACACTGTAATTTAGATAACATGCTTGCCCTGACCGGTTTGGCTCAGTGGATAGAGCATTGGCCTGTGGACTGAAAGGTCCCAGGTTCGATTCCAGTCAAGGGCATGTACCTTCGTTGCGGGCACATCCCCAGTGGGGAGTGTGCAGGAGGCAGCTGATCGATGTTTCTCTCTCATCGATGTTTCTGACTCTCTATCCTTCTCCCTTCCTCTCTGTAAAAAATCAATAAAATTTATATTTTAGATAACACGCTTAAGTCTGACCAGGTTCCTCATTCCAGACCCGAGGGCTCTAGATAATGTGTTTCTGTCAATTCAGTGATCCAGAGACCCCAAACTGTAATTTAGATAACATGCTGCTTCTGCTTCTGTAAACTGCTTTTTTAAAAAAATATATTTTGTTGATTTTTTACAGAGAGGAAGGGAGAGGGATAGAGAGCCAGAAACATCAATGAGAGAGAAACATTGATCAGCTGCCTCCTGCATGCCCCCCACTGGGGATGTGCCTGCAACCAAGGTACATTCCCTTGACCGGAATCGAACCAGGGACCCTTGAGTCCACAGGCCGACGCTCTATCCACTGAGCCAAACTGGTTCTGGCTGTAAACTGCTTTTTTGCAAACCAGGTTCCTCATTTGAAACCTTGAGATGTAATCAATACCTTTGTGATCTTTGCCTATATAAGTCTGGTTTTGCCACCATCTTATCACTATGAGATTTGGGGAATGGCCCCTCATAGTCCCAGATTGCAATAAATGTGACTCTTTAATTCAACTTCTTGAGGCGTCCTTCTGTGATTTGAGGGGTACATTACAACATCCAGCCTTTAATCCCCATTCCACTCCTACCCTTCCCCTTCCCCCACAGGCACGTATCTCCTAAACTCCGAGGACCCCATGAGACTTGCAACCAGGGGAGCAATGGGCAGCGGCAGCTCATCCTGGGCTAATCCCCTAAACCCACATAGCCTCCCTCTCCATGCCTGAAATCCCTGCTTCCCCATGGAATCTTTGTCCTACCTTATATAAGCAGCTGGCTTATGGGGGGCTGCAGGGCAGATTTTTGTGGATGACCTGCTGCTCTCCCAACCTGCCGGCAGTTTGGAGTAAACGCTCATATATGATTCAACCCTGTCTTTGCGGAATTGGCTCAAGTGGTGACAGGCAGCCGGGACTCATTGGTTGTTGGGTTTCACGCCCCCCTGGGAATTGAATCTTGATCTTCTGATTCATAGGTCCACGCCCAACCACTGAGCCACACTAACTGGGCTCTACGTTCTTCCTTGTTTCACTTCCTAAATGTATTTTTGCTGCGGTCAATACATTCATGCTTGCTTTTCTACACTTCGTCTCTTGATTGAAATCTTTCCTTCAAGAAGACAAGAACCGAGGCCTCATTGTCTCATCGGTAACATCGCCAGTTCCTCAGAGCATGTCAGTCCAGCCAGCAACTGGTTGCTTGAGGGCACTCACCTAACCCCAGCCACTGGGAAGCAAATGTCATAAGCTCTTGGAGAGCAAACAAGCCTGTAGAACATGGCTGGTCTTTGCCATCAAAGGAACGCCACTGTTAGTTGGGGATAAAGCTGCTCATTCACAAATGAATCAAGACTATGAGTCATCCATTCATTCATGCTGGGAACCATGTCCCAGGGAGACGGAGGGGACCCAAGGCAGTCCTGCCCTCAAGATGGGGAGGTAACCCACTGGACAGCATGCATTTCAGCATATTCAGTGGCTTGACAAGCCGAGAGGAGGGATCTGACTCAGGCTGAGAAGGTGACAGGGGTTTAATCTCTTATTATTGAAAGTGGGAGCGGGGTGCGGGGTGGGTGAAAAAGGTGAAGGAATTAAGAAGTACAAATAGATTGTTACAGAAGAACAGTCGTGTTCAGGGCCCTGAGCCACCCCAGGGAGGAGGAGGGCATCAAAATAACCACCAGGACTTAATTTTGTGCCATTTCAGCTGTTGATTTAACAAAAACAAGGCAGTGTGACATTTCTTGCACCAGAGCCTATGGCCTGATTCATACCTGCTGGACGGTATCTGGGGCACATCGAGGTTCGCTTGGAAGGTAAGCCAGGGGACTGGTGGGGAAGGAGGACAGGCTGAAAGTCTAGGGCAGGCTCAGGTGCTCCTTGTAAACCCATTGAGGGGTGCTAGAGTCCCACTCAGCTTTTGGCTGACTGCAAAGACTACTTTTAAATACCCCAGTTTTTTGGTCAGTGTCCCCAGAAAGCCCCCCATTGTTGTGGCAGAATGCACAGGGAATTCCGGATCCAAAGCCTGAACTGAACTCGTGGGGAGGCTCTGACCTATATATCTCTTCCTGTGGCGGGCCCCTGAGAGTCCCCACAGCTTCCCCCAAGTCAGCTGTGACGGGGCCCTGGTGTTAGGCCCTGCAGCTCCGCCCAAGTCAGTGTGGGGAAGTAAGACTACAGTTTTAACCAGATACTGAACTAGGTTGCAAGCCCTCCTACCCCCATGTTCCTTTTCACCATCACCACCACCACTACTAACCCACAAGGTATTTCTGTGAGAATAGAAACAGGCACCCCTCGCCCTTGTCCGGCTGGTGTGGTTCAATGGATTGAGAGTCCTCCCATGCACCAAGAGATAGTGGGTTTGATTCTGAGCCGGGGCACAAGCCCGAGTTGTAGGCTCAGTTCCCAGTGGGGGCCATGCAGGAGGCAGCTGATCAATGTTTCTCTCTCATCCATGTTTCTATTGCTTTCTCCCTCTCCTTTCCTCTCTATCTAAAAATCAATAAAAATATGTTTTAAAAGAAAGAAAGAAAGAAAGAAAGAAAGAAAGAAAGAAAGAAAGAAAGGAAGAAAGGAAGAAAGAAAGAAAAAGGCATTCCTTTAGGCCTGTGTGTGGATTAGAAAAACATGCCTCCATCCCAGACAGACACAGCCAGAGCTCAGAGTGGAGCAGGAGGGTTTCAGCCCTGACTCAGCCCTCTGCCAGGATTTTGCTGCCTAAATAACAGTGGCTTCTTCCTGGGTGCAGCCTGGCCAGCTGAACCCGTTTGGGTTTACTGAAAGAGGTAACCGAGGCAGAGAAATCCGAATGGTTGGAGCTTTGCCTCTTTAAGTACAAACCAGTCCCTCCTCTTCAAATTGCCCCCGGTACTTATTTGACTCTTGGCAATTGTAATCTACAGAAAATCTCCATCACTCTTAGGGGAGAGCATCTACACTAATAAAAGAGAAACATGCAAATTAACTGTCCCTTTGCGATGCCCACAAGCCACGGCCACCAGCCAATCAGGAGTGATATGCAAGTTAACCCAACAAAGATGGCGGAGGCCGGAGTCGGGATTCTTGCGTCGCAGCCACGGCTACCATGCAAGCATCCTGGCTCTGGCCGCTCCAGGCCTGTTGGAGACGCAGAAGTCAGGGGAGACAGAGAAGTCCGGCTCCAGCGCCTGAGGCTGGCTGCGGCCCAGGAGATAAAGAAGCCGCCTGCCCCGTGATCCCAGGCTGCAGCCGGCTGGAGAAGCTGCCCACACTGCATCCCAGGGGAGACAGAGAACCCGGGCCCAGCCCCTGAGGCTGGCTGCGGCCTGGGAGACGAAGAAGCCGCCTGCCCGTGATCCCAGGCCGCAGCCGGCTGGAGAAGCCGCCCACACTGCATCCCAGGGGAGACAGAGAACCCGGGCCCAGCCCCTGAGGCTGGCTGCGGCCTGGGAGACGAAGAAGCCGCCTGCCCCATGATCTCAGGCTGCAGCCGGCTGGAGAAGCCGCCCACACTGCATCCCAGGGGAGACAGAGAACCCGGGCCCAGCGCCTGAGGCTGGCTGCGGCCTGGGAGACGAAGAAGCCGCCTGCCCCATGATCTCAGGCTGCAGCCGCCAGGAGAAGCTGCCAGCCCTGTGGTCCAGGACGCCAGCGCCTGTGTCCCGGGAAATAGGTTCCCTCTTCTCCCACTGCAGTCATTACTCCAACATTCCCCTTCTGAATTTCTCTCCGGTGCCGCAACCCAACTCCACTTTTCATCGGAAGGATACGGAACAGAGCCGTGTTAAAAGCTGACATTTTTAAGGTGGTAAGGTTGGTACTTACACATATAAATGGAAAACTGGAGTCCTTAAGGTAACAAAGGCTACGAAGGGAGGGGACAGGGACAGGGCATGACATATTATATCCAGCAATGCATATGGGGACTGAAAACTTTGCAATGATGACAATTAGTGAAGCTATGAATCAACTAACATAGTTGACAGGGACAATTCTTCCATCTTTGAAAATATCTACATCAAGTCTGTTTAAAATGATTTTCACCTGCATAATCTAACACATTCTGACAAGACCACCACCATCAATGTGGTCAGTGTTGTGCTGATAAATATTTAACAACTGGCTCTCAATCAAAGATTATTTGTTTTCTTTGATTTATACTGTCGGCCAATTTCTGTGGCACAAATTCTCCATCCAAGGCTGATTTCAGCTGCTAATGTGATGCCACTAAATGCAGAGCTGAGGAGAAACATGCAGTAATACACTATTATATTCTACCAGAAAGACCCAAAAGATATAAATAATGTCAAGAGTCAGAACAGTAAATTGTAGTAAATAATTGAGGAGTGATGAATTTGGAGTATGTATTTCCTTTGGTTTTCAGGTAGTTTATTCACTTTTAAGATTATCTGATTTAATTTTTAATAATGAACATGTTTAACAACCAGCTTACAAAATTCCTGAAAATTTGTGAGCCAGTAAGAGCAGGCTCTAGCACAATACTGAGTGGAGTGTAATGGTTAAATGCCAAGGCTCATGGGTTTGAAATGAGACTCAGCCACTTTTGGGTTTTACTGGTCAAGTTACCTGAACTCTCTTATACCTCAGTGTTCTCATCTGTGTCATTATAGTACCTACTGTATAGAGTTGTTGCAAAGATAAAATGAAATCTGTATGACACAGCACAGTACCTGAAACAATAATTCCCTCAATTTGTTATAAACTGTTACTGCCTCAAAACGTTGTTGACAAAATTACTCATGCTGAAAGAATGACATTTTATTGATGAGAAAAATGCCTTATTTTGTGATCTACATGGAGACAGTCAATTTTACTTCCTAGGCAGTAGATGGTAATCTACTACTAGAAACTGCAAGGGGGAAAATGACCGCAATCAACGTGATTGAGCAATGTATTATTAGCTGGAACATAAAGCAGAGAGGATGCCATACATTCTGGGATACATCTGCAGTAAGAGGCTTCACCTCAGGTATTAATTCTGATCAACTAAGCATCAGACCTAAGATGAATGGTGAGAAGGATTCTGAGGCTGCTTCTAGACTTAGCAGGAATAGAACTTTAATACATAAGCAACAGTTACTATGGTTAATGATGGCAAGAAAAAACACACCATGATCTATTCTAATAAAAGGGTAATATGCTAATTAGACCGCATGTCTTCCGGACGACCATCCACACATCCTTCCTGACAAAGCCGGGCCAGGCGAAGCCGCCTCCTGGCAGTCCCGGGCACCAGCACCTATGGCTGGCTGTGGCCTGATAGACGGAGAAGCCGCCCACCCCGTGGTCCCGGGCGCCAGCACCTGCGGCTCCAGGCTGGGGGAAGCTACCTGCCCACCATCCCCTGCGGCTGCAGCCGGCCTGGGCAAAGCTGGCCCGGGTCCCGTGTGCCTATGGCTGACCAGAGGGAGGGAAGCCCAGGTCCCAGGTGCCTGTGGTCAGCTGGAGGAGGGAATCCTGGGTCCTGAGTGCAGGGCTGAGGCAGAGATGGTTAGGGGCAATCAAGCCAGCAGGGGAGCAGTTAGGGATGATCAGGCTGGCAGGCAGAAGCAGTTAGGGGCAATCAGGCAGGCAGGCGAGCGGTTAGGAGCCAGCGGTTCTGGATTGTGAGGGGGATATCCAACGGCCGGTTATTCCCCCAAGGGATCCCAAATTGGAGAGGGTGCAGGCCGGGCTGAGGGACACCCGCCCCCCACGCACGAATTTCGTGCGCCGGGCCACTTGTGCTGTATAAAAGCTGTAAGAGGAAAGCATTCTTTTTTTTTTTTTTTTAATATATTTTATTGATTTTTTTACAGAGAGGAAAGGAGAGAGATAGTTAGAAACATGGATGAGAGAGAAACATCAATCAGCTGCCTCCTGCACATCTCCTACTGGAGATGTGCCCGCAACCAAGGTACATGCCCTTGACCGGAATCGAACCTGGGACCTTTCAGTCCACAGGCCGACGCTCTATCCACTGAGCCAAACCGGTTTCGGCAAGAGGCGAGCATTCTTCCTGATTTTGCTGTAGCCTTTCAGGCCTATCACCTCAGGAGAAACAAACGCTTGGCAGCAAAGCCCTGGCGAATGTGGGTGATAGCCCTCGAGTGCTAGTGACCTTTGCCCATTCCCAGCCTCAGAGCTTCTGGCTGCTGCTGTGGCTGGCCCGAGGGTCAAGTCCACACAGGGCTTAGTCCAAGAAGGGCAAGAGTGGGAACACAATGAATCCAGTCACTCTAAAGCAAAGCTACGTTGATCTTTAGCTTTCATTCACTCACTCATTCAGTTAACAATTTTTTTTTTAATCCTCACCTGACGATATGTTTCTTTATTGATTTTTAGAGAGAGAGGAAGGGAGAAAGAGAGAGAAACATCAACATAAGAGAGAAACATTGATCGGCCACCTCCTGTGCATGCCCTGATTGGGGATCAAACCCACAACCTAGGTATGTGTCTTGACCGGGAGTCAAACCCCCCACCTTTTGGTGCCTTCAACCAACTTCAACCAACTGACCCACCCAGCCAGGGCTACCAGAATGTGTTTAAAGGGCGACTTCTGCCCAGCCAGTGTGGCTCAGTGTTTGAGCATCGACCCATGAACCAAAAGGTTGCCTGTTCCATTCCTGGTCAGGGCACATGCCCCAGTTTCAGGGTTGATCCCCAGTAGGGGGCTTTTAGGAGGCAGCTGATCAATGTTTCTCTCTCATTGATGTTTCTATCTCTCTATCCCTCTCCCTTCCTCTCTCTCTAAAAAAATCAATAAAAGCATACTTAAAAAAAAATAAATAAAGGGTAGCCAAAACCGGTTTGGCTCAGTGGATAGAGCGTCGGCCTGCGGACTGAGAGGTCCCAGGTTCGATTCCGGTCAAGGGCATGTACCTGGGTTGCGGGCACATCCCCAGTGGGAGATGTGCAGGAGGCAGCTGGTCGATGTTTCTCTCTCATCGATGTTTCTAACTCTCTATCTCTCTCCCTTCCTCTCTGTAAAAAATCAATAAAATATATTTTAAAAAATAAATAAATAAATAAATAAGGGGTGATTTCTCCTCTTTTCAGTCCTGGTAATAGCCTAGAGAGAGGGAAATGGAAGATTTCTTGAAAATCACTGTGAGCCTGGCCAGTGTGGCTCAGTGGTTGAGCACTGACCTCTGAACCAGGAGGTCACGGTTTGATTCCGGGTCAGGGCACATGCCCGGGTTTCAGCCTTGATCCCCAGTGTGGGGCCTGAAGGAAGCAGCCAATCAATGACTCTGTCATTGATGTTTCTCTCTGCTGGGGTCCAGCCCCAGTGGTCCAGGGGTTCCCAAAGGTGTGGACTGAGTCGGCGAAGAATGTTTTACACAGAGACAGCAGACAGCGTTCAGAACTCTCTAGCTCTTTCTAGTCTCCGTGGATCTTCCTGTGCCTGGCTGAGGCCACAGAGAAAAAGATCCCAAGCCAAGCTGAGCCTTTATTTTATAGTGAGAGGTAAACAAGGTAGTGGTTTCCATAGTTAAACAATTCTTGTGAGTTTCACTTGTTTTGACCACTTCCTGCACTTCCCTCAGCCCATTAGCTTCCCAGATAAGATCTAGGGAGCCTCATAAGGTCAAGCCTAATTATGCTAAGAGGACTGTGCCCTCTAAGCTGGGAATTGTTTGTGACTTTACCAACAGGTCAGTCCCAGGCTTAACCCTATATCAGCTCCCCACATCTCCCCATTTCCCTTCCTCTCTCAAATCAATAAGAATAAGTGTTTAAAAAAATCACTGTGACTGGAAGATTGCAACTTGACAAAAGTAAACCTTGAGAGATGAATTCATTAACACACAGAGCAAATATCAATTTTTTTTAGCACTGACAGAGAACTGAGCCCTCTGTTCAATTTATCTGATCATCAAGCTCTTGAAAAGATGTGCAAAGATCTTATTTTGATGGTTTGCATTGTGTTATATTTTAATCTAAGACATCTTCATTTCATTTTTACCTGTTTAACCTTCACAGCTGAATTTATAATGAATCAAACCCCAAATGAAACCCATTAACCCAAGTGAACACACAACTTAAATTTCCCAGAATGTAGGGAGCGGCTATAGGGTTAAGCCTCAGGCTGACCTGTTGGCAAAGCCAAAACAAGTCCCAGCTTAGAGGGCACAGCCCTCTTAGCATAATCAGGCTTGATTTTATGAGGCTCCCTAGATCCTTCCTGGGTAGCTAATGGGCCGTGGGAAGTGCAGCAAGTGCTGCCAAAACAAGTGAAACTCACAACATTGTAGCTATGGAGACCACTACCTTGTTTACCTCTGGCTATAAAATAAAGCCTCAGCTTGCCCTCTGTGGCCTTAGCCAGGCACAGGAGATCCACCTAGCCCAGCTCATTCTCTTTGTCTGTCTTTTCTTCAATCCTTCGCTTCCCCCCACCCCACCCCCCACCCCAGGCTCACCGAACCCTTGCCTGTGCTGGCCTGGCACACCAGAATAGTGTTAATTTCAAACATTTCATCCCATATATCATAAATCTGTTCTTATCAGACTGTGTAAGTTTCAACCACCTTAGGCTTAATACAATAATGTTGTCTTGATATGCCTCAGATTTAAATATATATACTTTCTATTGATCTCAGAGAGGAAGGGAGAGGGAGAGAGAGACAGAAACATCAATGATGAGAGAATCATCGACTGGCTGCCTCCTCCACGCCCCGCACGAGGGATCGTGCCTGCAACCTGGGCATGTGCCCTGACGGGGAGTTGAACCATGACCTCCTGGCTCATAGGTCGACGCTCAGGCTCTGAGCCACGCCAGCCGGGCTGCCCAGATCGTTTTTGTTGATATCTTTGCTGTTAAAAGTATTGCAGATGTCCCTATTTGTCCCCCAGCGTCCCCTCCAGCCCCCCCCCCCCCCCACCAAAGCTCCCCACACTGTTGTCTGTGCCATGGGGTGTGCATATCTGCTTACAAGCTCTTCGGTTCACCTCTCCCCACCCACCCACCGTATGCCTCCGATTTGTGTCTTGGCTGTGTCTATTCCTCAGCAACGACGGGGAGGCTTACAGGATTTAAAAAGTGACCTGTGGCCCTGACTGGTTTGGCTCAGTGGATAGAGTGTCGGCCTGCAGACTAGAGGGTCCCAGGTTTAATTCCGGTCAAGGGCATGTGCCTTGGTTGCGGGCACATCCTCAGTGGGGGGTGTGCAGGAGGCAGCTGATCGATGTTTCTCATCAATGTTTCTAACTCTCTATCTCTCTCCCTTTCTCTCTGTAAAAAATCAATAAAATATATATATTTTTAAAAAGTGACCTTTCCTTTGGCTTATTGTGTTTGGAAACTGTTTAATTTGTTTTAAAACACTGAAAATGCAGCCATTTTTAACACAAAAATCCCAGTTTCTGACCCCTGCTAAAACACATAGTCGGTCCGCGTCCGCTCTGTGTCCGTTGCTATTTGGCATCGTGCTCGTGTCGTTTTCCTTCCCCGGGAAGACAGTGGGGAGTCCGTGACCCGGCCCCCCACCGCCAGCCCTGCCCAGCCGGCCGCCATGGGCCTGTTCGGGGTGTCCGCGAGGGCACAGGGCCCAGCCGGCTGTCCGGTGGTCAGAGTGCGGTCCAGCCAGCAGCCATGGGCCTGTTCGGGGTGTCCGCGAGGGCACAGGGCCCAGCCGGCTGTCCAGTGGTCAGTACGGCCACCCGCCCAAGGGGTTCGATCTGGTCATGGCCATGTTGTCACCCATCCTCGACTGTGGGTTCATCCCAGCCCTGTCCCAGGGCTGGGGGGCCACCAATCAAGGTGTCTCCTTACATCCATGTTTCTCTCTCTACGTCTCTCCCCTCCCTCCCACTCTCTAAAAATCAACGGGAAAAGATCCTGGGGTGAGGATTAACACACAAAAAGGGCATAGTAACTACACTGGTGGACGAAATCAGACTTTCCAGGCTTGAATGCAGGCTTCCACAAGCGTGCCTCAGTTTCCTTATCTGTGAAATGGGGACAATAGCAGCGCCTCACCAACCTCACAGGCTTCAATTAAGAAATGCAACATGCTTAAGGCCGTGCCTGCTGTTTTAATAAAAGAAAAAAAAAATGATGCAGGGGTCCTGGGACCATGTCTACCTTTGCATTGAGTCCCAATGGCCAGCAGAGAGCTTAGAGCAAAAAAGGAATCAATACACATTTTAAATAAACAAATGGGAGGGGGATGTCTAACGACCCAGCAGTGTTTGGAGTAAGGAACTGATACAGGAGGAACATGCCGCCTTATGTTTAGAGCAGCTGGAGCAGCGGAGGGTGTGGAGCGGGAGTGGACGGGGCTGAGGATGGTGTGGGGGTGCCGTACTCAGAGTTTTGGAAGGCTGCCCTGGAGGAGAGTGTAGATTTTTAATAGCTTCTCTGGGTAGAATTAGAAACGGGTCAATCCATCAGGCGCAGTGAACTAGGACTGAGTTTCCTGAAAGCACATATCCTGGGGGACTGCAGGTTGCAGACTCCAAGCGGGAATTCTATAGCGCTTTATTTTTTAATATGTTTCTATTGATTTTTAGAGAGCGAGGGAGAGAGAGAAACATCAATGATGAGAATCATTATCAACTGACTCCTGCACGCCCCCTACTGGGGACTGAGCCCGCAACCGGGAGCATGTGTCCTGACGGGGAATCAAACCCGCGTCCTCTTGGTTCCTGGGTCCAGACTCAACGGTTAAGCCACACAGACCAGGCTCTACTATAGCGCTTTAGATTAAGGCGTCCTGTGATTGGTGAAAATTTGGCGGGAACAGAGGAAAACGCCGAACAAAGGAAGTGACGTCACGTCGCTTATTGGTGGGGGTGGGATTATATGGGTTTGAGATCCGGAATTATTGGATTGGTTATTTTTCTGAGACGCCGGAGGCCTCGCGCAGATCCTCGCTTCCGCTGACGTAGCGTGCGTGCCCTTAGTAAAGATGGCCGCAATGGCTTCCGGTCCTACTTGGAACGGAGTGCGCGACTTCAGAAGCCAGGCCAGCAAAGACCGGAAAAAGCGTAGGATTCACGAGCATTGATTGGCTGACGAAGGAAGCGTTCTTGGACAGTGATTGGCTCCGCCATTCGCGGGAAGGAGTTTGTGGCGCCAGCGAAAAGTAGAGTGCTGCAGCCGCAACAAGGTTCTGCGGCGTCCGGCGAACCCAGTGGGCCGGAGCCTTCTGGGCGCTTCTTTCCTGAGGGAGTCGTGACCAAGATGTGGAACAGTAATGATAAATGTGGCGGAGGATGAGAATAGCAAGAATTTAGCAAAGAGGGCGGGGAGCGGAGAGGCGTGTGGTGGCGGGAGGGGGAGGGGCGGGAGCCGGGGCCGCGGCGATTGGAGGCCGCGACAGGTGGTCGGGAAGCTTCGGGACGCGCTGGGAGTGTTTGGGTCGAGGAGTGAGGTGGGGAGGGGGCCTGTGGGTCGTTCAGAAGCTTGGGAAAGCGGCTCGGGTGCTAATGCGGTTGTTATTTAAAACCAGGTGGATTTGAGAGCTATGGCAGCGCCACCTTCGGGGGAGCCGGAGGCTACACCCAGTCCCCCGGGGGCTTTGGATCGCCGACACCTTCTCAGGCTGAGAGGAAATCAGTACGTGGAAAGAGTATTCCATTTTTTTTGGTCTGTCCTGAAGCGCGTAATTCACCCATGGGAGCAAATGTGTGCGGCGAAGGAAGGGTGGTAAACACGAGCTGATTTGATAACTATCAACTATTACCTTGCCGAATCCCCTAAGTGCTGTAAGTTTGAAAAAAGGGATCTCCCCAAATGTTGCACTCACTGCGCCCTTGCCTTTATTTTGAAGTTTACTGACGTAGCCAATGCCTAGTGGGGAAACCGAGCTCGTGTTAGTAGCCGCTTTTACGTCCTTTTTGTGTTCCGAGTCGTGTTTATAACAGTTAAGCAGAGCGAGGTGGCAGTGCGGTGCAAAGAGCGTGGCCTCTGCGGTCAGTCGGCCTGCCCACCTTCTTCCTCCCGCGTGCCTCGCCAGGTTGTCGGACAGTATGAGACCCTGTGTGACACGCCGCCCCGTAGTCACGTCCGTCAGTGGCCCCGCGTGTTACTTAAAAGACCTGAGCGAGGACCATAATGCATCGCGCCCGAATCAACTGCCTTTTAACGCGGCGAGCGAGTGGAGCGGCTCGAACCCGGGGGTCTCGGTGGCCCCTGTGGTTTCTCCGTCTGATGCGGTGCGGGTCCTACTCCTCCCCGGGAGCGGGCGCATCAGCCAAGGTCGGAGGGAGGAAGGGGAGGAGCTGGCCACGCGCCTGTTGCGTGGAAAAGGAGTTTGCGCGTAACCACTGCCGTGGGTTTCGCCCTTTCGGTACAGGGTCAGTGTGGCCTCCTAGGTGCCGTGCAGAGGAGTTAGCAGCTTCTGTGGTTTGCGGGCCGGTTGGTAAGCTTTTACCGACACTGAGTTCCGGGGTGGGTGTTGGTGGGGAAGAATGAAAGCATCGGTAATCCTCATACATGTGGATGTTCTTTGTGTTTTTCGTGCAGCTTATTTCATGTAATGCTATCAGGTGTTTGTTGCTTACTCCCTGGTACAACACAGGCCCGGGGAGAGTAAGGGACTGACTCCCTAAGCTGGCACAGCGAGTAACTGGAACCAGACCGAACACACGCGATGCTGAGCAAATCCAAAATCTGGTAGACAGCTGAGTCTCTCGGTGGTAGTTTTTGTGTGTGTGTGTTTAACCGGAAAGACCAGAGGGGACTCCAGTTCTCTAATTTTTCCTCCTTGAGGCTGTGAAGGTGAAAACAGAAGCTAGATAATTGGTTCTCATCTTTCCTCCCTAAGTTTAACTATTTTTTCTTCATTCCAGTTGTTAGAATTTTTATCTCAGGATTCCTAGCATGGGCTGTGTTTTGAGACAGCTTTTCAGAGAATGATGATGGTTATAAGCCGAAGACTGAAACCTAAGTCTTTTTGTGTTTAAAATCCAGTGCCTTTCCCACAGTAAATTAGATTTAAATGTTTCCTGTTGACTGTAAACCCATTATATTTTATTGAACCATGAGAAATTTCCAGTGTTTCATCGATAAAAATGGTGGTTTCACACAGTACTTAAGAATATCCTGTGGTTCATAGTCACCTAGAAAATTATATTTTCAAAATTGAACATACTTGTGCCTGATTCACTCTCTGAATCTTTTTGGAACAAATCAGGCACTCATTGCAATTGGTTTCTGGCACATAATAGGTGCTCATTAAAAAACAGGCTACAACTAATTTGAGATGAATTTGAAGGCATTTCTAACACTTTAATAATTACCCATACATAACTTTTTTACCTGAGGAGTAATCGTATTTATTAAATACCTATGTAGACATCGGTGTTGTCACATTTGTATAAGTTATATGTTTCAAATGTCATCATTTTAAAGAAGAGGTGGTGGTGTGTCCAGGGCCTGGAGCTGGGATTTGAACACAGGTCTATAGAACTGTCTGGCTCCAAAGCCCATGTTCTTGCTGCTGTTACTGTAGTGATTTTTAATTTTCTTATGCTGCAGATACAATAAAACTCTCGGTTGTGAGAGTTTGAGAACTAAATCTGGGACCTCAGCAAATTTTCAATCTATAAATACTAATATAGCATATAACTTCACTTATAAAATGCTGTAAAGTAAAATTTAAAAATATAGTCGGTTCCTTCACATCCTTATTAAAAGCTATTTCAAATGTAAAGAGTGAGGAACAATAGCTGACACAATAATTGCTGACATTTATTGAGTATGCATACATGAACCAGGTAGTATTGTAGGTACTTCACCATATATGTAATTTTCATAATGATTTTGTCATTCCTAGTTTTGTAGATGAGGTTACTGAGGTCCAGATGAGTTGAGAAATGTGACCTAAAGCACACTGCTCCTGAGTGGTAGAGCCAAACTCTTACCCTCAAGTGCTGCTTTTTGTGGTATATGTTCTAGTGGTTGCCTGGGCTTATTTTCTACCATCTTGCTAATACTCACCATTCAAAATTATACTTCAGCAAAGTGAAATGTTACTGGTGTCATGGACCTTCGGGGTAAAGCTGCACCTGCTAAATCCTTGAAGGTCAAGAGTCTACTATGTTTGGTCTTGCATGTAGAACAGTCGTCAGGTTACTCCCTGTTGATTTCTGACAGGAAGAACTCTAATCTTTAACCCACTATGCTCTTTTTGTTTTGAATATTCCCTCTATGATTCTGTGGAAGTGCATATTTGTCCTCAGCCTGTAATGCTCATTCCTCAGCTACTATTTTTTCACTGTCAAATGGTTGTGTTTCAGCCCTCGCCCGTTTGGCTCAGTGGATAGAGCGTCAGCCTGCAGACCAAAGGGTCCTGGGTTCGATTCTAGTCAAGGGCATGTACCTTAGTTGCAGGCTCCTCCCTGGCTCGGGGCATGTGCAGGAGGCAACCAGTCGATGGTGTTTCTCTCACATCGATGTTTCTGTCTTTCCCTCTCTCTTCCACTCTCCCTAAAAATCAATGGAAAAATATCCTTGGGTGATGATTAACAACAAAAACAAAAATGTTTGGGTTTTAGGGTTCAGCATAAAATGCTGCCTCTTGAAATCACCAATACCATAATTTTCTTTTTACATCCCACTAGTGCATCTTATTCGGTAGGATATCAAGATCAAGTTTGTTATTTGCATTTTCACCTCCCCTGGGTTTGTAGTGTGTTAAGGGCAACTATACTCATCTTTATGTGACCCAGACAATCCCTGGCCAGTTGTAGGAAAAAATAAATTTATGCTATTGTTAGACTGCTTCAGGATGTGACTTGAGTGCTCTTACTAGGGACTCTTCTGCCCATCACATCCTGTCCCTTCCCTTTAAGATGTCTAGTATAGCCAAGCTCTTATCCAATTTTCCCTAGGACTTCCATTTGGTTGTCAGAACATCTGTCCTAAAGGAAGTTATACCTCTAACTTTTGTTATATATATATATTTTTAAATATATTTTATTGATTTTTTTTTATTTTTTTTTTTTTTACAGAGAGGAAGGGAGAGAGATAGTTAGAAACATTGATGAGAGAGAAACATCGATCAGCTGCCTCCTGCACATCTCCTACTGGGGATGTGCCCGCAACCCAGGTACATGCCCTTGACCGGAATCGAACCTGGGACCTTTCTGTCCGCAGGCTGACGCTCTATCCACTGAGCCAAACCGGTTTCGGCTTGTTATATTTTTATTAAGAAATTTAGAGCAAGCCTTGGTCGGTCTGGTTAACTGGTTAACATGTCAGCCTGTGGACCAAAGGGTCACAGGTTCAATTCCTGGTCAAGGGCGGCATGTACTTCGGTTGCGGCTTCACTCCCCGCCCCCAGTCAGGGTATTTGCAGGAGGCAACCAGTCACTGTATCTCTCTTACATCAATGTTTCTCTCTCTTTCTCTCCCCTCCTTCTCCCCTCCTTTCATTCTCTCTAAAAATCAATGGGAAAGCCCTAACCAGTTTGGCTCAGCGGATAGAGCGTTGGCCTGCAGACTCAAGGGTCCCAGGTTCGATTCTGGTCAAGGGCATGTACCTTGGTTGTGGGCATCCCCAGTAGGGGGCGTGCAAGAGGCAGCTGATTGATGTTTCTCTCTCATTGATGTTTCTAACTATCCCTCTCCCCTCCTCTCTGTAAAAAATCAATAAAACATATTAAAAAAAAATCAATGGGAAAAATATCCTTGGTTGAAGGTTTTAAAATAGGGAGAGATTTAGAGCAAGCTCAAAGTTCTGTCTCCACTGGCCATTTCTCAAACCCTTTCCAAATACCATCTCATTTCACCAGTGATGAACAGCTAGCTCCAGCTAGTCCTCAGCCTAAAGCTGGCGTTGCCTCTTAAAAGTCTGTGCAGGAAGCAGGTCATTCCTTATGCTGTCCCCACTCTGGTCCACTTATTTTGGTGAATCTCTAGTGCAACACAAACTTAACCATTCTTCAGGAGCTTTGGAGTCAAACAAACCTGGGTTTGAATTCTAAAGTGTGGCATTTGTTAGCTATATGACCTTTGTTTCCATATGAAGCATAGATAATGAGGCTTGTTTTGAAGATCCAATCCTATATAATAAAAGGTTAATATGCAAATTGACCAAACAGCGGAATGACCAGTCGCTATGATGCGTACTGACCACCAGGGGTCAGATGCTCGACACAGGAGCTGCCCCTTGGTGGTCAGTACACTCCGACAGGGGGAGCACTGCTTAGCCAGAAGACGGGCTTATGGCTGGAGAGTGCAGCAGCGGTGGCAGGAGCCTCTCCCGCCTCCACGGCAGTCAGACATCCCCCGAGGGCTTCCAGACTACAAGAGGGCGCAGGCCAGGCTGAGGGACCCCCACTCGCTGAGTGCATGAATTTCGTGCACTGGGCCTCTAGTGTTATCATATATGCAAAGTGCTTGGCACATGTAGCAGGTGTTAAATGAGTGGTAGTTATTATTTCAATTGACTTTGTGCATGCTCTTTTTTTTTTTTTTTTTTCCCCAGAGAACCCGAGCCCAGCACATTGTACCCTGTACCATATCTCAGCTGCTTTCTGCCACTCTGGTTGATGAAGTGTTCAGAATTGGGAGTGTTGAGATATCACAGGTATGAATAATGAAATAAAAATTATTTCATTTAAGCCCTAACTGGTTTGGCTCAGTGGATAGAACATCAGCTGTGGACTGGGGTCCCAGGTTTGATTTCGGTCAAGGGCATGTACCTTGGTTGTGGGCACATCCCCAATAGGGGGTGTGCAGGAGGCAGCTGATCGATGTTTCTCTCTCACTGATGTTTCTAACTCTCCATACCTCTCCCTTCCTCTCTGTAATAAATCAATAAAATATATTTTTAAAAAATAAGTTAAAGTGGACTAAAATTTTAAAAAAATACATAAATGTTGCTTTTGTTTCCAAGAAAACCAAACTTTTTTTTCTTCTGATCTAGGTCACTATTGTGGGGATAATCAGACATGCTGAGAAGGCTCCAACCAACATTGTTTACAAAATAGATGACATGACAGCTGCACCCATGGATGTTCGCCAGTGGGTTGACACAGATGTAAGCGGTTTTTAAATCAGGGTGGGGTTTGGAGTTGTTGGATTTCTTTAGTCTTTTTGAAGGTTCTTATTATAAAAACATATATATATATATATATATATATATATATATATATATATATATATATAAAAGGTTAAATGTCTGTCTGACCAGTAGCTGTGAAACGCACTGACCACCAGGGGGCAGACACTCAACGCAGGAGCTGCCATGACTCACATTGACCATTTAAAAATAAATAGCACCACGGACCCAGCACCGACAAACCAACACTCGGCTTACCCCAAGTGGGACACAGGCCCACCACCCTGGAGTGACACGCCACCAAATCACAACCAAAGCTGCCAAGACCCCCTGGCGCAAAATGTGGCCCACAGCCCAGCCCCACCTGGAAACGGTCACTGTGGGCACCGGGTAATGACATCACGTAGCAATGCCCAGCTTCCTCTCCCTAGCAACTAGCCTCCTTGGAGTTTCTTCAGCCCAGGAACCTGACTTGCTTTATAGGCAGGTGAAACATTTTACAGTTTAACCAGATGTTTGTGAAGTGCTTTCCTGTGCCTCATCTCATTTGATCCTCACAGAAGTCCTGAAGTAGATAGGATACTCAGTAGAATCCTGTTTTCTTTTCATTAGCAAGATGATAATAGTGATATTAAAATATTTCTTCTAATTAATTTCCTTTCAGTGTGCACAAATCTGTGCACTGGGACACTAGTAATACATAAGACATCAAAGGCAAAATTCTTAAAATAAAAGGTTAATATATTTTATATTGTAAAAGTTTAAAACCTAAACTTTCCAAAATACTATAAACAAGTTAAAAAGGCAAGAGGTAGGAGGCACTAGAGAACAAGGATTTTTATGTTGCCATTGTACCCCCAGCACCTAGAATAATGCCAGTTACATCATGGGCCCTGAATAAATATTATTTAAATAAATGGGAAAAATTTTTGCACATATTATAAACATCAAGTTTTTTATTTAATAAAAGTTCTTACAAAGAAAAAAGCAATTGCATTTTAGAGAAGTAGGCAAAGAAGATACACAGATTATTTATTACAGATGAAATGGCAGCAACAATAATTAAGTTTAATAGACATTAAGATATTTTTAACATACTAAATTGGCAAAGAAAAAAAAGAATGGCATTGCCCACTTTTTTTTTTTTATTATTTTTTTTTTACAGAGAGGAAGGGAGAGGGATAGAGAGTTAGAAACATCGATGAGAGAGAAACATAGATCAGCTGCCTCCTGCACACCCCCTACTGGGGATGTGCCCACAACCAAGGTACATGCCCTTGACCGGAATTGAACCTGGGACCTTTGAGTCCGCAGGTCGACGCTATATCCACTGAGCCAAACCGGTTAGGGCGCATTGCCCACTTTTTATGAAAGCAATAGGTAGCACAGCGCCTCTAGTACTTAGTAAGCACTTAATTAGTTAATGATTTGTCACTGTTTGTTTGGGAAAGTGAGTACCATCCTACTCAGATGGTATAAATATAAACTGGTATAACCTTTCTCTAAAATCAGCTGATGATCGCTCTAGCCAGTTTGACTCAGTGGATAAGAGTGTCAGCCTGCGGACTGAAGGGTCCCAGGTTCGACTCTGGTTAAGGGCATATACCCGGGTTGCAAGCTCAGTCCTAAATAGCGGGGAATGCAGGAGATAACCAATAAATGATTCTTTTTCATCATTGATGTTTCTATCTCCCTTTCCCTCTCTGAAATCAATAAAAATATATATTTTTTAAAAATTAGCTGATGATCAAAATCATCCTTCATAAAAATGTTGACCTCATACTCTACTGCTAGAGGTTTACATTAAGGAAATAATTAAATACATATGCAGTTGTAAGAATGTTGATCATATCATTATTTATAATAATGAAAAATTAAAAGCAATCTTAAAATGCTAACAATAGGATATTTTTAATTAAATCGTGGTATATTTATAAAATATTCCAAATGATGTAGAAATGTATGTATTGTCACAAAGAAGTGTTTACCATAAATTGTTGAGAGGAAAAGAGCATGCTATATGATAGTATGCATAGTATAACCCCATTTTTGCAAAGAAAAACGTGTGTATGGAGGAAATAGACTGAAATAAAATACATGTTTTTTTTATTTTTTAATTGGGCAGAGGCCTTTTTTAATTTTTTTTTTTTTAATCGATTTCAGAGAGGAAGGGAGAGTGAGAGAGAGAAACATCAATGATGAGAGAGAATCATTGATAGGCTGCCTTCTGCATGCCCCACACGGGATGGAGCCTGCAACCTGGACTTGTGCCCTGACCGGAATCGAACTATGACTTCCTGGTGGTTGATGCTCAACCACCAAGCTACATGGCCTGGGCAGCTTTTTAGTTTTTTATAGTCAGGTATTTTATAATCAGGAAAATCTTTATGAATCAGCTTATATTTTTTTCTTATAAATAAATAATGTGTACATATTCTGTAAAACCCCAATTATCCCAGTTAACCATTGTTACTGCATGCCACAACTGGTCCTCCCAATTAATAGAATTCTACATTGTTTGAATGTGTGCCTATTGTTGCGTATTTAGGCTGTTTTAAATTTTTCAATATTGTAATCTATGCTATAATGAATATTCCTAAAGCTAAATCTAATGCATGTTCTTAATTTCATTTAATTCCTAAAAGTAGAAACACTATGCCAATATGTATGTCCACTATCCACCAGAAAGTTGTGTGCCTAAGAGCATTGAATGAGAGTACCATCATTGTTTGCTTTTTTTATGATGTACATAACAGAACTTTGGAACTGGAAATTACCTTTAGAGATGTTTATTCTAATTCCTGTTTTTACAAAAAAAGTTAATTCTAATAGATTGGTTAAACTAGTTAGGGACATATTAGGATCCTGTAGCTTTAACTTTTTGTTTCTGTACATAATTTAGAGATTTTAAAGAAGCTTTTACCAATATCACTAAAACCTTAGTAATGTGTTTGTATTTTACCTGTTAGGATGCCAGTGGTGAAAACACTGTGGTTCCTCCAGAAACGTATGTGAAAGTGGCTGGCCATCTGAGATCTTTTCAGGTAAAGTCAGAAAGAAAAAAAGACTGTTAAAATGTGTTTCCTTGGGCCCTGGTTGGGTAGATGAGTTGGTTAGAGTGTTGTCCGGATATGCCAAGGTTGCAGGTTTGATCCCCCTTCAAAATAAAAATAAAAATTTTTTTTTTTTAAATGTATTTGCATGCTAACAATTTCTAGATTCATGCCTGCATTTAGGATACTTAAAACTTAACTAAGTCTTCATATTTAATGGGAGTTATATTGAAGTTATTTTATTACTCTCTTCTTCAAAAGGAAATAATGGATTTTTACCTTAATATAAAACTAACAGGCCGAAACCGGTTTGGCTCAGTGGATAGAGCGTCGGCCTGTGGACTGAAGGGTCCCGGGTTCGATTCTGGTCAAGGGCATGTACCTCGGTTGTGGGCACATCCCCAGTAGGAGATGTGCAGGAGGCGGCTGATCGATGTTTCTCTCCCATCGATGTTTCTAGCTCTCTATCTCTCTCTCCCTTCCTCTCTGTAAAAAATCAATAAAAAAAAAAAAAAAAAACTAACAGAATGGTAGAGAAAGAACAGGATCTCCGCCTGCAATTGACATCTATGGCATCCATTAGGCGTAGATGGGTGGGCACTGGATATAGAGTCAGGATGCTAGGCTCTGCTTGCTATGTAACCTTGGGAAGTCATTGGACATCTCTGAGGTAGTTTAGTTTTTTTTTAAATATATTTTATTAACTATATCTAGATTAACCTTGAGTAAAAATTTTTAAATATATAACACATTTTTCCCATATTAGCAAAATATAACCAAGAAAAGAGCCATAATGTTTTGATCTTAAATTGACTTGAATGTGCTTATCCTTTATTCTCTTACTTTAATAGAACAAAAAAAGCCTGGTGGCCTTTAAGATCATGCCCCTGGAGGATATGAATGAGTTCACCGCACATATTCTGGAAGTAGTGAATGCACACATGATGCTGACCAAAGCTAACAGCCAGGTGAGCAGCTTCACTCATAGTTTCTTTTTTTTCTTTTTTTCTTCGTTATTAATATATCTGTACTGATTTCAGAGAGGAAGAGAGAGGGTGAGAGAGATAGAAATAACATCAATGATGAGAGAGAATCATTGATCAGCTGCACCCTGCGTGCCCCCAACTGGGGATTGGGCTGCAACCTGGCGTGTGCCCTAACCGGGAATCCAGCTGTGACCTCCTGGTTCATGGGTTGATGCTCAACCACTGAGCCACACTGGCCAGGCCTAATTGACCTTTTTAAAAGCCCACTGAGGCTGCTGTATGGTTAATAGACTATAAGACACCAAGAATAGCAGCAGTAGTAGTTTAGGGGAATGGTAACAGCAGTGGTTAGATTTATTTTCTTTTTTTTTTTTTATGCATATATCTTTATTGATTTCAGAGAGGAAGGGTGAAGGAGAGAGATGGAAACATCAGTGATGAGAATCATTGATCAGCTGCCTCTTGCATGCCCCCTAATGGAGTCATTTCATAATGAGCTCACAGGGCATGTGTCCAGGTTGTGGGCTCACTCCCCAGTAGGGGGCATGCAGAATGCAGCTGATCAATGATTCTCTCATCATTGATGCTTCTATCTCTCCCTCTGAAATCAGTAAAAATAAAAATATGCATGAGATGGGACCGCTTGAAGCAGCACATGAGGTCATTTCAGCAGAGGTAACGAGGTAGGAAATAGCATTCAGTCCAGTACTACTGGATCATAAAACGTAAGACTTCTATTTCACCAGCAGACAATGTGAAGGTATCTAGCTTGAAAACAAAGGGCCAGGACTGACTCTTGGTTCTTTTGTTTTGTTTTGTTTTGTTTTATTTACCTCAAATGTTCATCTAGTGAACATGTGTTGAATGAGTAAATCTCCTAACTGGATGGGATTTCTCCTAGTGAGCTTCCACATGCTCCTCTATCCTGTTATGGGTTCTTAACATTTGATTGGTCATCCTTACCTCTTCAGTTCAATAGATTAGACATTGATTGAGCAGCACTGTACCCCAGGCACTGTGTAAGATGAGGGGACTGATGGGGGACAGTGAATGAAGGCTGCTGTGAAAAAGACTGGGCCATATGCTATGAGAGCCAAGAAGGAAGACCATGACTTAACTTGGCTTTGGGAATGTCAACGAAGTGTTTACCAGGCAGACAAGGAGAGGAGCATTCCAGTCAGGAAGCGACATGTTAGTGACAAAGCATGTTTTTGGATGGCAAGAAGTCCAAGTGCAGTTGGGGGATAGAGTTGCTGAAAAGGAGTGATCAAGAAAAATACAGATTTTGACATCTTATTGTGGTAGTTCTTGAGGGTCTATAGTGATGGCGAACCTTTTGAGCTCGGCGTGTCAGCATTTTGAAAAACCCCAACTTAACTCTGGTGCCGTGTCACATATAGAAATTTTTTGATATTTGCAACCATAGTAAAACAAAGATGTATATTTTTGATATTTATTTTATATATTTAAATGCCATTTAACAAAGAAAAATCAACCAAAAAAATGAGTTCGCCATCACTGGCTTGGAGTTTTATATTGTTTTCACAGGCAGGGGGAGCCACCTGGAAGCTTCAGGCAGAGAAGCAACATGACCAGAAGTTACTTGGTAGCAACAAGGAGGGTTGATTGGAGTAGGAGAGACTAGCAGCTGAGATAACAATCAGGAGGCCAGGTGTGTTGAGGATTGACCTGAGGGACACTGAAGATTGTATTAAAAGGCTGTGGTGACAGGAAGGGAGGAAATGGATGACTGAGGTCGGTCTGATTAGGTTTGCGTTTACTAATTGAGATGGAATATAGCAGGGCAAGCAGGTTTGGGGAGGAAAGTAATGAATTTTATTTTGAAGTGTGAGATAGCTAGGTGTAGGTGTCCAACAGCTGGCTGGGAATAAGGATTTGTGCCCAGGAGGCGGTCTGGAATGAAATCCTGGGGGAGACAGGTAGAAGAAGAGCTAATAAAGGGTATTGAGAAGGTGTCGTTTGAGAGGTAAGAGGAGAATCAGAAGACTGGTATCAAGAAGCCCGGGAGCGGGTAGGGAGAGAGAAGCCCAGGGAGAAACTAAAAAAAGATTTAAAGAAAAGAAGAAGTAGGTTAGGGAGGGGTACATTGCAAGAGGATTATGCTAAGCAGTTTCTCCTTCTGAGAGGTCGAGTGTTATGAGGCCTGAAAGAGATTATTGGGTATGTTGGTTGAAAAGTTTTTGGTGGGAACAGTTTCAGAGGTGCTTTGGGGAGAATCCAAATAGTGGGGGCTTTGAGGAGTGACTAAGAAGAAGGGAATGAAAACTGTTTATAGTCTTTTTAAAAGAATTTGGTTATAAAAGAGAAGAGAGGTTGATGGAAACTATTCTTTTCTTTTCTTTTTTTTTTTTTTTAATTAAATCTTTATTGTTCAGATTATTACATTTGTTCCTTTTTTTTTTCCCCCCCATAACTCCCCTCCTCCCAGTTCCCGCCCCACCCTCCGCCCTCACTCCCCACCCACTGTCCTCATCCATAGGTGCACGATTTTTGTCCAGTCTCTTCCCACATCTCCCACACCCCTTTCCCCCCCAAGAATAGTCAGTCCATTCCCTTTCTATGTCCCTGATTCTATTATAATCAACAGCTCATTCTGTTCATCAGATTATTTATTCACTTGATTCTTAGATTCACTTGTTAATAGATGCATATTTGTTGTTCATAATTTGTATCTTTACCTTTTTCTTCCTCTTCCTCTTCTTAAAGGATACCTTTCAGCATTTCATATAATCCTGGTTTGGTGGTGATGAACTCCTTTAGCTTTTCCTTATCTGTGAAGCTCTTTATCTGACCTTCAATTCTGAATGATAGCTTTGCTGGGTAAAGTAATCTTGGTTGTAGGTTCTTGGTATTCATCACTTTGAATATTTCTTGCCACTCCCTTCTGGCCTGCAAAGTTTCTGTTGAGAAATCAGCTGACAGTCGTATGGGTATTCCCTTGTAGGTAACTGAGTTTCTTTCTCTTGCTGTTTTTAAGATTCTCTCTTTGTCTTTTGCTCTTGGCATTTTAATTATGATGTGTCTTGGTGTGGTCCTCTTTGGATTCCTTTTGTTTGGGGTTCTCCGAGCTTCTTGGACCTGTAAGTCCATTTCTTTCACCAGGTGGGGGAAGTTTTCTGTCATTATTTCTTCAAATAGGTTTTCAATATCTTGCTCTCTCTCATCTTCTGGCACCCCTATAATTCTGATGTTGGTACGCTTGAAGCTGTCCCAGAGGCTCCTTACACTATCCTCGCATTTTTGGATTCTTTTTTCATTTTGCTTTTCCGGTTGGATGTTTTTTGCTTCCTCGCATTTCAAATCATTGACTTGATTCTTGCGCTCCTCTGGTCTGCTGTCGGGCGTCTGTATAATATTCGTTATTTCAGTCTGTGTGTGCTTAATTTCTAGTTGGTTCCCCAATATAAGATCGAGGGTCTTATTAGTTTTCGTGTAGATCTCATTAAGTTTATCGGCAGCTTCTAAACAGTTCTTGAGAGACCTTAAAAGTGTGGTTCTGAACTCTATTTCTTCCATTGACAATTTTGTCCTGTTTCTTTGTCTCCGCATTTTGTTATGCTTCCTTGGTGCACCCCCTAGTGGTCTTTGTTCGCAGTCTTATAGATAAATCTTGATTGTTGTAGCTAATTCCAGGGAGGGTTTGACCTCCAGGCCAAGTGGCTATGAGAATCAGCTGTGTCAGCAGTGAGAGAACTTCTGTCCTCTAGGGAGGTGCTAATCTAGCCTTTGCCTGAGGCTATCCGGCAAGTGCCTCTGTGCAGGGCTTGGGCGGGGCGGGTCGCACAGGATCAACAGGGTGGGCCGGAGAGAGCAGTTATGGCGGCTCTCAGTCCTGACCCCAGGGGCTCTGCCTCTCTGAGTCCCAGCACCCGCTGCAAAGCTGGGAGAGAAAGCTGCACTCGCTCTGACCGAAGCCAGACAGTCCCGCTTCTCCCGTTTGAGTCTGGGTCCCTAAAGACTTGCCCGGATCTGGTGCTCAGAGTCTGCGACTCCCTCCCAATTGAAAACAACAACCGCACCCTCCGCCGCCAGCCTGCTCCGCGCACTCCGCACCTCAGAATTTGACTTCAGCACTGCGCCTCCTCTGAGTGTCCGTATGCGTTTCTCTTTCCTCCTAGTTGTAGGACTTCCACTCAGCCAGCGTTCCTGTGGTTCTGGGTGATGTCCCTTCCGTTTTTTGGTTTCACTTTTGAAGTAGTTGTTCAAAGCAGCAAACTCCGGCGTTAACCTTTGCCGCCATCTTGGTTCTCCCCTATTCTTTTCTTCTATGTAACGTTTCATGCCTACTTGACACTCAGTGAATGCTTGAGTGGTTCAACACCAAAGATATCATTATAGCAGACCTGGGTAATTTTCTTCTCAGTGCTAGTTTTCCTCTTGTTCCCCTCACATTACAAAGAATAGAAGGAGCTGGGTTTGATATGATGTGCTTTGCCCTCCTTTGAAATATTCATCAGATAATAGCTTTCCTTCCAATATAAATACTTGTTATTGGGCCCTAGCCAGTTTGCCTCAGTGGATAGAATGTTGGCACATGCCCAGGTTGTGGGCTCAATCCCCAGTAGGGGGCATGAAGGAAGTAGCCAATTGATGATTCTCTCTCATCATTGATGTTTCTATCTCTCTCACCTTCTCCCTTCCTCTCTGAAATCAATAAAAATATATTTTAAAATAAAAACTTATTGCGAAAACTGCCTAAATTGTTTTTTGTAAGCTGCTTATTAACAAGCTCTTTAAAATAGCAAGGACTGTGTTTAAATTGATTAATTTTCTAATGTTGTGAATTTATTTCTTAATTCAGCCCTCAGCCGGGAGAGCGCCTATCAGCAATCCAGGAATGGGTGAAGCAGGGAGCTTTGGTGGGAATAGCCTCATACCGGCAAATGGCCTCACTGTGGCCCAAAACCAGGTAAACTCTACTTGAATGGCTCCAGAAATGCAAAGCACAGACTGTCTTAAATTTTGCTACTTCCTTAATGATTCTGAGGCTAAGTACCCAACTTGTTTCCTTCTTTTAACGACACTTTGGTTTAAGAGGGGAGCTGATTCAAAGTAGTTGCTAAAATCGTTCTGATTTTTATGTTCAGGTGCTGAATTTGATTAAGGCTTGCCCAAGACCTGAAGGATTAAACTTTCACGATCTCAAGAACCAGCTTCAACACATGCCTATAGCCTCAATCAAGTGAGTATTTGGTTTCTATGAGCTAGGACTCCAGAATTATGCCCATTTCCCCTTGTCAGAGTTTCCTGGCAATGAGAAGTGGGTTTTAAAAAAACTATGTTGCCCAGCTGGTGTGGCTCAGTGGTTGAGCATCAACCTATGAACCAGGAGGTCATGGTTTGATTCCCAGTCAGGGCACATGCCTGGGTACGAGCTCCATCCCCAGTTGGGGGTGTGCAGGAGGCAGCCAGTCAGTGATTCTCTCTTATCGTTGATGTTTCTATCATTCTCCCTTCCTTTCTGATATTAATAAAAAATAAATTTAAGAAAATAAACCACAAAACTATCTGTTGACAGAAAGGAAGTCGTTCAGTCATGGAAAAATAGAAAAGAACTTGCAAGGATGTTATTGCCCATCACCATCACTCATTCGTTTGTTCATTCATCAAATACTGAATCCCATGATGTGGGATATAATTTTGAGCAAAATTGACCTTATACCTCTTGATTAAATCTGGAGGAGTGTGAGGTCCTTAGCTCTGGTCTTTAGATGTACAGTACCATTTGCATTACCATCCTACTGTGGAGGTGTATGCATCAGGCTGTCTGCACCTGAAGCCATTTAGACAGTCCTCCCCACAGTCTCGCCCTGATAGAGTTAACACTCTGTCAAGCAGCTTCCTGATTCCAGTGAACTAATCAAACAGGGTATTATGATACTTGGATTGTTGTTACCATAAATCAGTATGCTAGGCCTAGATAGAAAAATGCTCAGGTCTAATTTCATTTCCTGTCCTATAAAATGAGGATAATAGTTTCAGTCTCAGAGTAACTATGACGATGAGGTATAGAATGGCTGTCACATAGTAACTGTTCTATAAATTGTTCCTGTTACTAAATATGTTACTGACTCTGGCCCTGAGGGCTGTGAAGGTTTGAAGGTCTCTTAACGTTTCTGGAAAGACCTTCCCTTTACTTCCTTCAACTTTACTTCCCAGCGGGCAGGCTAGAGGTTCAGTGGGTGGGTGGGGAGGACAACTTTTAAAAATAGCTCTTTATGCTAGGAGATTTTATGTGCAAGCTGGACTACAACTTTAGATGATTGTTTTGATTTGCTTCTACTGCTATTTAAGTGAGGCTCTATTTTCTTGCCTTTATATAATTTGGGAGAGTTATCCAAGGCAGCCCTCTCCCAGTAGCCATTGCCTCCATGGATTACCTCAGTTTTGTAATTTTACTGGCATCTCTCCCTGCAAGAGCTTTTTGTGAGCAAATGGATGTGAATTCTTAGCTAAGATAGAAAGTGGGGAGGTAGTGAAGTTTACATATTTGGCAATGTCAGGAAGGCAGTTCCCTTTCTTTGCCCTTTTAAGGTTGACTCAGTGCCTTAAGAGGCTAACACAGAAGGGTAAACTAAGTCTCCATAAAACCCACAGAAGAGATGGTAAAACTCCTCTTTGGATCCTGTCTGGAGTCACAGCTGAAAAAAAAAGTTTTAATATAAAAATTTTTTATAAAGAAAGAAAATGAGCTTTTTCCCTCCCTTTCTTTTTAGGCAAGCTGTGGATTTTCTAAGCAACGAGGGACACATCTATTCCACTGTGGATGATGATCATTTTAAATCCACAGATGCAGAATAACTGGATCTAATTGGTACCCAACATATTTTCCAGCGGGACCTATTTTCTCAGTCTGTTGTGTCCAGCTGTGCATATGTTTTGAACAGTTGACTTCTAGAAAGTAGGTTTCATCCAAAAAATGTCTCAATTGACATCATTTTGAAACTTACTGCTCTTCCGTTATTTTGAAATTCAAAGTGAGATAGGCAACTCATAGAGGTGTGAGCCAAACTGGAATTTCTTAAAAGAAGTTACAAATTATTAGTTATAATACCATCTGGATAGATGGAAGTAGAAGAGGGATGCTGCCATAGAGTTGGGCAGTATTACTTAAATACTCAGGAGTCTCTATTCCTAAAATATTACCTGTTGAGTACGATTAGGATCTGTCCGCAGAGAGCTAGCCAAGAAACCTGCTAACTTCTGCCTGGTTTTGTTCCCCATTTTGGTTATGTGGTGTTACTTTCAGAATTGCACTTTTCTTCAACTTGTCATGACTGCTGCCAAGTGTTTTGGTAAATAGGAAGTTCTAGAGTGGTAGCCTCGTGTGGCAGAGGAGAGAAAGAAATGTCACCGTGTTTTGTACAAAATAAGTACATTCATATGTTTAATAAAGTAGTTCTATTATTGTAGTAACTTGTGAAGACATTCTTATTTTTCTTTTTAATTACTACCTTATCTGAGACAGTACAGCATACTTGACTTGGATTTGACATCGTGGTTCTCCTGCTTTTTAGTTAGGATCTTGAGCAGGGTACATCAGTTCTGAGAGCCTCCATTTATGAAAAGACAACAATGTTATTTCCTTATAGGTTTGTGATGAAATAAAGTTTGTAAAGCATCTAGCATTGCCATTAATGAGGGTTCTAAAGCAGGCCTTAATCTTGACTCTAGCAGTATATGATCATGTGACTGATAAAATACCTACCATGTCACCTCAAGATGAAATTCTAAGAGGCCTTGGCTATTTTTTGGCCAACTTAATTAGCTCCTTTTTTCTTGTGGGAGAAGAAACTAGTTCCAAGATGTTTCTGACAATTCCAGACAGTAAGCTAATTCTAAGTTAATGAGGTGTAATATGCAAATAAAAGTCCTGTGCTTGTTTTAACTATGTTTCTAAATGAGATCCAGCAGCTGTGTGGAGAAAGCTCCACCATCCTGGCTTATGCAGAGTAGTTCCTCTCTTGGGAGCAGACAGATGTTTAAAAGTCAGTCACCAGTATGTCTATTTGTTTCTTGATTGTTTCCTATAAAGGACAGTGAGCCAAAAATAGGCTAAAAATATCATGCATTTGAACTCAGAATGCATGATAGGGTACTTATATGGGTGGCGGACTTCTCTTTCTAGTTTTCAGGCTTGTGTCCTCAAATGGGCAAGGCATAGCCCTGGTTCTGGGTGGAAGTCTATTTTTCTTTTAATTTGGATATGAGGATTCAGCAATTAGAAGCTACTTGCTCAGCCCTAGCCAGTTTGGCTCAGTGGATAGAGCGTCAGCCTATGGACTGAAAGGTCCCGGTTCGATTCCGGTCAAGGGTACATTCCCAGGTTGCAGGCTCAATCCCCAGTAGGGGCTGTGCAGGAGGCAGCCAGTCAATGATTGTCTCTCATCATTGATGTTTCTCTTTCTCTCTTACTCTCTGAAATCAATAAAAATATTTTTTAAAAACACAAACTACTTAATCCTTAACTCAGCAAGTGTTTCTTGATCAGACACTAGGAATTTAAAACAAAATAAGGAGATTGGCATCACAGGACTTGCTGGTTCAGCATTCCCAGCAGCACAGAGTAGCTGCTCAGTGGCACCGAACTCCCTACCATCTTGGCACTCACACGGTCTCACAGGAGTTGTGTGGTTTCTGAGCACTGCGGAGGCCTGTGGGGCTGAGCACGGGCAGCCCATTGCTTAGCAGAATGAAATCCCAGTCTTTGTAAAGGTCCTGCTTCAGCAGGAGGCCTTTACACTTCAGGTGTTTGTGGGCACCTGGGATGTGCATAATGTTCTGCTAGCATATGAGGAGACAGCATGAACCAAGTTCTTGTATGACCCAGGTTCTTAGAAATGACCCAGTATCATAGCCAAGCAGTGAGTCTAGCCTGCTCTCCATAGGGTCTCTCTAGGTATACAGGTAGGAGATTAGGCTCCTTGAGAAATAGTATTGTATTGGGTTTAACTAAAGAAAGGGCAATAGGTCCTGTCTGGTTTGCTCAGTAGTTACAACATCAGCCTGCAGACCGAAGGGTCTTGGGTTTGATTTCCAGTCAAGGGCACATGCCTCAGTTGCAGGAAGTGCTTGTAGGAGGCACCCAGTCAATGTGTCTTCTCTCATGTCGATGTTTCTCTTCTTCTCTCCCTCTCTCTTCCCCCCCCCCCCTACACTCCCCTTCTTCCTTCCCTCCACTTTCTCTAGAAATCAATGGAAAAATATCCTCAGTGATGATTTAAAAAGAAAGATAGGCCAATAAGAATTAGTGTCTGATATGAAGTGGTTTTTAAAAATGCAGTTGAAATTCAGAATTCATTGATAAATATTTGTAAGCATATATCCCCAGCTTACATCCATTTATTTAGCAGTTATTTACATCTGCTACTATATTAGTAGTTATATATTACAAAACATTCACAAATGTAAATGGAAAAGGATATTAAAAATATGAAGGGGTGTACTAATAACTTAGGTATCCCAGTGTATCATCTTGTGTACTCGGGGGCGTGGGTGCTCACTTTGGAGACCAACTGCTCAGAGGGTATTCCTGTCCCCATTAGAGCACCCTCCCCACTGCCCAGTGGCTTATTCCAGAGGTAAAGAAGCCAAAAGCACCCTGAGGGTGGTGTCTGCCTTTGGTCCATTCTCTGCTGACCTTCATTGCTCTGATCAAACATGCACAGTTGTAATTTTCAAACATGTTTTCCTTTTAAGCCTAGCTTTCCCCATTGTGAAATTTTTTCATTTCTCATTTGGCCACTCAGAAATCCCCTTTTGTAGGAACTGGTAGTCCACTCCTTTTATAGGAACTGGTAGCCCACTTCTCTACCCGCCCGCTGCACCCCCCGCCGCACCCCCTTTTTGTGATCACGCTCAGTTTGTTGCCAAGCGTAAATGCAAAGTGAAAACTAATGGTGTTTTGCATGTGGCTTGGCCCCTAGGGGCTGTGTCAGGGAGGAACTTTCTCACTTTATTGCTTATTGCTTGTCCAGGATACTCTTCCTCAGGGTCCTCCTCTGCAGTTTAGATTATCTTTCTGGAGGAGAGCATGAGAACCGGGTGGGGGGAGATGAGGATGGGGTGCTAGATACTTCACCTGGAAAAATCCATGCAGTGGTGGGAAGGCCAGAAGGCCTGGGAAGTGCAGCAGGTCCAGACAGCCCAGAGGGATGACAGCAAGCAAAGGGTGACAAACTCGGGTGCAGTTCCTAGAATCCAGGAATTGGACATTTGGCCCTCACCTCAAGTGGACACTTCGATCACCTTTTTGTCTGCCTCCTGCCCTCTGCTGACCATGGTGGTTAGTTCTAGGAAACCAAAGGCCCACCACTTCAGGAAATGAGGCCTATGGTCTTCCCTCACTGAACAGGCCTCCAGTGGCCTTGGAAGCCGAGTTAAACAGACGATTCCATGGCTGGGGGATAACGTGGACGTGTGGGAAGAATATAGGTTTGGTATTGGTCAGTAGTACTGATACATGTTCATCAAGTGTTTATTACGTCCCAAGCACTGTGTTAAATGCTTTACAAAAGTTATCTGATTTGATTCTTAAAACAATCCTGTGAGGTAGGTAACTTAGTTTCATTTTACATGTGAAGAAACTAAATCTTAGGTTAAAATAACTTGCTCATAGTCATAGCTGATGGGTGGTGAGCTGGCATCCTGACCCAGGTTCGTGACCAGTTTGCCTCCTGAACCACTTGATCACCCAAGCTTGTTTCCTGATCTTGAAAACCAGGCTATTATTGTCTCCCTCAGAAACTGGAGGATTTAAATAGGTTTGTAAAGGATCTGCCACACAGAATAAGTGATGTCTTTGTCATTTTCCCAGGAACTCAGGTGTCCTTTTTATTTTATGGTTCTTGAATGAAATAATCTTGGGTAGTCATGTACAGCTGTCATGTGCTAGGAGCTGCAGAGAGGAGGAAGACAGTCCTGGCATCCCAGGAGCTTAGAGCCTTGGCAGGGGAGAGGGAGGAAGAGTGAGTGGAGCAGGAAGGGGGACGGGGGTGGCAAACATAAAGGGCTCTCAGTTCCGTGTGATCAGGATTGAGTCCCCTTTACCAAGGGGCAGAAGTCACTGTGCTGCCATCACCGAAGGTGGCGGTTTTGATTCCTTTCTTACTGACCAGTGGGACAGCTGGTGTAGGGGACACACGGCGGAGTAGAAATGAGTTGGCTCTTCTGGACACCATCACTGAGTCAAGTGTAGGGGCTGGGCCCAAACAAGCCAGCCCTCAGTGGCAGAGACCGAGAACCCGAGGGAAGCTGGGACTGTGTTCATCCCATTTCTGATCCGTCCCACAAAGCCATTCCCTGCCCGCAGTTCGGTTTCTGTGAGACAGTCCAAGGTCTTCTAGCGGCGTGTAGCATTGGCTGGGATCCCGGATTCCCTGAGAAGCAGCAGTCAGGAAGCATGGTTCCTCCGGCATCTAGAGGGTTTTCCGAAAGTGCTCAGATACCTCTTCGTAATCGTGTTCTTCATCGTCTGCAAAGGAGTCCAGGTCAGTGAGGATCCATCCTTCAGCAGGTTCCTTCCCCACTTTACCACTTTAGGGCACACTTCCTCGCCCGGACAGGGAAGGGTTGGTCTGAGTGCTCTAAGGTTCTTGCTAGCCTGGAAACTATACATTCTGACTGAACACTGCAGGCATTCCCCCTGTATGCCTTGGGGACGGAGGGGAGTGTGTTGAGAGAGGAACTCATTTTCCTTGCCAGGGCTCTGTGCAGACAACAAGCAGGAACTGGACCCAAAGTCACTTCCATCGGGAGCAGGGCTGGGAGAGGGACAGTGGGGACGCTTCGGCCTAAGCCCCCCCTATAGAGGCTTGACCATCCAGCTGGGACCACAGAAGGGTCCGCCTGTTGGCAGGGCCTTGCTGAATGTTTGGCCACCAGCCTCGGAGGATCAGTGTAGGAAGGGAGAAGAAAGGATAAGGGTGAATAGGGGCCGACGGGACTTACCTGGATCCAGAATGTTGGACGCAGTGGGCTTCCGGCCCTTCCTGTTGGCAGAGATCTTGCTGTAGGTATTTGATATTCCCTCTGTGGCCGCCGGCAGGGTTTTCATCGTGTGTTTGGGCAACAGAGGGGGCGGCTGCTGTGCTAGGGCTTTAGAAGACTAAGTGAGAGAAAATGCAGAAGTCAGCAGGGTCCCCAGAAATAGAGCAGCAAAATCCATGAAATGTAATTTCCTTCAAATGTCACTTCTTCTGTTCCTTTCTCTACCTCCTTTTCAGGGCAGGGCTTCTCAGGACCCCAGGGGTTTTTGCTATAAGCACATGGAATGTTCTTTGGCAGGGGAGAAAGGGGCCAGGGTGAGAGATGATATGATTAGAGGCTAGAGACAGTATCCACATAGGAGTTTGCTGAAGGGGGAAAATGTCACAAAGCCTCAGAACACAGTGCCAGGGCTGAGAGGAGTCCCAGAAGGAAGAGGACTTTCATTGCACAACTACCTGGTGCCAGATACTATATGCATATCTGCTCCCTCGAGTGAGCCTCTGAGTAGTTGCTTCAGTCCCCAATTGACACATGAGGAAATGGGGTCAGGGAGAGGATGCCATGTCAGACCTCACACGGGGACCCGAGCTGGACCAAAACACTCGGTCCCAGACTGGGGAGCAGCTGTAGGGTTAAGCTTCGGACTGACCTGTTGGCAAAGTCACAAACAAGTCCCAGCTTAGAGGTCACAGTCCTCTTAGCATAATTAGGCTTGACCTTATAATGCTCCCTAGATCTTATCTGGGAAGCTAATGGGCTGAGGGAAGTGCAGCAAGAACAAGAACAAAAACAAGTGAAACTCACAAGAACAGTGTAACTGTGGTAACCACTACCTTGTTTACCTCTGACTATAAAATAAAGGCTCAGTTTGCCTCCAGATCTTTCTCTGTGGCCTCAGCCAGGCACAGGAAGATCCACGGAGACTAGAAAGAGCTAGAGAGTTCTGAACGCTGTCTGCTGTCTCTGTGTAAAACATTCTTCGCCGACTCCGTCCACACCTTTGGGAACCCCTGGACCGCTGGGGCTGGACCCCGGCACCAGACCATGTCTGCCACCTAAAGCTGGTGCTCTTTCCGCCACACCGTGCTTTGGAGAACAAACACGTATAGCTCCCTGATCAGCAACAAAGAATACTAAGACCCAGAGAGGAAAAGCTGCTGGATCAAGGACGACAAGCAGGAGCTGGGCCCAAAGTCACGTCCATCGGGAACCAAGGCTGGGACAGGTCAACAGTGGCCCCTCTTGAGATATGACCTCTTTCTGGACTGAGACCCAGCATCCATTTTTTGAACTTTATCCACAGTGCAAACTACGAGTGGAGCATGGTAGTTAGCTGTTCAATTCCAATGGTCAGACCCCATTTTATTTTATTTTATTTTTTTAAATATATTTTATTGATTTTTTTACAGAGAGGAAGGGAGAGAGATAGCTAGAAACATCGATCAGCTGCCTCCTGCACATCTCCTACTGGGGATGTGCCCGCAACCCAGGTACATGCCCTTGACCGGAATCGAACCTGGGACCTTTCAGTCCGCAGGCCGATGCTCTATCCACTGAGCCAAACCGGTTTCGGCTCAGACCCCATTTTAAACCCCCCTCACCACTTGCTAGCCAGGTGATTTCAGGTAAATTACTTGCCAGCACTCTTATTTTCTCCTCGGTACAGAGAGGATATCAGTGGCCACCTCAGAGGTACAACATGAGAGCCAGGTGGAGCAATGCTTAGGTGCCTGCCACAGAGTAAACACCCAGCAGGAAGCAGCTAATGTAACAGCGGTCAGCGATATCATCTCAGGTTCACTGACAAGGAAACGATGCTGAGTCCAGGCCACAAATTGAGTAAACTGGGACTACAACATTCTTTCTCTCTGTGACTGGTGCAGACAACAGTTGTCTGCACAGCTGCTTGTTGTCTGACTGGTTCTCTCCTCTTACTGTGATTCTGTTTCATTCAGTTCAGCACTCCCTGGCATTTCTCTGTCCACTGTACCCACAGAACTCTCATTCTAGCCAGACAGACTCGGGTATATCTAATTGAAAACTACGTGCCCCCCACCCCACCCCCAAGCTACATCCAACATGCAGTGTGAATACACAAGAGGGAGGACTCGGTGCCTAGGAGGGAATCTGAGCTGAGCCTTGCTCGTGAGCCAGAAAGAAAGAAGATAAAGGGTTGGTGTGTGTCAAGTGCTGAGGCAGGGGTCCTGGCATAGTGAGGGAGCGACAGGAGCTTCTCTGGCTGGAGTGTGGACTTCAGAGTGGGTGGGGGGAAGGTGGGCCTGGGAAAGTGAGACTGAGGTCAGCTTAGAAGGGACGCTGATGCTATGTTACGGGGCCTGCATTACCCCCTGGCAATGGGGAGCCACTGGAGGTTTCAGAAAATAGGGCCAAAACCCATTGGTGACCAGGGAAAGATTTAGAAGGCAATTCTGACAGCAGTGGAAAGGGTTGAAGAGGCTGCCGAAACAGTTGACGTGAATAACGATGAAGCCTGAACTAGAGTGACATCAAGGGTAGCAAAGAGGCAAAGTCAGTACGCTTATGCTCCAGTTCGGGCCTCCTGTTTATTAGCTGTGACTTCAGGTGAGTCTCAGGGTCTGTGAGTCACTTAACCATAAAACATGGTAACCACACCAACGTCAGGACTGTGAGGATGGAATAAGAATAACAGGTGCAAAGTGTGCACGTTTGTAAATGCAAGTTCTATGCGATTGTCAGAGAAATGTGATGCTAGACAAAGGAGAATGGCTGGACTTGCAGTGACCCTAACCGGTGAACCCATCCCCGCCAACTTTGGTTATACTGGTACCTTGATGCTTCTCTCCTGGCTGCTCTGTTTCTTCTGCCCACTGAGGTTCTGGCGCTTCGGGGGCCTGGGTGGCGGGGATTGGCTCTCAAAGGCAGGTAACTTCCGCAGGTGATAATAGAAGACATCTGTCAGCTCCTCCACTGTGGCTCTGGGGAGAGACCCAGCTGGCTGGCCTGGCTGCTTCTCGTCCTCCACAACAGTCAGGTCCAGCCACCGGGGAGGAATCTCGAAGGATACCCCAGGCTCAGAGTCCAGGCTGACCACCAAGAAGGGTTCCATGATCTTCTCCTCCAGCCGCAGGCCCGGGAAGGAGGACAGAGGGTCAGCAGGGTGGCTGGTGTCCTTGGTCACCACCTTGACCTCACAGGGCAGTGGGAACTGGGCAGTCAGATCTGCCAGGCTATATCGCCGGCTATCACTCATCTCCTCCACGAAGCCGCCAGAGAAGTAGAGGGGCAGCAGAATCCGTTCTTGGTCCTCTGCCTCCTCTTCACACTCTTCCTCCTCCGCCTGGTCACTGAGCTGATGACACACCAAGATGTCTACGTCCCTGCCATGAGCGTCGTGGGCCTGACCAGACCCCACCACCTCCAGCCTGTCTCCCATGGTCAGGGAAGTGAACCCAGGGATCTCCATCTCATCCCCCTCACAGTCCTGCATGGCCACCACCCGCAGTGGCTGGCCCGGCTGGAGAGCGCTCAGGATGTCATAGGCCGTGGAGAACTCTCTTGGCCGTCGCCGCAGTTTACCCTGGTAGGCCCCGGAGACCAGGAAGTATCTGGGCATCTTTCGTCCCTTGGACGAGGCTAGGACCCGCCAGGGTGGCGAAGCCAGGCCATAGATGCAGAGCCTCTGGCCTTTCCGCAAGGAGCCCACCCACGGGCTGAGGAAGATGGGGGGCCCGTCTGGAACTTCCAGGATCTCTGTGTTCAGGGGGAAGGGGCCCCCCCGGGCCAGGACCTCACTCAGCAGCAGCGGCTGGATGAAGTGGAAGTGTTCAGAGGAGGCAGTGACATCCTCCACGTCGACCTCCAGGGTGGAAGGGATGCTGACGATGGTCCTGCGCACTGTGGAGGAGCAGAGTCCGCTCAGCGGCATGGCCACACCCACCTCAGCGGACTCTCCACCCCCAGCAAAGAGATCTGGGCTGACCTCTCCCGTTCTTGTCTTTTCTCCCCAGCCAGCATTTTCCTGCTGTACCAGATTCCTTGGCCACTCTTGTCTCCAACCTCTTTTTTTTTTTTAAGTTATTTTAGAAATTATTAAACGTTTGTGAAAGTAGAGAGACTAGTATAGTGACCCCCCCATGTGCCCAGCTTCAACACTGAACTCAAAAGCTCATCTTTAATTTCTACTCCCAGCCATCTATTCCCCTCCACTGAATTATTTTGAATCAGAACAATCACATCACACCATCTTTGACTATTTCGGCCCCTAAAAGAAGGGATGGTTTAAAAATTTTAAAGCATAACCACAATGCCATTACCACATTGAAATAATAATGATTATTTAATAATTCCTTAATACCAAATATTCAATTGGTTCAACCACTTTTAAATTTTAATTGAATTTTTAATGTCATTTTATAAGCTGCCTTTCCAAATCCTTTCTGGGTGTAAATAAAGACATAAAACCAAATCAAGAAAAACAGACTAAATGGCCTTGGGCAACTTGCCTCCTCTCTGGATTAGTACCTGGTACATAAACTCAAAGGGTGACTGTGATTATGAGGCAAACTGGCCCACCCACTGTGTTGTCTGATCCACATAGAAGACGGAGCAGGCATACCCTCCCATTTTGCAGATGAGAACACAGAGGCTCAGAGGGGTGGTGATGGCTTCCTCGGTCACATTTTTGGGATTTTTGCTTTGTGCTAGATGAGCTGATAATGGGTTGAAGCACGTGGGGGTCCATTATGTGTTTTGTTTTTTTTCTTCAAAATATTTTAAGGGTTACCTGAGCTGCCTCATTATCCAGCACAGCCTGCCAAGCCCTCAAAATCCTTGGCTCCCCAGATGTGGTCTCTTATTGCCCAGGACTCCCTGGGAAAGAGCTAATTTCCTGAGGAGGAAATGCTGAAGATGAGCCCGAACTATCTTTTACAAGAAAGCAAGAAAATCTATTCAAGACCACTAAGCTTTGTCAAGAGGATTTAGGGGCCAATGTGAAACAGCTTCCATGGCTCCCACTGGCCAAGCTGAGCTAATTTGAGCTTCCCATAAGATTAACAATTTCAGTGGATTGAAATATTGAAAACATGTCATCCCTGAGTTCATAGTGATAAAAAATAAAAAACTAAACCACCCATTGAAGGATGTTGAGGAGCCAACTCATTCTTTTAAAAACTAGTAAAAAAAAAAAAAAAAAAGAAAGAAAAGAAAAGAAAAAAGGATATTTCTCAGTCTCAGTGCAGGCTGGTGGCAGGGTTGGTGAAACGGAGGTAGAGCCTTGCCAGTGGAGGCCGAGCCGGAGTGGAGGCGAATGGTCCCGGGACCTCCACGTTTACAAACACAATGTCCTGAATTTCCTACAAACTGGAACCAAAGAGCGGAGGAGGGGAGTTTTCTCTTGATGCCGTTTCCCTTGAAGAAGGGATGACGGGATTGCAACCTCTAATGAAATCATGGATCGAGGCAGGGGTCATCAGCAGCTACTCACATCACACTGGCCCATCCATTGTGTTATTTGAGCTACACCTCATGGCAAGGCTGGTGCTCAAGGTAGTCAGATTGGTGGCAGACACAGAGCCACCTGTGGATTCCTTGCCCCACACCCCGCAACTGTGACAAACTGCCTCCTGCATCTGTTCAGGCCTCTAGAGCGAAGTGCCTGTTTGCAGGTGAGCAGAAAGAGCTAGCAGCACGCCGAGGCGGCTGTCCCTAGAAAAGCCTGCCTGCCTGCGAGTTGTTCCCGGCTGGCGGGCAGGCATGTGGATTTGGGGCGGGTCCCCACCATTTCCTGATAAGAGTGGGTCACGGTGCCTAAGCTGTACACGCAGCGTGGTTTAAGCTGAACACCTGCTTTCCTTCCCGGAGTCTGGGATCTCGGTACATGCCAGGCAGAGGAGGCCTCTGTGATCAGCCCCAGTAAAAACCTCGGGCCCTGGTTCTCTATTGCGTTTCCCTGGTTTCACACGTGTTGTCACAATTCAGTGCTGCAGGAATTCAGTGTGCCCCGTGTGACTCCCCCGTGTCCTCTGGGCTTCTCCGCCTGCACTTTCCCTGTGCTGACGGTGCTTCGTGTCCTTTCGCTGGGACGCATACAGCTGTGACTGAGTCACCCAACCTGGGGTGGTCTCAGGGCCAGACCCAGCGGGAGAATCAGGACAGAGCAGGTTAACACTCCACAGGGATGCTGGCAACAAAACCCAAAACGTGAAGAAGCCTGTAGCACAGATGGCCTACTCCCTTCCACAGAAAAATTACAAGAAAAATAGAGAAGAAAGGGGAACCTATAGCTTAAAAGGGACTTAAAAGACAAAACAACGGCAATATTGTGGACCTTATATGGGTCCTGAGGTGAATAAACTAAAACAAAATTATGAGACAGTGGAGGAAATTCAAACACCAGGGGGGTGTTATCACCATGTGCTAGGAGTTCCTGTTCTTTCTTTTGGGGTGATGATGGTATTGTATCTGTTCAAAAAGAAAAAGCAGTGCAAGCTTCCGGTTAGGATGGTGGCACAGGGCCCTGCTCAGGTATCTCAGTTGGTTAGAGCGTCATCCCCATACACTAAGGTTGCAGGCTCGATCCCTGGTCAGGGCATATACAAGTATCAACTGATGAATACATAAATAAGTGGAACAACAAATCAGTATCTTTCTCTCAAAATTAATTTTTTAAAAAAGATGGCGTAGGTAAATGCGGCACTGGAGTCCTCCCACAACCACATCAAAACTGCAACTAAACTACAGGACAACCATCATCTTGAACCACCTGAAATCTAGCTGAGAAGAAGTCCTACAACTAAGGATATAAAGAAGAAGTCACATCGAGACCGACCTTGTGCCTGAATGGCTGGACTGTGTGCAGAAAAGTGGGGAGCTATTTTATGTGGAACCGAGAGAGGAAGAGGAAGAATCTGTTGTGACCAGGTCAGGTGCAGTGAAAATAACTACTGAAGAGGATGATTACAAAGAAGGAAAGAAATATGTACCCAAACTCAAGCAGTTTACCAAAAATTTAAAAAGTCAAAGACTTTACCCAAGCACTATAATAATTTTTTAAAAAAATGTCAATGGCCAAAACCGGTTTGGCTCAGTGGGTGGAGCGTCGGCCTGCGGACTGAAAGGTCCCAGGTTCGATTCCGGCCAGGGGCATGTACCTGGGTTGCAGGCACATCCCCAGTAGGAGATGTGCAGGAGGCAGCTGATCGATGTTGCTCTCTCATCGATGTTTCTAACTCTCTATCTCTCCCCCTTCCTCTCTGTAAAAAATCAATAAAATATATTTTAAAAAAAAAATGGCAATGACATTGGGCCAGTCTCCATTCTAAAGCATCCATCCGGCATGGCTCAGTGGCTAGAGTGTCAGCCCACGCACTGGAAGGTCTCGGGTTCGAATCCCAGTCATGGGGCACATGCCTGGGTTGCAGGCTCAATTGTGCAGGAGGCAGCTGATGGATGTTTCTCTCTCATTTATGTTTTTCTCTCTTTCCCTCTCCTTTCCTCTCTCTCTAAAAATATCAATAAAAACATATTTTAAAAAATAAAAAATAGTATGCATGCATATAAGCATAACCAATGGACATAAGACACTGGGGGGTAGAGGAGGCCAGGGGATTGTCAAGGGCGGGGGGAATAAAAAGGAGACATATGTAATACTCCTTGTAACACTTTAAGCAATAAAACAATAAAAAAAAAAAACCATCAGTCCAATCAGAAAACAGGAGTTGTTATCCAATAGAAGTACAAAGACATGAACGTCTATGTAAACTCCAAAAAGCTAGTGGTCTCCAAAGCCAAAGAGCAGCTCAAGCTGCCGGAAGTGCTGATCGGTATCATCCATCAGACCAAGTGGAGCTGGAGAAAAACCGGAAAACAGGCCGGGGAGAGCCATGTGGTCCACGGCCAGGAGCACCTGCCGTGAAGCGTGGTCAGATGTGACTGGTAAGTGCTGCTGCTGCGTCCTGTTAGCCAAGATCCGTGGTTAACGATGCCTTGTCAGGAAGGCGATCCAAACAGAATCACAGCCAGGGTCCCAGCAGACGGAGGACTGCTGGGTGAGACTGTTAGGCGTGGTGTACTGTCAGACCAAGTGTTCTTAAACACTCAGTGTCTTGGGAAAAAGAGTCACATTTTAAAATAGAGACACATATTGGAGTATTTTCAAAAGAAAGGTTATGATACCTGGGGTTTGCTTTGAAATAATCGAGTGAGATGGAGTGGGGAGAGGGGGGCTGGGAGAGATGAAACATGATCGATAATGAGTCGACAATTATGATGTTGGGTAATGGGGTCATGGGGGTTGTTATATTCCTCCCTGCTTTTGTAATGGATTGAATTTTTACATAGTAAAGTAGGTTTTTGTGTTTTGTTTTCTTGTAATATGCCTTTATTGATTTTAGAGAGAGGAGGGGAGAGAGTAGAGAAATAGAAACATCAATGATGAGAAAGAATCATTGATCCGCTGCCTCCTGCACGCCCCCTACTGGGGATCCATCCCACAACCCCAGGCATGTGCCCTGACTGGGAGTCAACCAGTGACCTCTTGGTTCATGGGTCAATACTTAACCACTGAGCCACACCAGCTGGGCGTAAAGTAGCTTTTAAAGATTTTTAAAAATCAAGGCAAAAAATCCCCACTTGGCTCTGTCGTCTGCCAGCAATCCCGACTAGTTGCTCTTGGTAACTGCCAGGAAGCCGAACCTCAAACTCTGGCCTCTAGGGAAGAGGCCCCAGGTGCCACGCTTCTACCTCTGCTCAGGCTCGGCCTCCGACTGGACACCAACACTGCTCTGCATGCTGCCACCAGCCTGCCCTGAGAAGTAGCTCGTGCGCAGCTGGGGCTCCCCTCGGTGCCCTGTCACCGACAGAAGGGCCCTCGGAACAACACTGCTCTCCCCAGAGGCAGGCAAACATGTTTCTCCGAGCAAAGGGTCAAGGTGTTGCTTGGTAACACTGGTCTCTTTTCCTGGGTGCTAGTACCTCACAACCCAGCTTCCCGCAATTTTATAAAATCCTGGGACCCCACGCTCAACTTACCCTATTTTCCTATCTCCTTGTACACCTACTTCCCACTCTTTGAGAGTCTATTCCGTAAGCCACCTGGAACCCCCAGACTATGGGCGGGGGTCCTCCATCAGAGCTGCTCCCCAGGCCCCCTCCTTCCCTCCCCCAGCAACCTCCACCCACCTGCCCCGACAACTCACTGTGCATGATGGCCTGGATCTCATACTGGGGCCTCAGGATCAAGGAGCGCCAGGGGAAGGCGGGGCAGGTGAGCTGGCGGTCCCTCAGGGCCAGGGCCTGCAGCAGCGTTCGAGGGGCCCCAGTCTCCAGTTCCCAGAAGGGCCCCTTGGTGGACAGGGGCAGGTGCAGCACCGTCACCTGGGCCTCCGTGCCCAGCACGCAGCGGGCGGAGCAGACCCCGAGGTGCATTTCCACAGACTCCAGCATGAGGGGCTGCTCCTCAGGCACCACCACCGCCTTCGTGTCAATTCTGTGGGTCGACATGAACCAGATGGGCAGCTGCTTGGAGCTCTGGTTGATAGCAGAGATCATTTCCTCCAGGGTTCCATAGCTCTGGGGGCCGGTGAGGGGGCTGAAGAGGCCTGGGGGCACAGCAGAGGGTGTCAGGGGGGCAGGCCTGGGTTGGGTCCAGGATTGAATATACCAGGCCCCAGTCTGGCCAAAGAGGACCCAGATTCCCCCGAGGACAGGTGCCAAGGACAGGCCAGCATCTGGATACCCGGGCCGTAGGGTTGAGAAAGGGGGGGCAGCAAGTGACCACGTGTGAATGGACAGCGAGGGGCCGAGTGGAGATGGTCCCTCTGACACACAGGCAGACAGAGAAGAGAACAGGGACCTATTTCCCGTAGACACACTGACAGCTGCCACATTTCCCTACCTCCTGACCCCGCCTGCCTCTCATTTTGCCAACTTTGCCTCCAGATAGCTCACCAGGGCTCCAATGCCACACTTCCAACACCGGCCACCCCTTCCTGGGGCAGCGCCATTGTCCCCCTTCCCCAAACTAGAGACCCAGGAGCCACTGGCCAAATGAGCTCTAACACTGCCCCCTCCCCCCCACTTAAAGTGTCTGCCAATTCTGGCTGCTCTCACTTCTGCCCCTCCCCTACCCCATCCAATCTTGCCACCCGACTGCCCTAAACTAGCCCCTCACCTGGACATGACTCCTGAGATTTTCCTGCCCAAAACACTCAACAAGCATCCAAGCTAGGAAACATCTTACAGACCCGCACTGAGAGCCATTCTGCAAAAGCACTGGTCTGGACTCTTCGAAATGTGGATGTCAGGACAAGGAAAGGCTGAGGGACTCTCCCAGCCCACAGGGGACTAAGAAACAGGATGGCTGCCTGCTCTGTGTGATCTGGGACTGGATTCGGGATCAAGGGGGAAAACTGCTACAAAGGGCATTATTCGGGCAGCTGGTGAAACTGGAATACAGACTGGGTTAGGCACTAGTGTTGTATCAATATTAAATTTCCTAGATTTATTTGATCATTAAATATAGTTTTGTGAGCATATGTCCTTGTTCTTAGGAGTCACATTAAATATTGGGGGTAATATTTAGATGTAAGGGGCATCATGTCTGCCATTTACTCTCAAATGATTCAAGGAAAACCCTATATAATAAAAGGCTAATATGCAAATCGACCAAACGGCGGAAAGACAGGTCACTATGATGCACACTGACCACCAGGGGGCAGATGCTCAACGCAGGAGCTGCCCCCCTGGTGGTCAGTGTGCTTCCTCAGGGGACATACCACTCAGCCAGAAGCCGGGCTCATGGCTGGTGAGCGCAGTGACGGTGACGGGAGCCTCTCCCACCTCTGCGGCAGCGCTAAGGATATCCGACTGACGTCTTAGGCCCACTTAAGCCCTCAGCTGGACATCCCCCGAGGGTTCCCAGACTGTGAGAGGGCACAGGCAGGGCTGAGGGTGCCCCCTCCCCCCGAGTGCACGAATCTTGTGCACTGGGCCTCTAGTATATACATAAACACATACGTATATAGTGACGTGACATGTTCAGTGTGTGCGTGTGTGAAGGAGAGAGGAAGGGAAAGAGAGAGAAAGCAAACATAACAAAATGTTTAGCAATTAGGGAATCTGGATAAGGTGTACAGTAGTTGCTATTAGCAAGTCTTTTGTAAATTTGAAATTATTCCAAAATAAAAGCAAAATCCTCAAATACAAATCAACACAACATCACTTTCATATTTAAAACCCTCACTGACTCCTCAGTGTCTTCAAAATAAAGACCTAAGCAGTGGTTCTCAACCTGTGGGTCGCGACCCCTTTGGCGGTCAAACGACCCTTTCACAGGGGTCGCCTAAGGCCATCCTGCATATCAGATATTTACATGACGATTCATAACAGTAGCAACATGACAGTTATGAAGTAGCAACGAAAATAATTTTATGGTTGGGTCACAGCATGAGGAACTGTATTTAAAGGGCCAGAAGGTCGAGAACCACTGCCTAAACGTGTCTGTGCCGCACACAGGCCCCTTTCGGTCTGACTCCCGCCACCTCCCACCCCATCCGGAACACACACCCTCACCTATCCTGTTTGGGCGATCACAGTGACTCATACTAGGAGCCAGCATTCAGAGGGCACCTGCTCTGTGCCAGGCCTTCATGCATGGCCACTCATGCAAGGCCACTCACCTCATCCTCACATCGCGCCCGAGTGTCCCTGTCACCGAGGAGGAAGCTGAGACCCAGGGCGGTCAGGGGAACTGACCACAGCCACAGCTGGTGGTTGCAGGATGGGATTCCCGTCCAGGCTGCTGGCTTTGGCCTCGGGCCCACAGTCCACCACACGACACACTTCCCGAAATAACTGAGCTACATGGGGTTTCTGGAGTCCCGAATGTGCACATGCTGCTCCCTCTGGTTACTCCTTCTAGGGATCCTTCCTCCAGCACAGGCCACCTCCTCCGGGAAGCCTGCCCAGACCCCTGAGGCAGGCCACTCCCGCCAGAGCCCCCTCTAAACTTGTGCCTGCTTCTGCTGCTCTTTCTCTCACTGCCATCATGGTAGCTCCCCGCCCCCACCCCGAGAGGGCTGCCCCTGATTCATCCTGAACCCCAACCCCCAGCACAGAGCCTGCCACACAGAGGGTGTCAATAATATTCAGTAAGTGAATGTATGAGCGAACACAGAGACAGGCAGGTGGACAAAGACCTGGAACAAAAAAAAATCCCTGTTGAGATGTGATCAGAGAGATGGACAGGGAGAGGGGGCAGCCAGGCCAGGCTCAGGGCATCAGACCACCCCGAGGACATCCTGAGCCTTAGGCTGGGCGTCGTGAGCGTCGCGCGCGCTAACCCAGAGGAGCGGGAGTGCGTGCTGGAGTCGGCAAGCCCACGAGCGTGTCTGCAGGTGTGCCCGGAGGGTGCCCGGACACTCGGGGGGACAGAGGTGCCAGCCAACCTTACCCTTGAAGTTGGGGTCCAGCTCTTTGGTCTGGCCCGTGCTCGGGTTCTCACAGACAACCTTCTGGAGGCGAACCTGGGTGACCTTGACCAGGTCCCCCGTGGAGAGGCAGCACTCATTCCCGCAGATCTCGTAGACGGAACCTGCAGAGACACAGACTCAGTTTCTCCGTTCGGCAGGCCCAAGCACTGGGCAGCCTGTGCCCTGTTCTCCCACAAGCCCTGCCCCGTCACACCTCTGCACACGTGTTCCTCTGCCAGGAACGCCCTTCCCTGTCTTTCCCCACTCAGCGGCCACTGGCTCAGCTGCCTTCAGGCCGCACAAAGGCCGCCTTTGCCTTCGCTGGATGCACCTTCTGCGGTACATCCTCTGGCCTCCTCACATCCCCGTGGCTTCCCACGGTCACGCAGAGCCCAGCACCCACCCGGGTGCCTTCTTCTTCTTCAGAGGAATTGTCTTTCAAGGACGTACAGGAGAACACGGAGGCCGCCGGCAGGGTGGGCCCCGAGGCAGGGTCCTGGGCCGAAAAAGCAGGGTCTGGAACATGGGAGGTCTCAGTAGAGGTCTCTCTCTCCCACGGAGTGCCCAGGCTCTGCGTCCTGCTGGCGACCGGCAGCAAAGTACAGCGGGGCCAGCCTTGAGACCACCGGACCCACCCACCCCACCCCAGCCCACCCCACTGCAGCCCAGCAGGGCCTGCACAACAGCCCCCAGAGACTGCCCAAACCTCTTTCCTGGTCCCCAGGGAAGTGCACACCGACTCACAAGCACACAGTGAGCCTGCGGTTTCGGGGCTGGTGAGCACAGAGCTGGGGTGACGAGCGGGGTGGTCATTGCATGTCCATCATTGCGTGTAAGCCCATGACTGCCCTCGGAGGACAGACAGTGCCTTTCCTAAATGATGGAACTGAGCCTCGGCGAGGCCGCAAGGGGGCCCGAGATGACAGGTAATTAGAGCCTAATTGGGACTTGAGTCCAGGGTGTGTGCCTCCAAAGCTGCAACTCCTAACCCCGTCCGAGGGTCTGGGCCAGCGCCTGCCCCATCAGCATCGCCATCTGTCCTCCACGCACCCCATCTCCACACCCATCTGCTTCTTATCCTACCCTAACATCGGTCACTTCCCACCACCCGGCAGAGGCAGCATGATGAAACCAGGTGTTGTGACACCCAATGAGCAGGGGATGTCCGGGGAGAACAAACAGAACCGGGCGCCTGCACCAAGCCCCCAGAGGTAGGGTCAGGATTTGAACCCAGACCCGTCGGATTCCTAAGTGGACCTGGCCAGACCTGTCCCCTGTGTGGCCCTGCATGTCTCACCCTTGGTCCGGGGCCCCTGGGGCCTCAGAGCTGCTGTGAGGGGGCAGAGAGAGGGACAGGACAACCAGGGCACCAGGAATTAAGTTGCTCTCTAAGGAAAGAGCCCTCTGCCCCACCCAGTGTCTTGGTTCCCTCTCTCCTCCACCTTCTCCTTCCCCATTCTGTCTCCCACAGCTCCTCCCTCACCCTCCACCGCCTGGGTTTCCCATGGGCTGAGCAGCCGTCTTCCCCCTTCCATCCTCCCCCTTCCACCGCCTGTCAGCCCGTGGCCTCCTGCTCTTTCAGGTCATAACTAGTGACTGGCTGGGCCCCTCTGTGTGCAGCGAGCCAGGCGGCCTCGGCCAGGGGAGCGGATCGCAGGCGTGCAGGACCAGGAGCCGTGCCAGCCTAGAGCTGGAGAGCTGCTCACATCCAGCACCGCCTGTGACAGACCCGCAGGGACAAAGGGCGGCGGAGGGACCTGGGGGGGGGGGGGTGCAGAGGGTGTCGGGGGAGTGGGAGCTACCCCGAGGGGAGGGCTGATTGGCACGTCAGAATCAAGCAGCAGCTCCGAGCCCGCTGCGCGCTAATGCCGGCGCACACCCGACCTGAGCAGCCGTCCTCTCCCTTCCACCCCTGAAAGCGGTTCCCCGCGGGCCGGGCTCGATTCGCCCGCCTGAGGTCCGAGCTACCCCGGTGGAGGGCGGCCCGAATCTCCCAGCTGGGGCAGAGGCACGTCGGGGCTCGGAGCTGGGCGCGCTTTCCCGGGTTCCTAACGCCCAGCAGCGCCTCTGCCCCCGGACGGGGAGCCTGGCCAGGCGGGGCGCGGGGCGCGGGGCGCGGGGCGCGGGGCGCGGGGCGCGGGGCGCGGGGCGCGGGGCGCGGGGCGCGGGGCGCGGGGCGCGGGGCGCGGGGCGCGGGGCGCGGGGCGCGGGGCGCGGGGCGCGGCCGGCACTCACCCTGGAAGTAGACGCCCGAGGAGATCCGCAGCACCCGCGGCAGGGAGGCGGGGTCCAGGGCGCGGACGAAGTCCTGCAGCGACACGGGCTCCATGGTCCGCGCGGCTCGCGGGACGCGCACCGAGTGGCCGGCGCCCGCGCTCCCGCCCGAGCCACCGCCCCGCCCCGCCCCGCCCCGCCCCGCCCGCGGGAAGCTCCCGAGCTCTTGGGCAAGCCTGTCCCGCCCCGGCCGGCTTCCGCTTCTCTAGAATCGGGGTGCGGCGCCTGCTGGTTTCAGGGGTGGCACGATACGCTATGGGGGGCCCAGAGCGGGGAGGCTCTGCGTGGAGCAGGTCCCGCGGCTGCAGTCGTCAGCGACGGGCCCCGCGGCGGAAGGGGGACACGAGGAAGGGAAGCCCCTGAGGCTCCCTCCACCCCCACCCTGTACCCCCTCACCTCCGCACCCCCACCCCCCAACCCCCACGCCATCCCCGTTAAACAAGGAGACACGCCGCCTGGTGTGCTCCCAGGTCTCCTAGGAGAGGCACAGCCCAGCCCCTCGCATCTGGGGAGATGGTCAGGCCCCTCTCCGGACACTCCACGGTCCTACGGACCGGACTTCGCTTTGCAGGACGCTCATGCCCCTCGGACAACTCTAGCTGAAAAGTCCTCCTTGGCCCTGGCCGGTTTGGCTCCATGGACAGAGCGTCGGCCTGTGGACTGAAGGGTCCCGGTTCGATTCTGGTCAAGGGCACATGCCCAGGTTGTGGGCTCCATCCCCAGTAGGGGGCGTGCAGGAGGCACCCTCTCCTTTCCTTTCTGAAATCAATAAAAATATATTTTTAAATGCCTGTATTGAAGATTTTAAGAAGCTCTACTTTAAGAAGAAATCTTCCTTAGGCTAAAGGGAAATCTACTCAGGAGAGAGTCCAATCTCTTCTGACCCCACAAGAATGCAGTTTTTCCATTTCCCTGGCGCCGGGGAGTCAGATCCACAGAGGTTCAGATCCTAGCTCCTCGTCTTGCTTGTTACATAACTTGAGGCAAATCACGTCGATTCTCCGCGTTTTAGTTTCCCCATCTATAAAATAGGGGAAAGAGCCTTCGCTTACTTAGCCGGTGGAAGGGCGAAATGCGATGATGTAGGCATTATGCAAAACGCGTTACTTCACTTTTTGTCACTACAAAAGTAATAGATGACTTCTAATCAGGAAAAATAATGAAAGTTTAAAATAAAAGGAATAAACCCCAATTAAAGACACTTGACAAATAGAAAGAGGACAGGCATTTTCCCCCCACCACCCACATATATTTACTTTTAAAATTTTGCTGTTTCTTTCCGCTCTATTCTGCCTCTGTGTGTGAGTGTTACAGTAAAGTTGTAAACACAGCAGAGATTTCCCATCAATCCCTCAGCCAGTTTCAAATTCCCCCAACGCTACCACCTCACATTATCATGGATACACTTTTCAAAACTAAGAAAACAACATTGCTGAGTTACTGCTAACAAAACTGGAGGCGTGACTTGGATTTTGCCCGTGTTTGTGTTTGCCTGTTCCAGAACCCCACCCAGGATTCACATTGTATTTAGCCATCATGGGTCCTGTCTGTCACACGTGGCCAAGCTCTCCTTGTCCTCACAACGCTGACAGTCCTGAGGAGCGCTGGTCAGGGGCTTTGCAGAATGTCCCTTAATTTGTTCGTGTGTGTTTCCTGATGTTTTCCTCATGACCAGCCTGGGGCTGTGGGTTGGAGAGGCGCCTGCCAACAAGATGAGGTGCTCTCTCCTCACATCCTCTCAGGGGGACACAGGACCTCCCACATGACTTCGCACTGTGATAGGGACCTTAATCCCTGGCGTCAGATGGAGTTTCCAGGCTTTTCCATGTGAAGGTGCTATTTTTCCCCTTTCCATACCCTGCTGTTTGGAAACAAGTCACTAAGTGCAGTCCACAATCAGGGGGAGCCAAGCTGCACCCCTTGGAGGGAGAGCATCCAAATAAATTACCTGGAATTTGAGGAGAAACCAAGATAGTGGCATAGGTAAACATCGGAAATTGCTACCTCCCAAAACAAATTCAAAAATACAACTAAAAGACAAAACGGACATCATCCAGAACCACAGGAAGGCTGGCTGAGTGGAAGTTCTACAACTAGAAGGAAAGAGAAAAGCACACTGAGACTCAGAGGAGGTGAGGAATAAAGTGCAGAGGTACAGAGGCGCATGTGGCAAGGGCTGGCAACTGAGGACGTGGCTGTCTTTTTGAATCAGGAGGGAGTCACAAGCCCACGACTGCTCTGAACTCCAGTTCCGGGCGAGTCTCTGGGGACCTAGACTCATACAGGGAGAAACTGGACTGCCTGGCAGCGGGCAGAACTTGGAACTCGAGGGCGGCTTTCTCTCAAAGGTGCTTGCAGCGATTACTGGGACACTGAGACCCGGGGCCCCTTAGGGCAGGGCTGAGGATCAGCCATAGCTGCTTGCTCTGCCCTGTTGATTCCCTGAGACCCCGCCCCGCCCAAGCTATGGCAGAGGCTTTTGCATATGAATACCCTGGCCCTTTGCAATCTGAAAATTGCCTAACAAACTGCAGCTGGGCCAGACAGACCCAGAACTTCCAAGAGAAGGCCAAGGCCCCACAGCAGCTTGCATTGCTTCACAGCTGGGCCTCATTTGGGCACCTCCAAACCCCAAACAAGGAAGGGGAATCTGCAGATCTCCTCATAGCTCCTGCTGGGTAGCCTCAGGCAGAGGCTAAATTAGCACCTCCTTAGAGATCCAAGAGCCAGTGTACCCAGTGGTCAGAGTGGGACCATCCAATTACAACTCCTCAGATCCATAAGGGACACACTCAGGGGGCAGACTCAGTGCACACCAAAGCCCCACTGAAGCAAGTCTTGCCCCAGAAGGGTGTCTTCAGCACAGAAGTTCTCCCACCGTAGACACAGCTGACTCTCACAGCCAATTGGCCTGGAGGTCAATTCCTCCCAGTGATACCTACAACAATCAAGGCTTAACTACAACAAGACTGTGCATGCAGCCCACAAAGGGGTGCACCAAGAATGTCCACCTCAGGTAATTGGGGAGGCTGAGCCACTGGGCCCTATAGGACACCTAGCACACGAAGCCACTCTATCAACACAGGAAAGCAGCCAAAATGCAGAGACAAAGAAACAGGTCACAAATGACAGAAATGGAGGAAAGCAAACTACTGGATATAGAGTTCAAAACCACACTTTTAAGGTTTTTCAAGAACTTTCTAGAAACCACCGATAAATTTAGTAAGACCCTCAAAAAGTCTGGTGAGGTCGCCGATAAATGTAGTGAGACCCTCAAGAAATCTAGTGAGACCCTCGAGGTTATGAAAAAGGACCAACTAGAAATTAAGCATACACTGACTGAAATAAAGGATATTATGCAGAGTTCCAACAGCAGACTAGAGGATCGCAAGAATCAAGTCAAGGATTTGAAAACCGAAGAAGCAAAAAACACCCAACCGGAAAAGCAAAATGAAAAAAGAATCCAAAAATGCGAAGATAGTGTAAGGAGCCTCTGGGACAGCTTCAAGCCCACCAACATCCGAATTAAGGGGTGCCAGAAGAAGGGAGAGAGCAAGATATTGAAAACCTATTTGAAGAAATAATGACAGAAAACTTCCCCCATCTGGTGAAAGAAATAGACTTCCAAGTCCAGGAAGTGCAGAGAACCCCAAACAAAAGGAATCCAAAGAGGACCACACCAAGACACATCATAATTAAAATGCCAAGAGCAAAAGACAACGAGAGAATCTTAAAAGCAGCAAGAGAAAAACAGTTAGTTACCTACAAGGGAGTAACCATACAACTGTCAGCTGATTTCTCAACAGAAACTTTGCAGGCCAGAAGGGAATGGCAAGAAATATTCAAAGTGATGAATACCAAGAACCTACAACCAAGACTACTTTATCCAGCAAAGCTATCATTCAGAATTGAAGGTCAGATAAAGAGCTTCACAGATAAGGAAAAGCTAAAGGAGTTCATCACCACCAAACCAGTATTATATGAAATGCTGAAGGGTATCCTTTAAGAAGAGGAAGAAGAAGAAGAAGGTAAAGATACAATTATGGCCGAAACCGGTTTGGCTCAGTGGATAGAGCGTCGGCCTGCGGACTGAGGGGTCCCAGGTTCGATTCCGGTCAAGGGCATGTACCTGGGTTGTGGGCACATCCCCAGTGGGGGATGTGCAGGAGGCAGCTGATCGGTGTTTCTCTCTCATCAATGTTTCTGGCTCTCTGTCTTTCTCCCTTCCTCTCTGTAAAAAATCAATAAAACATATTTTAAAAAAAAAAGATACAATTATGAACAACAAATACACATCTATCAAGAAGTGAATCTAAAAATCAAGGGAATAAATAATCTGATGAACAGAATAAACTGGTGATTATAATAGAATCAGGGGCATAGAAAGGGAGTGGACTGACTATTCTTGGGGGGGAAAGGGATGTGGGGGATGCGGGAAGAGACTGGACAAAAATCGTGTCTCTCCCACATCGATGTCTCTCTCTCTCTCTCTCTCTCTCTCTCTCTCTCTCTCTCTCTCTCTCTTCCCACCACCCCCTTGCTCTCTATGGATGAGGACAGTTGGGGGGGGGGTGAGGGCGGAGGGTAGGATGGGAACCGGGTGGAGGGGAGCTATGGGGGGGGAAAAAGAGGAACAACTGTAATAATCTGAACAATAAAGATTTAATTAAAAAAATAAATTACTTGGAATTCCATTGTAAGGAAGATTTTATGCCAATGTGGATTCACCTATATTTTTTAAAATATATTTTATTGATTTTTTTTTTTTTTTACAGAGAGGAAGGGAGAAGGATAGAGAGTTAGAAACATCGATGAGAGAGAATCATCGATCAGCTGCCTCCTGTACACCCCCAACTGAGGATGTGCCTGCAACCAAGGTACATGCCCTTGACCAGAATCAAACCTGGGACCCTTCAGTCTGCAGGCCAACGCTCTATCCACTGAGCCAAACCAGTTAGGGCCACCTATATTTTTTTAAATTGATTTTGAAAGAGAGCAAGGGGATGGTGGGAAGAGAGAGAAAGAGAGAGAGAGAGAGAAAGAGAGAGAGAGAGGTTGGAGAGACACCAGGGATGAGCCTGCAACCAAGGTACATGCCCTTAACCAGGATTGAACCCTGAACCCTTCAGTCCATGGGCCTATGCTCTCTGTCCACTGAGTCAAAGCAGCAGGGCTCAAAGGGCATATTTAAGTGGAGCTGAAGGGGTACCGAGCCTCCAGTGGACACGATAAAATAAAGGAGCTGAGGTAAACAGAGGCCTGCAAGGGCTCAAGAGGAGGGTCTGCTACGCAGAGATGTGCCGGGGGCATTTCTAAATGTTTCCAGAAACATCAGCAGATGTGACTCTCTGAGCACCTGCTCCAAGCAGGCCCCGTACAGCCATTGCCCACTTAATCTCCCTACAGTCAGGTAAACCAACGCGATCATCCCCCCTTTATAGGTGAGGAAACAGGCTCAGAAGAGTGAAGGGACTCGTCTACGATCATGCAGTGAGAAATGGAGATGCTAGGATTGGTTATTGTTGTTGTTGGTAATCCTCACCCAAGGGTATTTTTTCCCATTGATTTTTAGAGAGAGCAGAAGGGAGGGAGGAAGAGAGAGAAAGAGAGAAAGAAAAAAAAACATCGATGTGAGAGAGATACATGGATTGGTTGCCTCCTGCATGTGGCCCAGTTGGGGGCTGTGGATCAAACCTCAAACCGAGGTATGTGCCCCAGACCAGGAATCAAACCCATGACCCTTCTGTGCATGGGCCAAATTCTAACCACTGAGCAACACAGGCCAGAGCGAGAGGCTAGGATGTTAGCCCAGCGCTGCTGAGCTTTCCCTGCAGGCCACAGAATGTGGCAATTCTTCCCTCTTCCATGCGTGCGTCAGCAGACCATGTAACTGGCAGACTTCTGCTCAGCCCAGCGTTGTCTAGAATTGCAATGAAGGATGAGGAATAACAAGACAATTATATACCAACTAGAGGCCCATGCATAAAATTCGTGCATGGGGACGGGGGGCCCCTTAGCCCAGCCTGCACCCTCTCCAATCGGGACCCCTCAGGAGATGTCCCTCTCACAATCCTGGACTGCTGCCTCCTAATCACTCACCTGCCTGCCTGCCTGGTCACCCTTAACTCCCCCCCCAACCGGCCTGATCACCCCTACCTGTCCCCCCTGACAGCATGGTCGCCCCTAACTGCCCCCTGCTGCTGGCCAGGTTGCCCCCAACTTCCCCCCCTGCCAGCCTAATCGCCCCCAACTGCCACTCCACCAGCCTAATCGCTCCCAACTGCCCCCCCTCTGCTGACCTGGTCACCTCCAACTGCACCCCCCGCCAGCCTGGTTACCCCTAACTGCCCCCCCGCCAGCCTGGTTGCCTCTTACTGCCCCCCGCCCCCCCCCCCCGCCGGCCTGGTTGCCCCCAACTGCAACCCCTCCCCCAACGGCCTAGTCACCCCACGCAGCCTGCTGTTCAGTCGTTTGGTCGTCCCTCACCAGCCCCCCTGCTGGCCTGGTCGCCCCACACAAGCCTGCTTGTTCAGTCATTTGGTCGTCCCTCACTAACCTCCCTGCCGGCCTGGCCGTAGGCAGCCATCTTGTGAGGGCGTGAGGATTAATTTGCATATTACCTCTTTATTATATAGGATAAAAATGAACCAACTGAAGCTTTTTGCAGCATAGGTAAATATCACGAACAAAATATTGATTAAAAAAGCCCAGATAGAGCCAGATAGAAAAGAATATCTGCTCTATGATTTTATATTTATAATGTTTCAAAGCAGGCAAATTGAAGTTCAGAGTTTAGAAATGCAGTTAGGTGATGACTCTATAAAGAAAAGTAAAGAAGTCATTGTTCTAAGAATCAAGACAGTAGTTACCTTGGTGACGGGTAGGGAGTGGTTTTGGATTGGGAAGAGGCCAGTTGAGGATATATGGAGAACTAGCAATGTTTTATTTTTTGACTTGATGCTCATCCTATATTGTAAAGAGGTCATATGCAAATTGACCCTCACTCCATCACACCATCACAAGATGGCTGCGCCCACAGCAGAGGTGGGGTTCCCACAATGAGCCATAACGAGTGATCAGAAGGGACTTGAGGCTGTGTGGTGCCAGGCAGGGGTGGGGGACCTGAGGCTGCACGCCCCCGCCTGGTGGGGCTTGATGGGGGACCTCCGGCTGCACCTGCCACCCAGCAGGGCTTGAAGGGGGGCCTGAGGCTATGCCCCCCACCCCAGTGCCAGGCTGGGGAACCTCAGACTGCACCCCCTGCCCCGGCACCGGGCCAGGGGATCTGAGGTTGCACCCCCCATCCAGTGGGGCTTGACGGGGATGGGGCCAGCCGGCTCTAGATCTCACCCAATGTGGGTGGGGCCAGCCAGCTCTGGATCTCACCCAATGGGGGTGGGGCCAGCCAAGTCTGGGTCTCACATGATTTTGAGGTGCATGTGGGTGGGCAGGGACTTGACTCTGGGTCCCACGGTGTGCCCCAGACTCTGACAGGAGGAAGATTTTCATATACATTTTACTAATTTTCTTTCATCTCTGACACCTCTATTATAGAGAAAGGGCAAATAGCAATATTAAAATATTTCCGCCCTAACTGGTTTGGCTCAGTGGAGAGAGCATCAGCCTGCGGACTCAAGGGTCCCAGGTTCGATTCCGGTCAAGGGCATGTACCTTGGTTGCGGGCACATCCCCAGTAGGGAGTGTGCAGGAGGCAACTGATCGATGTTTCTCTCTCATTGATGTTTCTAACTCTCTATCCCTCTCCCTTCCTCTCTCTAAAAAAATCAATAAAATATATTAAAAATATATATATATATTTCCTCTAATTAATTCCCTTTCAATGTGCACAAATTTCATGCATTGGGCCACGAGTTTATATCATAAAAGGCCTGCGGTCATGATGCTGTAATGGCGGAACGACCAAAGACTGGTCACCAGGAGGCTGTGTGCACGGTGAGGCGCACGTGGGTGGGTGGGGACTTGACTCTGGGTCCCGGGTCCCACGTCCTGCCCGGCGCTGCGGCAGTCAGTCTGGGTCCCACCGGAGTGGTGGGTCCTGGTTTTGGGTGATATTGCGCACTGGGCCTCTAGGTCTGTAACCATTAGTTAAACTGTGTGTTTGTTTTATGAATGTTTATATATGTGTAATACTTCACAATAAAAATGTTCTTAAGAATAAATAAAAGAAAAAATACAGAAAAAAGAATATAAAGACAGGCTGTAGAAAGAGAGCTGGGCTCAAATCCTGGCTCCTCCACTCCTTGGGCAGCTGTGTGACCTCCATCAGTTCCTTCACCTCTCTGGGCCTCAGGTCCCCTCTGTGCATGGGGACTGCCCGGAGCTGGGCTGTCAGAGAAAATGACAGTGTCACCGGGCATGTGGGCACACGCCACGTGCTCAACCTCATTGTCATTCTGGGCTTCCGAGCCTCTGACATTTCTGGGGATTCAGGTCTCGTGTGCCTCTAGTTTAGGCAAATATGATTCTGAGTGGGAAACGTCTTCCTTGCTGTTGCGCAACATGCAAATGGGGAACTGGAAAGCCCTTTCCACTTACGCACCCTGGGAGCCTGGTCTGGGGCTCCCGGCTCCTTACGGGCTGAGGGGGGGGGGCTCCCCCTTCCCCCCTGCATCCAGGGCCCCTCCAGTCCTCCCCGCCCCTGACAAATTGCTTCCGGAAGGCAATGCGGAGCCTGAGGAGGAGCTGGGAGAGGAGACACAGCCAGATGAGACCCTGCCGGAGGGACTCTGGGTCTGAGGACATGTTTCCAGAGGATCCGGTCTGCCTGGAGCCACTTTTGATCACTCTCTCTCTCTCTCTCTCTCTCTCTCTCTCTCTCTCTCCCTCCCTCCCTCCCTCAAAAAATGTCCAGTTTTCCAGGGCAGCCTTGGGCATTGGGACAACTTCCTTCAGGATCCTGGTTCTTCTTGTGGCCTTTGAGACGCAGATGTTGCAAATGGAGCCGCAGCAGCAGGTGCAGCAGCGGCAGATCCTCCTGGGGCCAAACAGGGGGAATGCCAGGCTCCACCGCCACTTCCCGGAAAGATCTAGATGGTTCCTGCTGTATTGACCTGTCTTGGAGGGAGACGTTGGAAAGTTCAATACTGTCTGAGCTGCTGTTTTGTGTTTTTTTTTTCACCTAAAAAACCTGGCGGGGAGAGTTTCCCCACATCGTCTCATGGAGAGACTCCCAACTTGCAGCTGTGCCTGGGAGCTCCCCTGACTCCCTCGGTCCTCACTCCCCTCCGCCCGCCTCTCACTCATGTCTCCTCCCCAGACCTCAGCCTCACTCTGGAGGAGGAACTATCCATTCGGAAGGCTGGACCATTGACGACTGTCTTGTTTCGACATGCCCACTACATACAAGATGCATGACAGCGATATCGTAAAAGCAAAAAAACAGAACTGAGCGGGAAGGTGCACACGGAGGTGGGGGAAGTGGGTGGGAAGGGGCCCTGAGGAGGAGGCCTGCCCCAGCCCCAGCCCCAGCCAGAGTCGTCCTCGCACCCTCCAGGCTTGTCAGCATCCGAAGGAGAACGGCTCTGGCAGCCGCTGGTCCAGCAGCAGGTGACTCAGGCGGACGGGGGACGGGGGACGAGCGTGGGCCCCTGCCTGCTGCCGTGGCACCCTCCACGCTTGCATGTGACATCACGTGGCCCAGCGTTTCCCAGCAACACACCAGGGGTGGGGGGGTCCTGCCTGAGTGTCCAGGAGGGGAAGGGACCCCCGTGGACATGACGGGGTGGTGGGCGCAGTGACCTGCTGTTCACGCCAATGCCACCAACTTGGCACCGCGCAGTGGACAGCAGGCCGCCGTCAGGTCAGGACTGAGGCCTCCGCTCCTAGCGGAGTGAGATGGGCCAGGCCTCTGCTTGCCCGGCCCCTCCGGCCGCCTGGCCGCACAGCCTGGGGGCTTCCATGGGCCCTGGGGGCTCCTTCCTCTCAGCACAGCCCTAAGTGGCCTTGGACATGTGTCCTTTCACAAGTCCCCAGGCCGTCTGTCATGCGTGGACACGGCTGGGCGAGAGGGCGCCCGCCAGACACACGCCCACCTGCGCCCAAAGCGGTGGTCCCTCCCTCTCTCCAGAGTTGCCTTCTCCCTGGGAGAGCAAGGCCCCACCTCGTGCCAGAGCCTCCTGGGGAGAAAGTGCAGAAAACTCGCAGGATGAGGCCCTCGGCCCTGGCACCACGGGGGCCTGAAAGGCGATCTGCTGTCTTTTCTAGATTTTCTGAGTCTAAAGGTCTTAGGAGCAGCTCCCTGCCGGGGATCCCCGAGACCACGTGGAGTCTGGAGGGCTGCTCCCTCCCCTCGCAGGCTTCCCTGGTGAGGAGAGTCACTTCTGGAGGAGGCCAGCGCCTCTGGTTGTGAAGCTGGGAAGGACAGGCCTGTTCGGGTGTGAGGGGGAGGGCGCGGCAAGCCTCCTTGCTTTCTTGACCTGGCGAAGCAGGGAGCCGACAAGGGGCCTCTGGGTCAGGAGGAAGATGAGAAGGTGGGGCAGAGGGTGAGGGGAGGAGGGGGGATGAGGAGCAGAGAGGAGAAGGGAAGGAGGGGAAGGGAGGAAAAGAGGAAGGAGAGGATAGAGAAAACCAGGGCGGGGACCCAGGGCCTCTGGGAAGGCACAGGGGATGCTGTCAGGAAGGAGGGGGGTCCCCAGACACCTTGTCAAGATCCGTCAGGGTGGCCCCTGGGGAGTGTTGGCCAGGATCTGCTCAGGCCTGGGACCAGGCCAGGTCCCCAGGGTGAGGCTGGGGAGGAGCAGAGCCAGAACAGAGAGTGAAACCTTTGACCTTGGGCCTGAGGAAGTGGTTTTGAGCCCAGTGAGAATTTTCACCCCCGAGCTTCCTAGCTGGGACTGGGTGGAAGCCAAAACTGTGAGAGAAGCGACTGCAGCGCCCACCTGGCCGCACGGCCGGAGCAGAGAGGAGGAAGTGGGCCCAGGCTGGGAGGGGGAGATGGTGGCATCGGTCTTTGAGCTCCAAACACTACAGAACCTCTGTGTAGCTTCTGGGTTTGGGGGAGTGGCTACGGCCTTTCAGCAGAGGTTTAATGAAAAGTTCTCTCTTTCTGAAAATATGAAAAGTGGTGTTACCATATGACCCAGCAATCCCACTTCTAGATATATATTCAGAAGAATTGAAGGCATGACCTCAAAGAAGTATCTGTGCAGCCATGTTCGTAGCAGCGTTACTTACAGTACCCAAGAGGGGGGAGGAACCAGTATCCACCAGCAGGTGGACAGATAAACAGAATGTGACGTATTCACACAATGAAACAGAATTCAGCCTTAAAGAGGAAGAAAATCTGGCCCTGACTGGTTTGGCTCAGTGGATAGACCTTCGGCCTGCAGACTCAAGGGTCCCAGGTTCGATTCCGGTCAGGGGCATGTACCGTGGTTGCGGGCACATCCCCAGTAGGGAGTGTGCAGGAGGCAGCTGAACGATGTTTCTCTCTCATCGATGTTTCTAACTCTCTATCCCTCTCCCTTCCTCTCTGTAAAAAATCAATAAAATATATTAAACAAAAAAAAAGGAAGGAAATCCATACCCCCGCTGCCACGTGGACGAAACTTGCGGACACTATGCTCATTCAAATAAGCTGAATGACAAGTTCTGTGTGACCCCACCTGTGTGAGCACCTCGGTGTCACTGTCACAGACACGGACCGCAGGAGGATGGCTGCAGGAGCCGGGAGCCGGGGGCACGGGGAGCTGCCTGGCGGGGACTGCGTCTGAGGCGTGCGAGATGAGACGTTCTGCAGCACAACAGTGTGAACGTACTTAACACGGCTGAACTGCACACTTAAAATGGGAAGACGGGAAACGCTACATTATGTGTATTGGATCACAACCTTTAAAAAAGTGATCTCAGGCTGTTTCTCATATCCACTGCACAGGAGTGGTCTTTCGTCAACAATGACCTGACTGGTATTGAGGCCCAGATTGTAAACAGTGTCCCCCCAGATTTGGCAGCAAGTCTGTGCAGTGACGTTTGCTGCTGGGAAGTCCCATGTCGTTCTTATTGCAGCCCCCTTGTGTGTGAACATTGGGGGCCTCCTCTCGGTCCCCGTGCGCGCTCACTTCACGCGCTCAGCTCTCTGCAGGCCTTCCATTCTGGACACTCGTAGAGCTTTTAAATCTGGGGGCTCATGCCTCTCGGTTCTGGAAACTTCCTTGTTTTTCTCTCTTTCAGGAACTCCTTTTAGTTGTGTGTTGTGTTTTCTGGACCAATACTCCATCTCCCTGTCCTTCTGTTCTACTTTCTAGGAGATTTCATAGCCTCATCTTCTAAGCATTCTACCAGTTTTACTAATTCCATTATTAACAATTTTATTTTCCAAGTATGTGTGTATATATATATATATATATATATATATATATATATGCATATTTGTATTGATTTCAGAGAGGAAGGGAGAGGAAACATCAATGATGAGAGAGAATCATTGATCGGCTGCCTCCTGCACGCCCCACACTGGGGATCGAACCCGCAACCCGGGCATGTGCCCTGGCTGGGAATAGAACCATGACCTCCTGGTTCATAGGTTTACGCTCAGCCACTGAGCCATGCAGGGTGGGCTCTCCCATTTTTTATTTTTGTTGTTGTTAATCCTCACCTGAGAATATTTTTCCACTGATTTTTAGAGAGCGTGGAAGGGAGAAAGACAGAGAGAGGGAAAGATCGATGTGAGAGAGACACAGAGATTGGTTGCCTCAGGCCAGAGCCTGCAACCGAGGTACAAGCCCTTGGCTAGAATTGAATCCAGGACCCTTCAGTCTGCAGGCCGATGCTCTATCCACTGAGCAAACCAGGTAGGGCTCCCATTTTTAAATGTCTTTGAACTTCCTTTTACTCATCCTGTTCTTATGTTGTGGATATTATATGTCACTAGAGGCCCGGCTTCGTTCAGAAGGTCATCCGGACGGTCGTCCTGCTGTTCGGCCTAATTAGCATATTAGCTCTTTATTAGACAGGATGTGGGGGAGAAGGTGTTGCCGCGATTGTCTTCTGCTTAACCCACCCCTCCAAAGAACAAAGCTTATAACTAAATAACAGAGGACAATTGCGGCAAAATTATCACGGCTCAGATTATCAATGAAGGTAGTCGATTGCTGACCCGGACTTGCGTTTGGAATTTAAAAGCTCCTCCCGGAGAGTGTCCTGTAACCTGAAGTCCGGCTGCCTGTCAGCATTCTCTGTGCAAACAGCCCTCCCACGGACAGGTTTCTACTGACAGTTACCGCACCGCTTTCCTCACGACGAGTCCCACAAGCCCCCACACTCACAGGAAGACAGGGCAGGGCTCTCCTGTCGGGAAAGGTCTCCTTTGGACCCATCACATCTCACTCTTGACCTCATGTTCCTGGTGGAGCATAGTAAGTGTTTTTGTTTCTGCAGCTTCAGGGGAGAAAGGGCAACTTTTCATCTCTCTGAGGTTTACTTTTATAGCAGTGGCTAATCAAGAAGATTTTCATTCTTAGGGCCAGACATTGGAATTTTATTAACACTACTAGTGGTCTGGTGCATGAAATTCGTGCACGGGGTGGGGGTATCCCTCAGCCCGGCCTGCACCCTCTCCAATCTGGGATCCCTGTGGGATAGGGCCTAAACCGGCACTCCGACATCCCTCTCACAATCCAGGACTGCTGGCTCCTAACCACTCACCTGCCTGCCTGCCTGATCACCCCTAACCACTCTGCTGCCAGCCTGATCAACCCCAACTGCCCTCCCCTACCTGCCTGATTGCCCCTAACTGCTTCTGCCTCAGCCCTGCCACCATGGCTTTGTCCAGAAGGATGTTCAGAAGATCTCCCGGTCTAATTAGCATATTTCCCTTTTATTAGTATAGATCAGTGATGGTGAATCTTTTGAGCTCGGCGTGTCAGCATTTTGAAAAACCCTAACTTAACTCTGGTGCTGTGTCACATATAGAAATTTTTTGATATTTACAACCATAGTAAAACAAAGATTTATATTTTTGATATTTATTTTATATATTTAAATGCCATTTAACAAAGAAAAATCAACCAAAAACATGAGTTCATGTGTCACCTCTCACATGCATGTCATAGGTTCGCCATTACTGGTATAGATAAGAAAGAACAGGCCAGAGGAGGCCAAGTTCTAGAACTAGCAAAAATATACAATTATTGAATATTTCCATTATTTAGCCATACTGGAATCTAGAACATTTGGAGCTTTTTTCATGCCATAGTTTGAGGTACAAAATACCTTCCTAAAAGATGAAGTTCCTGTTTCTCATTCTCATTGTACGTGTGTGTGGCGGGGGGGGGGGGGGGGGGGGGGGAGGCGGGGAGGTGATTTTCAAGAAAAAGAAATGGGGAAGAAGATGCCTCTACTCCACCTTCTTGAAAAGGTAGATTTGGAGCATTTTTCTAAATTGTATTGTACTTCTCAGCATAGGGCCTTTGCATATGCCAGTCCCTCTGCCTGGAATGCACCCCACTTCCTTGCCTGGATAACTGTGGGGGGAACCCTGTCCTCACAGAGAATTTCCCCTCAGACCAAGTAACTCCCTGCAACACGGAGTGGGTGTCCTACAGTTCTACTCCATCCTGACACTGTCTACCTACAGACAGCATCAGATGCCACAGGTTAAGGGCTCAGTCCCACAAGACTGCCTCTCTCTCTCTCTCTCTCTCTCTCTCTCTCTCTCTCTCTCTCTCACACACACACACACACACACACACACACACACACACACACACACACTTCAGATGCCAGTTGCAAACCCAGGTTATTACCTGTGCTTCTGACCAACCGCCTATTACAATTCGCAGGCCTCAATGAGCCCTCCTTTGGTTCAGTTAATTTGCTAAAGCAGCTCATAGAACTCAGGGAAATACGTTCTTACATTTGCCAGTCTGTGAAAGAACATGATAAAGGATACAGATGAACACCCAGGGGAAGAGACCCTAGGTGAGGTCTGAGAGGGTCCTGAGTGTAGGAACTTCTGTCCCTGGAGTTGGGGTGTGTCACCCTCCCAGTATGTGGGTGTGTTTGCCCACCTGAAGGTCTCTGAAGCCTGGACTATTGGGGTTTTAGGGAGGCTTCCTCACATAGGCATGGCCAATTATTAACTCTGTTTCCAGTCCCTTTCCCCTCTCTGTTGAAGTGGGGGTGGGGAGAAGGGGCGGGTAGGGAGCTGAGGATTCCAAGCTTCTGATCTTGGCTTGTTGAGTCCCCATCCAGGAGCTCACCCAGAGTCACCTCAATAGAACAAAAGATGCTTCTAGTGCTCTTATCACTTAGAAAATTACAAGTGTCTTACTTTTTATTTATTTATTTTTTAGAGAGGAAGGGAGAGGGCAAGAGAGATAGAAACACCAATGATAAGAGAGAATCACTGATCAGCTGCCTCCTGCACACCCCACATTGGGGATTGAGCCCCCAACCCGGGCATATGCCCTGACTAAGAATGGAACCGAGACCTCCTGGTTCATGGGTCGATGCTCAACCACTGAGCCACGCTGGCTGGGCTACAAGTGTTTTTATTCACTTATTTATTAGAAGCCGTTGCATGAAGATTCACGCAATAGGCCTTCCTTCCCCTGGCTGCTGGCACCGGTTTTCCTCTGGCACCTGGGACGCAGGCCTTTGGTCTGGCCGCAGCGGAGAAGCCAAGCCTCTTCAGTCTTCAGTATTCAGTCTTCAGTCTTTGCTCCGTGCCTGCGTATGCAAATTAACCATCATCTTTGTTGGGTTAATTTGCATAGTCACTCTGATTGGCTGGTGGGTGTAGTGGAGTGACACCAATTTGCATGTTTCTCTTTTATTAGTGTAGATTGTTTAAATACATTTTTATTGATTTCAGAGAGGAAGGGAGAGGGAGAGAGAGAGATAGAAACACCAATGTTGAGAGAGAATCATTGATCAGCTGCCTCCTGCATGCTCCACACTAGGGATTGAGCTCGCTACCCGGGCATGTGCCCTGACTGGGAATTGAAACGTGACCTCCTGGTTCATAGGTTAACACTCAACCTCTGAGCCAAGCCAGCTGGGCTGGGCTACAAGTGTTTTAGAAGCTCTGTGCCAAGAACTGGGTCCAGAGGCCAATTCACACACACACACACACACACACACACACACACATTTTAATCTCACAGTAACTTTTTCATCCATGTAAGCATCACATCCTCAAGAAGACTTCCCTGAACCACACCCACCTTCAGATAGAATATGGTCCCTTATTACACCCTTACACTGTATGGACCACGAACCACTTCTCTATAGCCCTCCTCACACTATGATGCTACGTTTATTTGTGATTTCTTAACTTCTCTTCCCCAGTAGGCTAGATGCTCCATGAGGAACTTATTTCCTCAGAGCCTGGAGTTTGTTGAATGATGATGGCAGGATTCTGGGATGTGGCACTTGTCATTCAACGTGAGAGTCCAGGAGAGACGCTTCAGTGCCACACCTGCCTCCAACAATGTTTGAGCAGCAGCAACAGTGCCACCACCTCTTAGCCTCAGTTTCCCCAGCTGCAATGAAAAGGGATGGAAGGACAAGCTCAAAGGGCCCTCCTCCAGCCCCAAGGCCCTGTCCCACAACACATCTGCCCTGATGTCTCTGTCCCCCCTGCTGGGTCTGTCTCATCCATCCCCGGCCTGGGCATTGCACAGACTTGAATTCTCACACGTGGGGAGGAGATGGGAAGACCTGGGGGCCTGAGAGGGGAACTTGGCTCACCAGGTACTGTGCTTGTTTCATGAACACCCTGTGATGCAGGTTATCTCGTTTTTTCCACTTTACAGATGGGGACACTGCCACCTGGAAAAGGCAGTGCACCCAAGTCCAGCAGCCAGGAAGAGGCTGAATCAGGCAGGGCCCCAGGTTCAAACCACCCCTCTGCGCTGCCCCACCAGGAAGCCCCGGGGCAAGTTCCCTTTCTCAGTGGCCTCTCTGCCTTCCGCACAGGAACTCCCTGTCTCCTACTTCCCCTAAGGGCTTGGGAGTCTTGTAGAAACGTGACTTTGGTTTGGTGGTGTCACTGGGTTCGAGACACAGCCTCTGGACTCAGGCGTCTCCTTCCTTCCAGCTGGGAAGGACACAGCCCTGTCACCCATTGGGGAAGGGAGTGGGGAGGTTGGGGGACGGGGGGAGGCGAGTCAAAGAGCTACATGACGCATTGCAGTTCAAGGCCGTCCATATTCTGGCCCACTGTGGGGTGGCTAGGACCCATGGTCAGCATAGCAGCCTGCCCGCCGGCACTCCGGCGGGGAAAACCCAGTGGATGAGGGTTACTCAACCAGACCCTCCTTCTGCATCCCGGACGCCAGGGAAGGCCGCCCAGAGGTAGTGATGAGCTAACCGAGAGTGAGCTGGAAACAAGGGGGAGGGCAGCAGGGAGAACACACATTGAGGAACTAAAAGAAGTTTCAAGTGGGAGCCACGCTGGAGGCCCCAGCAGGGACTGAGAGCTGGCCCCGAGCCCCAGGAAGCTCGGCCTTTGACCCAAAGGCTTTGGGATGAGCCCTGGTTGACGTAGCGTGAAATCCATTTTTGGCAGGACTCCGCTGCAGGCGTGGCAGAGGACTTGGAAGGCAGGGAGGGGCGCTTATGAGGCCGGGGCTATGCTCGGGGGGGACAGCAGGGAAGCCCAGCCTGGAGTGGTGGGCACATGGAGAGGCATTTAGGAGGCAGAATGGAAAGTGAGGGATGGAGCCATGGAGTCTGGGTTCAGGTGCCCATCTGGGGCAGGGCGGCCTCAGCTCTGGTCAGTCTTGGGGGGCGGGTGGTTGGGACCACTGGGACAAGGAGGCAGTGTGCCAGCCAGTGCCAGGCTTGTCCCGAGGCCCTGCTGTGTCCTGCTGATGGTAACAGAGTGCCTGGGCTTCCTATGGTGACCACCCACGTCAGCCCCGGTTCTGAGCGTTCCCAGAATAATGGGCCCGAGACCCAGGGCCAGGCTGCCCCTCCACCTCCAGAGCTGCAGCTGGCTGGCTGGGTGCCCGCACAGCCTCCCCTCTGCTCTCTCAAGAAGCCGGGGCAGTGACTTATTAGGAGAGAAAGGAGATCTCTGTCCCAGCGTGTGATTGGAGCCCCTGGGGGCTCCGGGGGGCAAGGCCAGCCCTCAGGTAGAAGTCTTCAGGCGCCCCCTCTCGGCCAAGGCTTCGGTAGCACTGCAGGTCCACCTTCCAAGCCCGCGTCTGCAGGCGAACCGTGAGCTGCAGGGGTGCTGCATACAGCTGCCCGCTGGCACCGCCCCCACGGCTCACAGCATGGGGTGCCTCACACTCAGCCCCTCCCAGCGACCTCCCCTCCCGCTCCCCCTCTGCAGGGAACGGCCCCTCTGAACACCAACAGCCCCGGCCAGGGACCCCGGGGGCGTCTTCTTCTGCCGGGAGCCGGTCCATGCTTGCTGTTTCAAGGGACCTGGCATATATGGCATACTTTTCTTAAAATGTTTGCTCACCTTCTTGGCGCTGTGTTTTAACCAAGGTCACCTCTGAGAAAGGTTGTTTCCCCAGGTAGGGATTTTCCCCTGAAGTTAGGGAGGGAATAAAACCTCTTAACTAAGTGCCAGGCAGGTAGTAAATCACTTTAACTATGAACAATCATGCTTAAGCTACATAATCTTTACTCCCTGGAATGGAGATAAGAAATGCCCTAACCTTTGGAATAGAGATTGATAGGATTGGAATCAACTGGTATAAATACAGATGCAACAAGACAACAACAGACAGAATTCAGAAGACAGAACCTACACGGAGCCTGGAGACAGAAGAACTTCGCTGGAGAGAACATGGCAATAGATCCTGGACTGAACCTGACTATAGAACATGGCAAGAGAACCTGACTAGAACCTGGTGACTGAACCTGGCTGGAGATCTGAAGCAGAACCTCTCTGGAGATCCAGACCAGATCTTGGCTGGAGATCCTGGCTAGGCTGCTGATCAACTGAACGCTGTCTCCGTGTCATTCCTTCTTCGCCGACTCCGTCTACGCCTTTGGGAACCCCTGGACCCGCTGGGGTTGGACCCCGGCATTCTTCCTTCTCCCCGGACTCTGCCAGGGAGGCTTTTCTCTTTCCCACTTGAAGGCTGTGAGGGAAGGAGCCACGCTGACATCTGGGGGCGGAAGCCGAGCCCAGGGACAGGGTGGGAGTGTGCCTTGAGGGCTGGAGGACCAAGCAGACCTGGGGGCGCTGCAGGAGCTGAGTGAGGGGAGAGAGGGAGGCGGGGAGCGAGGGAGGGGTGCAGGTACGACGTAAACTGCTCTTACTCTGGAGAAAATGAGGGGCCTCTGGAGTATTCTGGTCAGAGCAGTGGCTAGGACTGGCTGGGGTCATTAGCAGGCATGTGTTTTGTGTTGTTTTTTTATATATATTTTCATTGATTTCAGAGAGGAGGGGAGAGGGGGGAGAGAGAAACGTGAATGATGAGAGAACCATTGATCTGCACGCCCCCCACTGGGGAGGGCACAGTTTGAACGGAGTGTCGGCAGGCTGGGGTGGGTTTCAGAGTGAGTGGAGGAGGCGCTGGAGACGGCGAGGTGCCGCAGAGAAAGGCGGGGAAGCTGAGGTCGCCGATGGGGAAGTGGAGTCAACAGATGGTTTTTGTTTGTTTGTAACCAGAGATAAGACAGAAGGAGTAGGAAGTAGAGGGGAAATCAGAAAGAGACAAAATGCAGTTTCTCACAGACCCGAGCCAGGAGCTCCCGCGCTGTTCACCGCCCGAGCGCCAGCCGCGCTGGGACCCTGCTTCACGCTTGCCGGCTGCGACCTGGGTCGCGGCGCGCTCTCTGAGCCTCAGGTTCCGCAGGTGTGAAATGGGAGACCCCCCCCCCCCATCAGGGCCCTGCGGACAAGCAGGGGATAATGCACAGAAAGGGCGGGCGGGTGCGCACAGGGAGCGACCTTCTCTTCTGTGCCCTTCATCTCTCCCCTCACAGCCCCGCCCCAGGCTTCACGCCGTTACCATAGCGACTCCATAGATGGGAGCAGGGCCCCTCCTGCTGGCTGACGCTGGACTGCACCTCGCCCCTGTTCAGAGGTGGAACTTCCAAATCCAGTTCAATTCCCCGCCACCTTCCCCCCCGCCCCCGGCAATGATTTCATTCCGCAGCAGATGTCATCCAAAATCAGTAGCGAGCACTCCAGAGCCTTCCCACCTCCCATCATACACTGAGCGAGATGTTAACCCACCCGCCCCGCTTGGTCCTGCAGCTGCCCCAGCTCGGAATGGGCTCCCTCCACCACTTGGAAACACAAGTCCCCCCTCTGAGGCTTTCTGTGAGCTCTCCCCTTAACCACCCTTACCCCCTGCAGACTGAACTGCTGGAACGTTCTCTTCCATAGTCTCTTCACATCTGTACTTACCTCTAGATTTGCTAGAACACCTGCCTCACCAGAGGTCAGGTATTGCCTTATTTATCAGCTGCCAGAGGGATTTTATAACTGAATCTCCCCCACTGTGGGTGAGGGGTGAGGGTGTGTGTGACGTTTGTGTCTCTGGATTATCCAATATTTTTACATTTTTATTTATTTTTTAGTAAAGAAAGAAGTCTGCCTGGCAGGCATGGCTTAGTGGTTGAGCATGGGCCTATAAACCAGGAGGTCGGGGTTGGATTCTCAGTCAGGGCACATGCCCAGGTTGTGGGCTTGATCGCAAGTGTGGGGCGTGCAGGAGGCAGCCATCTCTCTCATCATTGATGTTCCTCTCTCTCCCTTCCTCTCTGAAACCAATAAAAAATATTTTTAAAAAAGCAAAAGGAAATCCTTCAGGGCCTCCTGTTACTTTCAAATTCCCTAGCAAAGCTTCCAGGGTGGGACCTGGCCTCTGCCTGTCTGATTCCTCCCTCCTCCTTGCCCGCCTTCCACTAAAGCTCCCAGCTCGACAGCATTGTAAGTGGCAGGTGCCTCTCAAACAGGCCTCCCATGTTCAGCCCTGCTTAGTTGACACGAGTTCCCACTGCCATGGTTTGCTCACATGCAAAATGAAGGATCCAGACAGACAGGATTTCACAAATCCTTCTGACTCTAAATTTCTCATTTACGGATAATGGTTAGCATATCATAGGCAACTGTCACCCAACAGCGAATCCTGAGCGGGGATCTCCTAGAGAAGGGGCTCCAGGGGATTTGCCCCTCTACCACCCTGGGCAGGGGAACATGGCTGTCCTCTCCCTGCTTTACACATGGCCCATTACACACAGGACCTTGGGGAACCCATGGTCACTTCTCATCGAGGGTGGACTGTGTCCTAGGATGGGGCGGGGCTATGTCTTCAACAGAAAGATGCTCACCCCAGTGGTGAGTGATAATCATGTTAATCCTTGTGGTGAACAGGAGGGGCTTATCTATTCATGGTCAGTGTCTAGAGCTGCATTAAGCCTGTGAGGCAGCTGAGCCCCCTCCTGCAGTGCTCATCTTTGAGGGACACTAAAACATGATCGGAAGAAATCAGAAAAATAGTGCCAGGCAAGCCAGGTTTCTGCGCCTACAAGCCTCCGTTCATCACGTAACTACCAAATTCAAGCACTCCTGCTGCCACGAATGTAAACTGGGCCTTTGAAGGAAAAAGATAATAGCTTTGCAGGCTGGGATAGTCTGTTGGGCCTTGAGACACAAATGCGAGTTTCACTCTGCAACTCAAATGCCAGAGCCAAATAGTACAGGGCATGATCTCTCTCACCAATGACTTATTTTACTATGCGAACTAAAGCTAAATCCTTTAATATACCATAATGATAAGTAGGAGCTTATCATTTGGAAAAAAATCAACTTTAAAAACAAATGCCTAACTACAAATGAATATAACCCCAGCCTGCTGAGAGCATTCCACATGTGGGCCACACACACCCTTCACCAACTCATCCTGGAGGCTGTGTAAACCTGTGCTCGGGACTCAGGCTAGTTTCAATCCGGACTTCACTACAGTGGGATCCTGAGTTTCTTTTGTCTCGGCCAGTTTCCTCACCTGTAAAATGGGGACAAAAGCAGTGCTCCTCGTAGGGCTACGTGAATTAGACGACAGGCCGTGAATGGCTGGCGGGGTAGGTAGGGGCTCCATGTGTGTCTAATGGTCATCTTTGCTATGAGATGAGGGGAAAGTGCTCTCCTAAGATGAGGACACTCGTTTTTACAGAGGCTGATGAGGTCCGCTTCCTGTAAACTTGTGATTTTATAGACTCTCTCTGTTATCAGGCTGCTCCTGCTGCAAGTCCACACTCTCGACGACCCAAGGGATCTGGAACTCAGCTGGCAGCAGCATCACAAAGCCACCTATAATTCTCACCACACACCAAGTGCACTTCCTGAAATGAGGCTCCCGTATTGAATGGACACATCCATTCAATCCCAACTCTGGCTGAAATCCCTTCTAACCCTCCTCAACTTCAGCACCTGAGCTGCAGCTGTAGCCAGAGGGCGGATGACCAAGTTTAAGCCATGCCCACTCCAGGCCGAGTGCCCCAAAGCCCAATCTTTTGTCACATCTGTGGTTCTGCCTCCTGATGAAGGGCGACTGGCATCTCTCAACCCACTTGGCTCCATGAGGCTTCACTCTGGGGACCAGTATCTCTAGTTAGTTTCTACATTCATTAGGGGGCGTTCTCATTCGTGGTAATAAAATGGGGACAGGCACCACCTCCCAAGCCCGACAGCACACCCTGGGCAACATTTCCTACTGTCAGCGGGAATCCGTGCGGCGACCGAACCACAACTGCACCGGATGTCAAAAGTCACGTTTAATTTACAATGTAATAAAGGTTACAGGTAAAAAGCTACACATAAAGCGTGAAAAGGCCTATTACACAAATGTACAAATCTCTATACAAAGCTTTTATCGATGTTTCCTACCTTCGTCTCCTATGTTCATTAGCCAGATCTCATCTTAGAGCTTCAGATAACAAGAGCTCTCACAGGGGGGAAGCGCCTCCAAACCGACATCTGAAATGTCTTCTTAGAGACATCAGTTACTTGCAAAGTGAAATCTTTTCCTTTTTAATTGAAATTGTTCTAACTGGTCAAATGCTTTAAAAATTGCCTTCATAACACACTTGAAAAGGAAAGCCTTGGAGAGTACAGTACTCTGGAATCAAATGAGAAACTTCAGCAAGTAGAGAGTACTCAGGTTTGACAAGAAAAAACAGGTAAAGTTCAAACAAAGTAATAAGTTTAAAACTATCAACCTGTGTCTATGGCATTCACTGGTCACAGACCACAATCAAAATATTCTCATTCCAACGGAAAGGACAAAAGAGAAAAGCCTAACTACTGGACCTCAAAACCACTGACCCAGAAAAACATTATTTAAACTTTAGCTTAACTAAGGAATTTTAACCCTCTTTTTTATCAACCTCAGATCCATGGCAACCCTTTTGCTATGTGGAACTTATAGGGATAGTAAATATAAATTAGGCTGCTGGACCCATAAGGCTGGTGATTCCACCATCACCTCTCCAGCTCTGAATTCGACTCTTTGGGCCTGGAGTCTCTCCACAGGGTACATGACTTAAAATAAAAATAACCCTGGAAAGAGGGAAGAAAGAAAAAGGAGGTCATGGAAGGCCTGGGAGGCTCCAGGGCACCAATTTAAAATGACGTATGAAACGTTCTTCTACACTGAAGTGTTCTGAAGAGCAGTCTTTACGGGACATTTCAACCCCACCCCCAGTTTTGGTATTAGATGTTTAGGACCCCGGGAGACGTTCTGAAAGACGATACTGCACACATGGAAAATTTTCCTCCCAAGTTCATCAGCTCCCCCATCACCCTTCCACCCAATTCCCACCCAACCCCACCCCTTTTCCATGACCAAAAATATCAAATCAGTAAGGAAGGCGTGGGCTTCTTGCCCGGCCAAGCTTCTTTTGCATATTTCTTCTTCTTGGGTTCGTTAACAGCTTCGGGGATGTAGACTGCAGGGTTTGGTGTAGGATTCATGTTCACTGCTGATGGCACAACAGGAGTCAAGTCCACGTCAGGGGCGAGGTTCGGGTATGGCATGGGCAAACCACCGATGAGTGCTGTCCCGTGGATGCCATGCGGCTGGGAGCCAGCTTCACTGTGTGTGGGGGGCAGGCCCCCGTAGAGTCCTCCACTGAAGGCAAAGTTCTGCATGCGCCTGCTCCCCGATTCTTCCAAGCCCAGGGAGCCAGGGCCTTCCATCCGCTTCTTCTGTGGTTTACAAGGAACCGAGCAGACAAGAGGTGAGGCACATGGGTGGTGCTCATTAGCCTTTTCTATTCCAGCCCTAAACACTGGGGAAAGCCCCTAAACCTCTAGCTTATTTTGTGTCCCAAACAAACCTATTTCCCAGTCTTGAAATCTCAGTGATTAAAGAGATTTTACAGTGGTCCTCTAATGTGATGGGTCCACATAAAGTATTTACCATCCCAAGTCACACTGAGAAAAATGAGGATAGTGTGTGAGCATTTTATAAAATAACCTTATCCAGTTTCAGTGACTATCCTTAGCGTGTCATACGTCTCCCTCTCTTTTTTTGGTGTTAAAATGCCCTTTAAGGAAATAGGTGATAATGGGTGGTAGTAGGTATTTAAATTTGGAGGGGGGAGCAGAAGTTAGTATTTATCTTCATGTTGGGCACCAAATGTCTCAACATTCATCTCAGAGCAAAACAAATCTGAAGTGAATGAAAGAAATTTACTGGTTGCCTGGGGCTGGGAGTGGGCGGGTACTGACAGCAGAGGGACATAAAGGAATTTTCTGGGTGATGGAAATCTTTTATATGTTGATTATAATGGTGATGACTCAGGGGTACACATTTGACAAAACTCAAACTGTACACTTGCCATGTGTGCATTTTACTGTATGTAAATTATATCATAATAAATCTGATATAAAAGTAAAAATATCTTCTGGTTTTGTACTTTAATGACAACAGAACATTCCAAAAGAGAACAGAGCTCAGGGGGAAATGTGACATGAGCTCTATGGAGTTGCACAGGAAAACTTCACCTTGTACGTTTCACAAGAGTCTAAAGAAAGTTCATGAAAGATCCCCTCACTTGTCTACTCCTTTTGAGTTAAAGACTAACCAGGAATTTGACACATCAACCTCGTCTAATATATTCTAAAGACTTTTAAAAAATAAAACTCTATCATTGCAAGTACATAAAAATATAATTGATTTTTGTGCATTGAAAACAAACAAAAACTCTATAGTATCTCTGACCAGCATCTTCCAATTTCTTTTTTTTAAATATATTTTTATTGATTTCAGAGAGGAAGGGAGAGGAAGAGAGAGAGATAGAAACATCAATGCTGAGAGAGAATCACTGACCAGCTGCCTCCTGCACCCTCCTTACTGGGGATCGAGCCTGCAATCTGGGCATGTGCCCTTGACTGGAACTGAACCTGGGACCCTTCAGTCTGCAGGCTGATGCTCTATCCACTGAGCCAAACCATCTAGGGCCCAATTACTTTTTTAATACCTCTATGTACAGAGATCCCAATATTTAAAGGACTATTTATTCCTAGCTGTCAGGTAGTTCCTCCACATGTTTAGCAATTAGAACATCTTTGTAACTTCCATCTCTTGGTTCTTCAACATACCTGGTCTTTATAAACCTAATCCAGATTTGGGCTGGCTTTTCTATCTGTGCCACTCCCAGGCACAAAAAATAAAGGCACAGCAAAAGGCAGCAGTGCCATGCAGAAATACAACAACGCCTTTCTTGCCTAATAGCTAACTCTGAGTGAAAAGGGAAAGGCTAAAGAAACGTGGGCCTCTCTGCAGCCTGCTGGCGGTAGATTTACATTGCACCATAATTTACATACAGCATCAAGCTGGCTGGTCACCTGCAGCCTTATTATGGGCTCCAGAATCCTCTAGACACAGATGGAGTAAAAGTATGACCACAGGGTAAAAAAATGGAAGAGGAGCAAAGAATATGTTTTAAAATTAAGTACACCTAACCTATTTATAAAAGAGTGGGTTTTTAAACCAGACTATATGAAATGGCATTTCAAATATTGTTACAATGTGCTTCCTACCTTTACTGGGACCACTGCAGTCTGTACCATGTTCCGGAAGCGTCCAACTGAGGGATCCACATCCTCTGCAAAAAGACATGAGGGAAGGATTAGTTTGGTATTCTCCTGTGAGGGTTAAGGGAAGAGGGCTCACTACAAACAAAGCAATCACAACTCACATTAAAACAATAAAATACAGCTAACACGTCAACTGTTTCTATGTGCTGGGCACTGTGTTAAATCCTCACAACAAGCCTATGAGGTGAAAGCATGACTACAGTCAACATTTTTTTTTTTAATTTTTATTTTTTTAATATTTTTATTTTGATTTCAGAGAGGAAGGGAGAGGGGGAGACAGAAACATCAATGATGATAGAGAATCATTGATTGACTGCCTCCTACACCCCCTGCTGGGGATCTGAGACTGCAACCCAGGCATGTGCCCTTGACTGGAATCGAACCCAGGACCCTTCAGTCCCCAGGCCAATGCTCTATCCACTCAGTCAAACCAGCTAGGGTTACAATATACATGTAATAGACAAGAAAACACCTCAGGCTAAGAGGAGTCAAGTGATGGGCCTAGTCACCCTATGGAAGAGTGGAGGAGCCAGGATTTAGTCCAAGTATTCAGAAGTAGGACTGGACCACTGTGCTGTGCTGCCTTCCCCGAGTTCTTTTGCATTCCGTATACTTCCCTTTTTTGAGGGAGAAACAAAGGAGTACCTATTAGTAATCCCATGATAGTGACAAAACAATGACATGTCAAGAGGTCACACACCACCTATCTTGGTAATGCCCACTCATTAGCAAATAACAGAATTAGGATTCAGATCCAGGGCTTCCAACTTCACTTGGCCTTTTGACCTGAACAACTGTATACAATCAAGACTTTTACTGCCATGGCCGGTGTGCTCAGTAGAGTATCAGCCTGCCTACTGAAGGGTCATGGGTTCGATTCCCCATCAAGGGCACAGATTTGGGTTGCAGGTTCCATCCCAGGCCTGGTCATGGTGCATGCGGGAGGCAATCCATCAATGTGTCTGTCTCACACTGATGTTTCTCTCTCTCTCTCCTTCTCTCCTTTCTTCCCTCCCTCCCTTCCACTCTCTCTAGAAATCAATGGGAAAAATATCCCTGGTAAGGATTAACAAAAATAAATAAAATTATATATATATGAAAAAAAAAAAGACTTTTACTAAAGGATCTGAAGCCCTCGTCCAGGCAGAGTGGGAGGGCAGCACCCTTTTCACAGCTTACACACATTGTTATACCCTACAACTTCTAGCTTCACTCACTCTGCAGGGAGGAAGAGATAAGACCACGTAAGGGACATGTTTGCAGTCAGTCCACTCTCTTGTGCCTCATTTATTAGACATCAGGCATGGAAATAAGAGCAAGATACTGCACTGCCTTTAAAGAGTTCACACCGTAAAGCCAGATAGGCTAGAGCACACTGGAGGTGCTTCAAGACAGGTAGCAGAGCTGCTCTGTCGCACAGAGAGGATGGCTGCGCTGGGCCGCCTAGGATGAGCAGTTTTCTCGCTGAAGGCTGTGTGTATGGAGACAGGCAGGCTGACTTGTTAGCATTACTACAGAAAACGACTCCAAGTCCCCTTCATCTTAATGTAGTGACAGGAAAGGAATTATTTCCCTAACTGATGTTGTACATCTTATTTTAAATGCATTGAGGGAGCTTGCTATTTTAAAGATGAGCACTCGTATGAATTCCTTTGGAAAATAAAGATTCCCTATTTAATCTGAATAATTACACCTGGTTGATTTAAGTCTGACTTTTCCCTTTAGGATGCCTTTAAAGAATATGCCCTGGTATATTCATTGATTAACCAATCTTTGTTCAATGAATGAACGAACAAATGGCTTCTACATGGAAGAAGAAAGAGGAAAGATAACCAGACTCAGGAAGGAGACAAGGTCTCTAAAAAAGGCAACCTGATCCTTCCTCACCCCCATAAGAGCCCTGTTCTCATCTCCCTTCAGCAAGGAAAGCTGAACGAGGCGCACAAGCAACTGGATGGAGCCTGACAGGAGTGGCTACTGGGGGATGCACCCCATGCGTGCACTAGGCCTGTAGAGGGGAGAGACTAAGCCTCTCTGGGGGACCCTGTCCTGTGTTGGCTGATGGTCAGGCCCTCTCCTCCTTTCCTCATTCTAGTCGTAGAGAATACGCATGTTCTAGGAGAGCCTTGCTCCTGGAAGATCTACCAACAGATTCCTTACGAAGTCTACTTCTAGTTTAGGAAAGATGCACAGGTGGAAGGCAAAAGTTGTGGCAGATAATGATGGGGATAATGGCTAACATTTATCAAGAGCTTACAAATCCCAAGTACTGATATGAAGTGCTTTTACAAATGTTAATCATTTATTCTCCTCACCAATTCTGTGAGGCCAGTAGTCTTTTTTAAAAAAATATATTTTATTGATTTTTCACAGAGAGGAAGGGAGAGGGATAGAGAGCCAGAAACATTGATGAGAGAGAAACATCTATCAGCTGCCTCCTGCACATCCCAAACTGGGGATGTGCCCGCAACCAAGGTACATGCCCTTGACCGGAATCGAACCCGGGACCCTTCAGTCCGCAGGCCGACAATCTATCCACTGAGCCAAACCGGTCAGGGCAGGCCAGCAGTCTTTTAAGTCACTTGGCCAAGGTCATACAACTACTAAGAGGGGAGGTGGATTTCAAACCCAGGCCCTCTGACCACTATGCTATACTCTGCCTGAATACAGCACCTTAATAAAGCTCTGGGGCAATAATTTTCCAGGAGAAAAACAAAGCAGATCAGACACTGAATCCTGAGAGAGACTTAGTGTCTAGTCCAGTAATTTCCAAGTTATTGGCTGTTCATCAGTACAATAAGAGCTTGTTTGAAGCTACAAATTTTTAGGTTCAACCTCTAGAAACTTACTCAAGAGGTTCCAGGGCCCAGAAATAAGTTTCCTCGATTGGTTATCCAGCCCCTGCCTAAAAATTCCCCTCGGGCATTCACTACTTCTAGGAGTAATCCTTTCCACTTCACACACCATCAGAAAGTAAACTTGTCACTAGAATGAATGCCTCAATCTCTTTCAGAGGAATCCTTTTAATTCTTCTAAATATAAAGATTCATTGTTGCTTTTTACGCTGAGTCAAATACTTGCTACTCACTAGCTCTGGTTTTGCCCACTGTTCCCTTCTAAGGTTAGTCCTGCAAATACCTGACCACAGTGGTCATGCCCCCTCCAATCTGCTCTCCCTCCTGCATGGTTCCCCACGTTCCCAGCATGCAGGGCACTGTTTTCTGTATATATGAATCTCCTCCTCCCTCAGGACTACATCACATTTGATGGTTAGGGCCATGCTCGTATTTAGTAACATATGGATGAGTTATGCTCAGAACAGTGATGGTGAACCTTTTGAGCTCGGTGTGCCAGCATTTTAAAAAACCCTAACTTAACACTGGTGCTGTGTCACATATAGAAATTTTTTGATATTTGCAACCATAGTAAAACAAAGACTGATATTTTTGATATTTATTTTATATATTTAAATACCATTTAACAAAGAAAAATCAACCAAAAAAATGAGTTCGTGTGTCACCTCTGACACGCGTGTCATAAGTTCGCCATCACTGGCTCAGAACACAGACCAGTGGGGTTACTGTCCCCAATTCTCCTATTAATGAATCTTACACTCCACTTGATTAGTTTTCACATACTCCTAATGACTAAAACTATATTTTCTTTCTTCCTTTTTTTTTTTTTTTTATCCTCACCTAAGGATATTTTTCCATTGGTTTTTAGAGAGAGTAGAAGAGAAGGGGAAAGACAGAGAGAAATACTGATGTGAGAGAAACACATGAATTGGTTGTCTCCTGCATGAGCCCTGACCAGGGCTGGGGCCGGGGAGGACCTGCAACCGAGGTATGTACCCTTGACCTTAATCAAACCTGGGACCCTTGGGTCTACATAAAACTTCATTTTCAATTAACTAAAATCCTTTGACCTTTTTTTTTTCATGCTGGAGCAGACCATCTCCATTTAAATAATTGATATTTTGAACCTAAATGCAGGACTTGAAAGTAATTCTCACTGCATTTTACTTTGGAAATTAAAAGCAACTTGTTAGTCTGGGATCCTTGTTTCTTCTATCCATTGAGATTTATTTTCAAACAAGGTTTTTTTAAATCCCAATTCCATCTTCACTGTATAACTATACCTCCCAGCTCTATGTCATCCATCCACCAGAGTACTTAAGATACAACACAGGCCCAATAAATAAATGTTGAATGATGGAAGAAATTGGTAAAGTTAGTGGCCTTCCCATAATACAATGCTCTTATCTTACTGACATTTCCATTCAAACTATAAATTACTTCCTTCCAGAGAGGCAAGTCTTCAATGCAGTTAACAGTAGCAGCAGAAGGTTCTCCAATCTTATAGTTACCACTCATACTAGTACACAGAACCCCAAAAGACAATAACGTTCTGCTTTGAGGTCAAGACAGAAAACACTTATGCTTAACTTAAACCTCCACTAAGACACAGACACTCTGGGTCAGCAGAGAATTACCGCCTTGCTCTGTATACTGAACTAAATGGACTCTCCTGATAGCTATTTCTTCCACAGTGCAAATGGATAATGCCTGAGTTGTTGAGAGCACTCCACCAATGAACTGTAAAAACTATCTCTCCTTAAAATAGCACCTGTTATTCTAAACCTTGGAAACATTACAACTGACCTATAGGTTGTGCACACTACCCTCCGAGACCACAGCTTTTTCATCAGAAGAAACTAGAAAGACACCTCACCTGGGTTGATGATCTCATCATCCTCACTGAAAGTCACCCGTGAGTTCTTCCTCTTCCTCTTTGGTCTTTGAATATCCAGATTCCCCTCCTCAATGGTGAGGGTGGAAATCCGCTTGTTGTGGGCAGTGTTGAACTCTGTCAGGTTCTAGGCCAGGGTTCACAGGAAGAGACAAGTCAGTACACAGAAAAGTGAAGCAGACTATCTTACTAAATGACGGGCAGAAAGGCATTCGGGGCTAACCTTGACTTCCCCAGGCAGACAAGATTCTCCTCTGTATTCAGAAAGAACTCATTACTATCCCCAGACTGCTAATATTTATAAGTCACCTTTGACAGAATGTGCCCCTCTGACTAGTGGGGCAGTGATATTCAAAAGGTGAGGACCTTGAGCTGAGAACAGGTCATCTGTACAAACATCTTGGAGTTGAGGTTTTGTTGTTGTTGTTTTTTTATTGATTTCAAAGAGGAAGGGAAAGGGAGAGAGAGATAGAACATGATGAGAGAGAATCATTGATTGGCTGCCTCCTGCATGCTCCACACTGGGGATCAAGCCCACAACCTGGGCATGTGCCCTGACCAGAAATGGAACTGTGACCTCCTGGATCATAGGTTGATGCTCAAACACTGGGCCACACTGGCCAGATGAGATTTGCTTGTTTTTTTTTTTACAAAGGTTATCATGTCTTTATGCTGAGAATTAAAAGAATGTAACTGGAAGGAACTCCAAGAATTGTTTTAAAGTAACAAAACAGAGATGAGAAAGGATGATTGACAGCTTTCTTCCCAGTAACTCTCTTTGAGAACTCATACAGACACTGTCAGTGCACTTACACTTGGCATTAATATTTTGTCACTCCCCATTCCTGTGTATGGCCCCATTTCTATTCATAACCATCCATCCATCTCAATGATTAACTTGGCCTCAGCACTGCTGCCTGCCTCTTCCCAATCCTCTGGACTTATTCCAAACTGCATTGCGGTTTGAGATATTCAAAATGTCTTGAGAATAAAGACCCACAGAGGACCTCACATACTAATTTAAATACAGGAAAGCATGGAAGAAGGCCGGAGGAGAAATGGGTAAGAGTGACCACCATCAAGGCCTCTGGCTAGGAGGCTACTTCTTTAGAACAAAATAACTTCTAAACTTTAGATTTCCATGGCACTTTTCTTCCTAAGGGCTGGGACACTGCCTTAGTGTACTAGAACAGTAAGTGCATGTGGGTGGTTAAGGCATGCTTACAGAGGGTCTACCTGAATAGACCAGTCACACCAGTGCAGTGACTGACATGTAAAGGATGACGGCCACTTCACATATTGGGGTCAGTCTCTAGAAAAGGAAAACTTTAGCACTTAAATACAATATTGTCAAATTCATAGCCTTCAGGGCAGCCAGGCCCATAAGAACAAAAGCAGTCTAGTTCTATTCAGAAGATTCCTGGGCTATTTGGACAATATCAAGAAAGCAATGTAAATGAATGAAAGCTTCAGTCTAAGTCAGTGCCGTCCAATCGAACTTTCTGAATGATGAAAATGTTCTCTATTTGTGCCATTCAACATGGAAGTCACTAGCCACATGTGACCACTGAGTATTTGAAATGTAGTTAATAGCCACCACCTTTGATAGTGCAGCTCTAGAAAAACTTAACTCCCAGCCTTGGCTTCTAACATCCAGTGAAGGTGCACAGACAACCATGAGGGTCTATTGGCAAGAGACCAGTTTCCTTGTTACCCCTGGTCATACATAAGCAAATCACACAATGCAGCTCTCCAAAGTGTGTCACAGTTGACCACCTTATAACTGACAAAGTGGCAAAGGCCCATCACTGGGCTCAGGAAAACCTCCTGCTTCTAAGTCTTTGGCATTTCAAGCTACACAGACAGCTACATAATGGAAAAACTAGAGTCCCAAAAGACAAAATAATGACAGACGTGGAATTACATCAAGTTCGGTTTCCTCCTCTGGAAGCCCCAGTAAGCCCTTGAGTTCATCATCCTCTCCACCCATCTTCTCATCTCCTTTCACAGCCGATGGCAATGTCTGAGGCTTCTCACGTAGAGTGTATGCCCTTGTGGATGCGCCAAATGAGACTGTGGAATCGATGGGAATTTGCTGAGGCTTGTGAGGTTCCAACCGAATGTGACCCAAGAAAGTGCCGTGTGCTGGGAATAACCAAATCAAAAATGTAAGAGAAAAAACCAACCTGAGTTGTAGGAGAGCAGCTCCTCCCAGCATTATCAGTTCTGCTTTTTAAAATAAAAATGACACTGAGTCCACTTTGCATCCCTTGTCATGAGTCACAACGAAAAGGAAAACTCCTTCACTGGGTCTTGAATCTCTTCAGTGGAATTCTTACACATCTTCAGACCTGCTGTTAACCCAGATAACAAATACCACTGCTTGCTCTCCTGCCAGACAGGCTTGGCTCCATTCTGGGTCCAGCAGGATGGCTCCAACCCAGCAATAACCATGCCACCCAAGGCAGGAGACAGGCATCGCTGTGGTCTGACCTCTCCAGCCCCAAGTCTAAGGAATACAGGCCCTGGTGGCAGTTATGCTGGGTTTTCCCCAGAACAGGAAAGGTTGGCAGAAACAGGTGCAATATCAATACCAAGGCAAGCCAAAATCCTACTGCTGAGTCTGAGTATTTTTCGGCATGTTATAAAATGGACAGAAAAGATGAGATAAATTTGCAAGTAAGTACGTGTGAGACAAGGCTCTCCAAAACCATTCTATCAGCAGACTGGGGTGGGGTCTGTGTTATAAAAGTGGGGAAGGAGAACATGGTCAGCCCAGGAAGCAGGATCCTTTCTATTTTACATTGTATTTATATATGGGAAAAGTGAAACACTTCAAGGCTCCATGTAGTTAAGTCTCAACTGCATTTCTGGGATTATCTTTGGCAAAGTTGAAAATCTTATTAGTTGGAGTACATTCATGAAATTAAAATTTATATTATTACTTAGTCAAAGCAGAATGTAGCTGGGATAAAGAACCTTTAATAAAAAATTAAATATTGTTCAAAACAAGTATTGTTGTTAATGTCTTGCACAACTACTCTATTATATTAATGGAGCTACCACCGCTTCTGCCTAAATTAGACCACAATTTATCATGGTCTTGTAAACACTTAGCTACCCATAGTCCCTAGCTCCTGAGTGTTTTTGTTGATGGTGTTCTCTATATCTACCTAATGCCTCCTCCAGGACAGTCCTCCCCAAAACCTTCTTCTCTCTCCAGTCATCAATTATTCAGGAAAATAGGCGATATCACAGGAGTCAAGAAGAGTTGATTTAAAAATCAAATGTAAACTTCTTCCTTGGTGAATAATAAAACACAATTTTGAAACTGAAGAACTTAAAGAGAACTTTCACATTGCCCAAAAGAAATGTGTGAGACAGAATGGGATGTGAATTACTTACTACTATTGAGATCTATTAGAAAAACTCTCTTCAGATGCTTGTGGTAGACCAAGGCAGCGTGGACCCGAGAGCAAGACTGGTGGTCAATGGTAAAGTCACACAGATCGGGGTTTCTCCCAAATAAGTAATATTTCTTCTCATCAATAATCAGTTTCTAAATAAACATTAAATTAAATGTTACTTAAATAGTCTCAACAGGGTTAAGCAAAAATTCTTCTTATCAAATAAGTAGAGGATCTTGAATAGAAAAATTCCTTGCCACAGTGAAAAAAATTTATTTCCTATTATTCTTAAGATAAAGAGCTCAGAAAAACTTACTAACATGTTGAGGGATAGATGACATTTAATATCCCCAAATGTAGCAGTCAAATGTTTACTATTGATATGAAAAGAAGTTTTCCTACTAATTCTATTACGTAAAAGTGACCTGCAAAAGGGGTTGTCTCTGTCCATTGGAAATTTAAGATTTCAACGGATAGTAACTTTAGGTCAAGCAAGAAATGAGAACACAAAGCATGTTTATAAAGTAATGACTGCTTTTCAGAAACATAACCAAAGGAAGATTACCAGCTGGTTAGGGAAGAAAGGGGTTATAAATACCTATTTACATCTGAATCATGCCATCATAGCCCCAAAGCACTTTTGGAATACTGAGCTGGATTTAGCTTTATGAAGAACTCACAACACTGTCCTTATTTTTCTTTTAATCTTGGGTTAGTAAACCCTGACACAGCCTGGTTGTAAACTGAGCTGTCAAAGATAAAGGCCTCTTGATAAATTTTTACTAACACTTCTTCCAGTTTTAAAAGTCTACAATTTGACCATTTTAAAGAATAACCCTTTCAAGGTTTCACTAAGCTCTAGTTCACATTTCACATGGCACTCCTTCTAAAATCCCTGAGAAGACAGCACACAGCTGAGTAGAGAAGCACAGTCAAGTTAGTAGGTTCCAGGCTAGGAATCAAGAGGTTTATATTTCATTCCTGGCTATGTCACTGCACTCACAGTGGGCTACTATTCTCCCTTATGCTTTAGTGTTCCCCTTACAAGACCAGAAATATACCTCACGCACTGATAACAGTAACAGCCGTTGGGTATTCATGTGCCACACACTGTGGTATGTGTTCTATGCTGTTATTTCACCCTCACAGCCACTCTATGCGGTGGGTACATACTATTATTCCTATTTTTATAAATGACAAAACTGAGGCATAAAGAAATTAACACGTTCAAGTTCACACAGCCAGATATTTAAAAGCTGAATTAGAAATTCAGAGAGACAGAGAATCTGTCTGACTTCAGAGTCTAAGCTCTTTTAACCATATTATATATTTTCTTCACTCTACCTGCGTCAGAAAATGTACTACATGGCAAGGAACATTTTAATGAATAAACGACGATGGGCCACACTCTTCATTTTTCTTTAAACAATCACTTACCCAGTTTCTTTAAAGCTTAGCCTTAAGGTTCAAAATTAGTTCAAGCGAGTATAGGTATGTGGGTCACTGCTGGGAAACCCTGTCCAGTGACCATGTGCTACTGGCAAGGCTCGTTCCAGCCCCACTATACTGCTGGGCAGCATCAAGAATGAGCAGCTGACAGCTCAATAAGACGATCATCCCCAGGTCTGCCTAGGCCAGTGGTTCTCAACCCTCCTAATGCCGCGACCCTTTAATACAGTTCCCCATGTTGTGGTGACCCCCAATTTCATTGTTACAAATTGAACATAATTAAAGCATAGTGATTAATCACAAAACAATATGTCATTATATATGTGTTTTCCAATGATCTTAGGCGACCCCTGTGAAAGGGTCGCTCGATCCCCTAAGAGGTCGCAACCCACAGGTTGAGAACCGCGGGCCTAGACTCAAGTTTTAAAACTTGGATTAAATATAAGACATTGTTTTAAAATTGAGAGAATTCTGAAATGTCAACATCTTATTCTTTCTAGGTAATATCTGCGCAGGTTGAATCTCACTGCATTTCTCATTCATATTTATATGCACCCAGATTATGCCCTCACAAACTTAAATTTGCTAAACACAGGGCTCACTGGATAGTCTCAAGGAAACAGTATATAAGACCACCAGATCTTGGGTTCTACTATACCACTGACCAAATTTCTATGTTTCTAAGGTGCCAAAGACATACCAGAGATCTAGGTATTTAGAGGGCGAGGGGGAGTGAAAGGTCCTCCAAATTAAATATATACATTCATTATTAAAGGCATCTCAATGACAGAAACATAACGATGTAGCGGGAAAATAGTATGTCTTAGAATTAAGGAAATTTGTTAACTCCTGAACAATGTACTTTCTCTGTCCAAGTAAATAAGATAATGTATTGGTGTTTCAATAGTCACCAAAGCCACAATTTCTTGACTAGCTATACCATTACCCAGTTGTGCCACTGAGTTATAACTCAGAGTGTGTCTTTACACACTGGGCTAAAAGACTCACGGCTTTTGCTTTAATATTGCACTTCTTAAACCCAGCTATCACAACACATCACAAGCCTCTGACACAAGGCTAGGATGTAGATAGCTCGGCTAGTATCAAGTGCTGTCTAAATCTTTAAAAATAAGCACATAAATCTATTCCTCTCAGAAACAGCACAGTGATGCCTAAAGACTGCAACTTGACAATTGTATGGCAACTCAGCACACCTAAGAGCAATGAAAGACAGAGAACATTATCAGTTAATAGAAATCAGTAATCAGAGGAATGTCTGACAACTAAGAGCACTTTAAAAATATAAATTATTTCACAAAGGAATATGATATAATCATTAAAGCTAGGCCTCCTTTGTTTCTTCCTGTAGCAAACGGGAGATTTACTAAATTCTGGTAACAAAACAGATTCTTATGTCTTCAGAGCTTCATGCTATTTAGCAACAATATTTTGTATCTGTGGAACAGTCTATAAAATAGGTTTTACAGACAATTTAGCAAAATTATTTCATTGAATAATCTTGAAGTTTTGTGACTTAAAATAAAAGAACTCTACACTGATGATGTATTATGGAATTGTACACCTGAAACCTATATAATTTTATTAATCAATGTCACCCCAATAAAATCAATTAAAAACAAGTAAATAAAATCTCTCTATATAAAAGCCTAATATACAAAGTATCCCCTTGGGAGTTTTTACTATTCACACCAAACAAAAACAACTGCACTCAAAAGTGGGACCTTAAATCTAAATTCTGTATGAGCGAGCAAACATAAAATTGGTCTAAGAGCTGGAGATTCACAGCTCCATAGTCACAGTGGGTTTAATCTCCATTTCTTGGTAAATAAATGTGCCGTAATTATTAAAAATAAAATAAAATCTCACACAACTTAGTATCTAATCAAAATTTATGTTATCTTCAAGTTCTATGTGGTGTTCACTCTAGAGACTTGTAGAAAATCTGCAATTCTGCTAAACTTTTCCTTTATAGAACTTATTTCAGGTAATTTTTATGTAGTGTCTTTCCCGCCAGATTTCTTTGAGGATCAGAACCACGCTTGTTTTGTCCACTGTTGTAGTCCCTATAGCGAGCACAACGACAAGAACAAAGTAAGCACTCAATGTTTTGAGTAAATGAATGAATTTCATCACCATTCCATTCCCTTTGAAGGGCTCAGGCCTGAATATCATAAAAGCAACTTAAAATCTAAACTCAATCTATGTCATTCACTTTCTTCTTCAATTACTAGAGGCTCAGTGCAAGAAATTCGTGCATGTGGGGGTGGAGGTGGGGAAGGCCCTCAGCCTGACCTGCACCCTCTTGCAATCCGGGACCCCTGGGGGATGTCCGACTGCCGGTTTAAGCCCGATTCTGCAGGGAATCCTGTGGGATTGGGCCTAAACTGGCAGTCAGACATCCCTCTCTCAATCTGGGATCACTGGCCCCTAACCACTCTGCCTGCCTGCCTGATTGCCCCAAACTACTCGCCTCCCTGCCTGATCACCCCTAACCACTTAGCTGCCTGCCTGATCACCCCTAACCACTCGCCTGCTTGCCTGATCACCCCTAACCACTTGCTTGCCTGCCTGACTGATCATCCCTAACCACTCTGCCTGCCTACCTGATCACCCCTAACTGCTTGCTTGCCTGCCTGATTGCCCCTAACTGCTTGCCTGCCTGCCTGATCGCCCCTAACCCCCCCTGCCTCAGCTCCCGCCAGGGCGGCTTCATCCGGAAGGTTGTTTGGCTGTCCAGTCTAATTATGTCCAGCGCTAATATTGCGCTTTTATTATTATAGATTGCATATCTTGTACCTTCCACACAACTCCATGTACTCAAAGAGAGGGAATTTACCATATTAAAGGGCTTCCAGTTTGATTAGGGCTCATAGGCCTATGATCTATTAAAATCCTTTATTTAAAAGGTGAGAGAAGTAAAAAAAAAAACACTGAGTGTCTGTGGGAGATAAGAGGTTTGAATGTGTTACATCACCATGTGCTTTTAATAGAAAAAAAATCAGGATGAACGAAAGTAGCATCGGAAAACAAAGCACAGCAGAAGGGGTGGAAAAGTGAGTCACTGGCAAAAATCTTTAATGTGATGGGAAAAAGGAAAGACATGTATTTCTGTACCTCAATTAGTTTGTCTCCTTTGACTACATCCAGATGTAATCCAGGTGGGGGTTTACCTGCCCTGAAAAATAAGAAGGAAAAAGCATTTTCAGAATGAGTTCATAATGCCATTTACAATTACTGTCCCATTCAACACTGCAGCTCTACCAGCCTATAATTAGCTCATGTTCAAGCAGAAATGTCATCTACTTCACTGTTATTACAGCTCCTTTCTAAGTTTGACACTTGCTTCCCCAGTGATTCAATTGCTCTAACACAGATTTTAATGGATTTGTATTTAGAGCAGCACCGAAGAAACCTGTACTTTAACACTGAACATCGACCTCGGAGAGAAAGCAGCATCGAGAGTGCACGTACTACAGCTGGCGCAGTCTGATCCTTTGAGTTTGAATCTAAGCTTTGTGACTACTGCAAAGAACATACGAAGGCTGAGTATATCGCTGGTGTTCTGTGCTGATCCAAGTTTAGTCTCATCACAAAATAAACAGAGCTCTGAACTCTGAGACCAAATCAGAGGTATATACTTAGGGAGTTAGGGCAATCCCGTATCGTGCCTACGAAACCAGGTACCAATGAATACAAGAGATGTTTCTTACCCTCGAACAGGTCTTTCTATCTATAATGGCTTGTTCAGGGCACTTTTCTCTGCATTTCTATAACCACAACATCCAAGAGGGATACATGTCAAAGCACCTAACACAGGAGCTGGTGCATACAGGACTGAAGAAATGGTAGGTGATATGTCTCTTCTAACTAGAAGTTTACTATCCTGATCCAACATCAGAAATCACTGTGGCAGGGAACCAAAATGGACATAAAATTTGTAGACTGAAGCAACTGGGTGTTACAAAATGCAAAGGAACCCAGAAAACAGGCACACATTCACTTGCTTCCTGTGTTTGCTCCTTTGAAGTTTGAAAAAAAAGAACAATCTTGCCAGAGTCCTTTTGCATATTTGCATAAAATATGCAATCCAAATTCCCTCTAATTTGAAGAGCAACATAGTCATCTCACAATCCTGCCCCAACTCCTCTATGGCAGTTGCTGAAAACAGTGCATTGGGAAAAGCCTTTTTTTTTTTTTTTTTTCTGGGAAAGAGGAAAAGCAATGTTACATCCAAAACATGCTTTCTGAACTCCTACTATGTGCCTGGCTAAGGCCTAGGCGCTGGTAATAGAAAGGATGCATCAGACGCCTTGCCCTTGAGGATCTCAACATAGCGGGAGGCAGAGAAGAATAACATTATTCATCCACCGGTGAGTTACTGCTGAAATAGCTCTAACTCAAGGCAGTGCATAACTACTCATCTTGTACTCTACTCCAAGGCGAAATGAAATTATCCCACTCTTCCCAAGAACTTGAGAAAGGATGGAAGGGGTTCCTTCCAACAATCCCAGCGCCGGTCGCTGCGGATGCAGGGGTGGGTCGGCGCCGTCCCTGCGCTCAGGGGGCTCCCGGTCCGTGAGAGGCAAGTGCTGGACCAGGGGAGCAGCACAGCGGCGGGGCACGGGCTCCGCGGCGGGCTCCGTCCGGGAAGCCGGCTCGCGCGCGCTCGGGACTGAGAGCAGGGGCGCGGTCCGCTGCTCCCCAAGAGCACTCGATCCAGTCGGGAGTGGAGGTCAGTTCAGGGCCACGGCCCCGAAACGCCCAGGCAACCGGCGCACCGCCGGGGGGGGGCTGCGTCAGCGAGCGCCTCAGAGCCCCCAACTCTGGGTTCCTCAGTGCCTGGGCCTGGGCTCCCGGTTCCTCCCCACGCTGCCCGGCCCGACGACCTGCTCTCCCTCAGTCAGTCCCAAAACGTCTAAACCGTTCGGCCCGCTGCGGGAACTGGGCCGCCCAGCCAGCCCAGGCCACTCCAGCCCTGGTCTCCCCGCCACTCACCAAGTCGGGCAGTCGAACAGTGGGAGGCTGGAGCCGGAATTCGTGGCTGCCGCCATCTTGCGTCTCCCCCGCCCATTTGGCGGGCCCGAAGCACGCCGGGAAACTGGAAGACTCGGAGGGGAGAAGCGGCATCCCAGTAGCCTGTGCGTGCGCGCCCGCGTGCGCGCGCACACACGCACGCACGCAGGGGGCGCTTCTAGGGGCGGTGGAAACGGGGATGGGATTTTGAGGTGTTTGTCAGTGTCTCCGAAGACTAGGGTTTCTCCTGGCTGGGAGGTGTCTGAAGAAAAGGTGCTTATAAGGGCGGGAGGTGGGGGGGTATCGGTCTCCCGTCCGTCCTCCTGCACACACTCTGCTGGACTCTTAAATCTTGTGACTCCGTCCTTGCTACAGGCTTGCACCCCAAGCACCCCAAGCTAGAGAGGAATTAGAGCGCAGAGCTTAGAAATTACAGTAATCACTCATTCTGTTTCTCTTACGGCCCTTCTCTGCAGAGTTGCATGCTCGCTTCCTCTTCCTAATCCAAATCGGGACTTGTGGATTTATGTGTATTATCTGGGAATCTGCTTTAAGGGGCCATCTCGTCTATTTATGAAAAGTCTGGACGTGCTGGGGAAGAAGGATCCAATCAGAGGCAGACATCCAGATCTTCAATGGCTAATCAAGGCGTGGCCCCTTCGGGATTTTGGTCATGGTGACTGAATAGTGAAAGGAAGCATTAGGATTCCAGGCCTGCCCTAGGCCAACAGCTGCCTGAAAGAGACCTTGAGCAGGTGCTCTAGTTGTAATCGCTGTTTGTTGGGTGCTTACTTCTCTGGGCAAGTAGATATTTTATGTGGATCATCTCATTTAATCCTCACAACACTCTTGAGGTAGGTATGATCCCAGAATGCTCAAACAGATTGAGTGGCCCAGCCTCACCCTAGAGCAGTGGTTCTCAACCTTCTGGCCCTTTAAATACAGTTCCTCATGTTGTGACCCAACCATAAAATTATTCTCGTTGCTACTTCATAACTGTCATGTTGCTACTGTTATGAATAGTAATGTAAATATCTGATATGCAGGATGGTCTTAGGCGCCCCCTGTGAAAGGGTCGTTCGACCGCCAAAGGGGTCGCGACCCACAGGTTGAGAACCGCTGCCCTAGAGGGTGAGTGGGATTCAGACCTAAATCTGTATGATGCCAAAGGCCAGCCATGCTCTTTAATCACCACTGTCTCACAATTAGATGCTGATATATTATCATGCAAATGATGCCCAACACCTTTTCACTTTTGTAGAAAGTTTGGGTTATCTGACCTGTTTTTTTTTTAATTTTTTAATTATTTTTAAAAATATTTTATTGATTTTTTTTACAGAAAGGAAGGGAGAAGGATAGAGAGTTAGAAACATCGATGAGAGAAACATCAATCAGCTGCCTCCTGCACACCCCCTACTGGGGATGTGCCCGCAACCAAGGTACATGCCCTTGACTAGAATCGAACCTGGGACCCTTGAGTCTGCAGGCTGACGCTCTATCAACTGAGCAAAACTGGTCAGGGCTGTTTCTTTTTAAATTGAAAATTGTTAACCAGAAAGAGGCACTGCACATAATTTCTTTTCTTGATTTCCTTGCTGCTGGTCCTCTAGATTTTAAATTGAACATCAACCTGTTCAAAAGATTTTGTCCTTAATGACATCTCTCCAGGAATCAAGATTTAATTGCAACATGATATTAACTTGGATTTTGAAATTATCAACTCTTAGGCAGGTAGGAGAATCACTTTCCTCTGGCTTTCAAAAGCACAATAAATTTATCCAGCAAGGATGTTAATTGATCAGATGACTTATCCGCTGACCTGTGTATAGCCTCCTTTCCAATCTTGATTCCAAAGACTAGGCTGATGGGGGAAATACAAATTCTAAACTTGGTCTCAAGAAAAGAGGCTCTTTCCTTTAAAAAATAAAATAAAATTTTTTATTGATTTCAGAGAAGGGAGAGGGAGAGAGAAACATCAATGATGAGAATCACTGATTGGCTGCCTCCTGCATGCCCCACACTGGGGATTGAGCCCACAACTGGGATATACCCTGACTAGGAAGAGAACTGTGACCTCCAGGTTCATAGGTCGACGCTCAACCACAGGGCCACGCTGGCCTGGCTGACTCTTCTTTTGAGAGCAAGGACATGATTCTTGAGAAGGAATTAAATAGTCTCAAAAGTGTTTTAAGTGTAACAGAAAAGAACACGTTCATTTTTATCTACAGAGACTGTGCAGGCCTCTGAGGTTCCATGCCCCTTGCAGGCATGAGGTGCTACTGAAGCCATTTCTAGCTTTGAGTGACCTGATAACATCTATGTCAACTTTGCCTTTCAATTTCTCAAGCTTTTGTGTGTGGTCCATTATTTAATCCCTCCTATTGCTGACTATACACCCAAGAAAGCTTGAAGTTAGATTCTTACCCTTGTCTTACCCTTGGTCTGTGTTCCCTGCTTTCAGCACAGCTGACATTCACACTAGCATGTGATGTAATGGCACCTTATACTTACCTAGGCCTTCTAAAGCAGAACGTTCTTTGTTTGGGCACCAATGATGTCAGTATAGATCAGCGAATTGGAGGGCAGCAGTCTAGACCCTTAACTTTTTGAAATGGGAAGACTGATAGACTAGCTGCTTTTGGACTTTGGTATCTCAACAAAGATAGATTCATTTCTTAGACACCGAGACTTCCTTAGACTCAAATCTAAAGACATTAGCATATTGATGTTAGAAAACTGTCTTAAAAACAAAACGTGTATGTAGATAGTATAAGCAGGAGGCTTCATTTATCAGGGTGGTTAATGAAAAGTTCACAAGGGACTGACAAAAGAAAAGACATTCATGAAAAACTGGGTAGAAACTGCCACTACTCCAGATTTTAAGAGAAAGCTTCATGAAAGAGGTGATGAGGACAGTTTGTGTCAGTGATGCATGGAGACAGTGTCTAGAATCTGAAGGTGTGGAATTGAAGTCTGAGATCAAATCCTGTCTCCATCCCTCCTCAACGGTGTGACCATGCACAGGTTACTTACTATGCCTCCTTTTCCTAATCCATACAAAGCGGACAAGAAAACATATCTCCTAGTTGGTTTCGTGGATATGAGATATTAAATATAAAATGTAAAACACTTAACATTTAGCATTGTAAATTGCTGGTAGCAAGAGTCAAAAATTACCCTACAAATGACCATTCACATGTACAGAGCACTTCCTTAAGCCTTTTAATTCTTGTAGTAGACTGCCATTCCTAGCCTCAATTTCTTCAGTTGTCAAGTGATGGGACTACTCTAAATGAGTTGTTTAAACATTAGAGATGTCATGGACCAGGAAAAAAATTTATAGGAATGTCGACTTTTATTTTGCCAAATAAGATTTTAAAATGAAGACTGCCATCTAATATCACCACCTTTTCATTTTTATAATCTTGAAATATCCTTTTAAAAAAGTTGAAAGAAAGAAAAAAAAATAGAAAATTTAAAAAAAGAAAAATAAGTAAGTTGAAAGGTCATTAGCTCAACCTCAAAAATGGTACTTTGAAAAGCCTACTATATCATTTCTCTCATTTTTCCATGGACTGGTAAAAGCTTGGTCCTTAATCACAGTCCAACATTAAAAACTCTATTATTTCAAGTTTATATTTAAAAGTTAAGTGCTGTCCTGGCCGGTGTGGCTCAGTTGGTTGGGTATTGTCCCATACACCAAAAGGTCTCCGGTTTGATTCCTAGTCAGGGCACATACCTGGATTTTGGGCTCGATCCCCAGTAAGAGGTATGTGGGAGGCAGCCTATTCATGTTTCTCTCTTACATCAATGTTTCTCTCTCTCTCTCTCTCTCTCTCTCTTCCTTCCCCTCTCTCTAAAATCAATTAAAAACATATTTTTTAAAATAAAAAAATAATAAAAATTAAGTGCGACATTGTCAATCAAATTTCATGTTAGATAAGTATTTAAAATGAACTATTCATTGGCTTAAAAGTAGGTTGGGAATCAAAACCTTTCAAACTCCTGGATAAGCGTAGATTTTAAAGTAGTTGTATTTCATAGCACTGGAAGGCAATACTGAAAAATTATTTGAAACCTAGGGATATAATAACATGCTTAGAAAAGCCAGAAGAAAGCAGGTGATACCTAGCCCTAGGAAACAGGATAGACTGAAATCTGAACTGGGTTCTTGTCTGCATTTTTCTTTTTAAAAATTTTTTTTTATTGATTTCAGAGAAGGGATAGGGAGAGAGATAGAAACATCAATGATGAGAGAATCATTGACCGGCTGCCTCCTACATGCCCCCTACTGGGGGATCGAGCCCACAACCCCTGCATTTGCCTTTGACTGGAATTGAACCTGGGACCCTTCATTCTGCAGGCTGACATTCTATTCACTGAGCCAAACCAGCTAGGGCTCCGGTCTGCATTTAATGACCAAAAGCAAATGCTTCATTCGCATGACTGAGGACAGCCTCTGAAAAGAAGACAAGACAAAACTGAATGGAGGAGACTCAGGTTATTTTACTTTGAACTGACTGAACAATAATTTCATTTTGATATTTTTGCCCAATGGTAAGGCAGTATATCACCACCCTTGGCAAAACAAGACAAACCTACCCTGGAAGCATCAGCTAGAAGTTCTTATTCTGGTATATTTCCAGAGAAAGTGGCCAGCCCGACATTTCTACCTTACCGTATATAGTACTAAAATTTTAATTCACTTGAACAGCTAGATCTGTCCAGTATTTCTAAAACATTACACAAAGGAAGGAGATAAGAGGAAAAGGAAAGGAATACAGAGGCAAACAGAATTTGCATGTTTGGACCAAACTCCTATGGTCCTTATAATCAGAGAATTTCACAGCTAGAAGAGAGCTGTTGAGAAAACTTGGGGGTCTATAGGTTAAATGACTTGTCTAAATACCTACAGCAAGTTAATGGCAGAGCTGAGATTCTCCAGGCCTTCAGTATCCCAGTCTAGTTTTTGACCTCCAGACCAATGGTTCTCATGAGTTATCTGGAGCTTTTAAAAGTCCCTATGCCTAGCCGAAACCGGTTTGGCTCAGTGGATAGAGCGTCGGCTTGCGGACTGAAAGGTCCCAGGTTCGATTCCGGTCAAGGGCATGTACCTGGGCTGCATGTACCTGGGCTGCGGGCACATCCCCAGTAGGGATGTGCAGGAGGCAGCTGATCGATGTTTCTCTCTCATCGATGTTTCTAACTATCTCTCTCCCTTTCTCTCTGTAAAAAGTCAATAAAATATATTTAAAAAAAAAAAAAAGTCCCTATGCCTAGCTTATATTCCAAACTAACAAAATTAGAATCTTACAGCAGGGGCACCCAGGTATCAGTAATTTTCTAGTTTCTAATGTGAAGCCATGGTTCAGAACAATTGTCCTAGACCAGGGTGCCCCTAATGATGAATAAAACATAGATTAAGGTGTCATAAATAAATAGGTTTTTAGGACCATCTAGCAGAACCTCGTGGTAACTGCTACAAATTTCAGGCCATGCAAATTCTAGGCCATTCCAATTCTATTTGCTACCTATGGCCACTATTACTGCCACCGCCAGGTTACATAGCATTACAGAACAGAACTATGGTGGCTTCACTTTACCCAGAGTGCAACAGTGTTTCACTATCAAGACTTTTTTCTTGCTTGGAATGTTACAAATGATGTATCCAAGTCCAGCTGTAATTTGGAGCTTAAGGGGCAGTGATCATAGAACCAAGAAATTAGCTCTGAAGCTGCTGCTTTGGCCACTGTGACACCCCAATAGCTCTATCCTGTTTTCCAAGGAAAGGATTGCAGCAACACCAACTCCACCCCAAATCAATCCTCCTCTGATTCCCAGTCTTCTTGCAGGTCTCAGTTTTTCTAAAGAATAGCACATTATCTAAAATCTACCACATTAGGAGGTTTAACTCATAAAAACTTACTACGAAAGTTTTTTAAATGTTTATTTGTATTAAGTGGGTAGAATGGTGCAAGAATGCATCTGGGCTCTTGTTTCCCTACCATTCACATTAGCTTGGTAAACAAAGATTAAGTAACATTAAAGGGATTGGAAGAAATTAATATAAATATATCCAGCGTGGTCAAATCCTCTAATTCACTAAAAGATGAACTGAAATTGTTGGTCCAATTCACATAAATCATGTGAGAGCCTGAAGAAATTACATTCCCTTTAACTGTTCTAAACCTGTTAAAAAGGGAAGTGAACAATATTTATATTACAAGACAACAATCTTTTATTGAAACATTTTTTGTCTAAAACTATGCATAGAGAGATTAATTTCTTGTTCATAAATTAAGATAAGTCTAATATCACTATTCCAAACCAGTATTATTTACAAAAATGAACCTTTTCTTTGCTTTATCGCCAGGTTCACAGGACTAAATTTTAAACCAACTACAGTCTAGCCTTTCAAATCTTTCTGCCATCAAATGCCCAGTGACCCTTATAAGGGAGGACAGTGTTTTGACAGTAACATCATCATTCACCAGGAAAGCAGAACCACAACTGAACAAGAACAAAATGATCAAATCATTCCAAACAATTCCTACTTGCTTTCCAAATGCATGCTTTGTCTAATTATCCCTTTCTAAATAAGCAGGTGGGAAAGGAACTCCTTGGAGTATAGTAATGTCAATTAAATTAATCTCTTCAAAAAGTGAACATGATGGGTTAGTGTGTATATGGATGAACTACTGTGGATGACATTAGCAGATAATAAAGTAAACGTTAAACCCACAACTGGCCAGCTCAAATCGATACTTCTCATTTAATCTGGGTCACATGTGCAATTCTTACCTTCTAGTTAAATACATTGCCAAAATCTTTCAAAGCAGACAGAGAATAGGCTTCTTACAAATTCAAATTAAAATGTTAAATAATAAAAATTGCGAGCTTATTATACAGTTTCTGACAGACTCCAATATGCTGGGTGCTAAAAAGTAATTCTATGTCAGTTGCTAGTAAAAAGGTAAATCTTGTATACACATAAAAAGAAATTTACAAACTGTAGTGTCCCTGTTAAAACAAGAATATCTAGAATGGAATTTTCAGTAAATACTTGGGATGAAGGGTAAATCAGAATAGAAGAGAAAGCAAAATCTACATAAATTAATTCCTAATTTGAGAAATCAATAAAATGTATACATAAATTGATAAATACTGTCTCCATAGGTCACTGATTCCAAGGACTGGTTAGTAGTTAGTTTCTAACTAAGTTATTCCAGGACGTTCTGATGTATGCTCTCTTCTGTGATCAGTTTGTTCTGGTAGACTCCAGCAAGCATTTGCCCTTGAAAACAGTTCCGTGGGAGAAAGCTCTGAGGCAATCACTTTCCATAAACTAACCACATAATAAGTCCGAAGATAGCAGCAATCACCGTCAGGACAAGCACCAGGATACAGATCTTCTTGCGAGATTTTCTCTGAGAAGAGAAATATGTTAAGAAGACACTCATGAAACAGGTGAAATTTTTTATTCTAAGAGTGCTTCATAAATCTGCCTCCTGGTAATTCAAAATCAACTCTATCCATGAGTGAATATGCAGAGACCTGCCCAAAATCTTAACAGTTACCAGAGCTAGAAATTAGTGCAAGTTTTAATTCCAGGTTCCCAAATACAGTTTATCAAAATAACTGTTTATACCAATACTGCTAGGCATTATGTGCAATGAAGTAAGTTATTTGTGCATGTATATATTAATAAAGGTTTTATACCTATTGTAAAATTTCATGTTCAATGTAAAAAATACAAGCAGAAAGAAAACAAAATAATCACCCACAGATAAAACTGTTGACATTTTGATTATAGTTCCTCATTTGTCTATGCAAATTGTTATCTGATATAATTGGGATCATACTATATGATGTTTGATGTTTTTCTCACGTAACATTTTAGCATAAAAATTTTGTTATTATAAACTCATCATAAACATCTCCTTTAATTTCCACATAATATAACATTGAGTGGATATAGATAATTTACTTAATTATTCATTTGCCGTTAGATACTAAAGTCATCACTCAGTTTTTAAAAGGAAACACTATTATTAAACAAATTTCTTTAAGAACATTCCCAGGTAAAATACAGCTATCCTAGGAATATAGAAAATTATTAAAATGCTATTTGTTTCTAAAAAGTCATGCAACACCCAACTGAGAAATGAGAAGGACCTCATTCACAATATTTGTACACAGATAAAGACACAGATACGTAATAAAACCAGTTTCAACTAATATGTAAGAGAATATCACTTTCCAGAAAGTATAACGATTAACTCCTATTTATTCATAGATAAATAATCCCCAAATGGTAAGTCCCTATATATTCATAGATAAACAGAAGTCAGAGTTGATTTTATGTCCATCCTCTGTGGCAAAGTCAACAGAAAGTATCTGCAAAGTTCTTCTTTGTACCAATTGTTACCCTAACTGAAACCCTGTATTTCAACTGTTTAGGATATAAAATTAGCCTTAAACCAAATTTAGGTATCATGTTAGCATATGGGGTTAGCTCGGTAGTTAAGAAGCTTTTATATAAGTTTATTCAAGGTTTGATGCCTTTTTGTAGATCTCTCTGCAAAGGAAAATACTAAAAACGGAACTGGCACTGCAATTATGACTACTTGTCTCCAACTTAAGCCTAAGAAAAAGGCTGCAGCTGTTCTCAATGTGTCAGTGTATTCCAGCGATTTTCAACTGATGTGCAGCAAGAATTTTTAAAAAATGCAATACCTGACCTCTTTTCCCTTAGATTGTCAAATTAAAAAATTACAACAGCCAACACAACAGTAGCGGTCTGGTATGAATGAATCAAAATTATACCTATTTTTTGTAAAAAATAACAACGCACCAAACAACCTAAATTACACCTATTTTATATTTTTTGGTCGGCTGCAGAGTTTTAGAGATTAGTTTATGTGTGCCATGAGATGAAAAAGGTTGAAAATCGCTGGTGTTTTCTAATGGCCCATAAAGCTTGTAGCACAGAGTGACTTTCTCTGGTACAGTGGGGCCTTGACTTAAGAGTTTAATTTGTTCGGTGACGGAGCTCGTAACTCAAATTACTCATATGTCAAATCTTAAAGTGAACGAGTGAGACACGTGATGCTGGGCTGATGTTGTGGCATTCACTGTGACGTTCGCTGCGCCAACTAGCGGTGGGGTATCTGAAGCTGGCTCGTAACCCGAATTTTAGCTCGCAACTCAAAGCAAAAAATCAGCCAAGAGACGGCTTGTATCTCGAAAAACTCGTTAGTCGGGACACTCGTAAGTCAAGGCCCCACGGTACCTCCTTTTACCTGATAGTAAGCAGCTCGCTGTAACTGATCAG